>NC_133125.1:182273887-182618458 GCF_048418815.1 Hemitrygon akajei
TGAATTGTTCTCGCAGGAAATCATCTATCATCGGGGACCACTAGCACCCAGGACGTGCTCTCTTCTCAATGCTGCCATCAGGAAGAAGGTACAGGAGCCTCAGGACTCACACCACTGGGTTCAGGAACAGTTGTTACCCCTCAACCATCAGGCCCTTGAACCAAAGGGGACAACTTCACTCAACTTCACTTGCACCATCATTGAAATGTTCCCACAATGTATGGACTCACTTTCAATGGCTCTTCATCTCATGTTCCTGATGTTTTTTAAATCTATTTATTATTATTTATTTATTTTAGTATTTGCACAGTTCGTTGTCTTTTGCACACTGATTATATGTCCAAGTTGGTGTGGTCTTTCATGATTCCATTATGGCTATTACACTATTATGGATTCATCTGTATGCCCGCAAGAAAATGAATCCAGGGTTGTAAATGGTGACATACTGTACATGTGTGTAACATGCTGTAAGGCGGGGGCAGAAGTTCTCTTACCCTAGACGAACACGTGCTGGCCGAGCCTGAGGGTCACATGTACTTTGATAATAAATTTACTTTCAGCTTTGAACTCTAAAGGCTCCTGTGTGGACACATTTCAACTGCTCCATCTGATTATAGTGCACTGCTGGTAGGATGCCACCAAAGCATATGCAGGGGATCTCCTCCACACTGCGAGATGTCACAGGATATTGGGGGAGAATTCTGCAGCCAACAAGATACCAAGGCTGGTCTGGCATGCTAATTGAGCAGAAGGTGCACTCATTGAGTCAATCACTGCCACAAAGGGGTGTGCTAATTGATATCAGCGCCCGTGAGAGGGAAAGAAAACAGTTTGACCTCCTGCTCCCTCTCCTGAACACCAACCTGCAAGCTCCACTGGTACGTGGCCTTCTCGTTGATGTCAGTCAGCTATGACCACAGGGCTGTCCATCTCCAACATTTTGAACCTACAATAGTCCCAGGTAACTGAAGAACCCGGGAAGGAGGCAACACACACAAAAAGGAGTACAGTTGACATTTCTGTTCGAGACGCTTCCTCAGGACTGAAAGCAAAACAAATGGTTTGTCTGCTTCCCCTGTCACGATTCATCTGAATACACTAATTTGCAGACTGTAGTTCTGTGATCTCTGCGGCCCTCCGACATCAGTCCTGTTGAAGGGTCTCGGCCCGAAACGCTGACTCTACTCTTTTCCATAGATGCTGCCTGGCCTGCTGAGTTCCTCCAGCATCTTGTGAGTGTAACCAGGGAATTATACCTCAGCCTATCACTATTCTCAGGAGAGGAGGGCTGGCATGTGGAGGAACCAGGAGGAAATTTACAAGAATCGGTATGTATGTTTAGAACACAGCTTGGATAGCAAGGCATTGGAATGAGACTGAGAGGGATAATAAATCAACCAGGATTGAATGGCAGAGCAGACTCAATGGGCCAAATGGCCTAATTCTGTTCCTATGTCTCGTGGTCTTATGACCTTGAGTTGATTCAGACACTGGAACATCATAGTTCAGATCTCACTGAACAGCAGTTGAGTCAATAAGGCACAAATGATTGCTAAGCAATTGGGGACAAATGGGATTATCATGGATAAATTCTACATGGATAGCATGGCATGATGGGCTGAAGGATCTGTTACTGCGATTTGACCCACAATGGGCTCTGCCTGGCCACCTCACTGTGAGGAAACAGTCCAGGTTCCAGCAACCCAGCCCTGGATGTCCCATCACCATCCTGTTCATTGTCCAAGGGACAGCTTCTACGGATCGAGGAAATAGATAAAACACTCCCATTTTCAGCAGGAATTTTTTTTCATTACATATTCCACCAAACTGCTTATAATTTACAGTTAAAAAGATTTTTGATTGACTTTTGCTCTCTCTGCTTCACTACGGATTTGCACAGACTGTGTTCAGAAGCTCAGCACCAGCAGCTGATGATGAACTGTACCCTCATGATGTCATCCACAAACAAGCTTACCGTGAATAGTTAGCGAGTAGTTTGCCTGGACAGAGCTGACGGGGTTGGTGACATCACAGGTGTAAGTTCCTAGGTCACTTCTGGAAGCGCTCGGGATAACAAGGCTTTTGTTACCGTCCAGCAACTGATCCTGGGAGACTCCATCTTGGGTACTAGCCTACAAAGTATCCAGGACACCTTCAGGGAGCGGCGGCTCAGAAAGGCAGCGTCCATTATTAAGGACCCCAGCACGCAGGCCATGCCCTTTTCTCACTGTTACCATCAGGTCGGAGATACAGAAGCCTGAAGGCATACACTCAGTGATTCAGGAACAGCTTCTTCCCCTCTGTCATCCGATTCCTAAATGGATATTGAACCCATGAACACTACCTCACTTTTAAAATACATATTAGTTCTGTTTTTTGCACGATTTTTAATCTATTCATTATATATACACCACAATTAATTAATTTTTTCCCCTCCTCCTTTTCCATATTATGTATTGCATTGAACTGCTGCTGCTAAATTATCAAATTTCACATCACATGCCAGTGATAATAAACCTGATTCTGGTGACCAAATATTCCCAGATAGAGATTTTGACAAAAGACTGATAAATGAGCTAATTTTTAAGTTTGGATATTTTGTGATGACTGGGGGATTTACCATCGATTTAACACTAACTGGAATGGGATTAATGGCATGTCAGTTTGTCCACAGTGTGATTGTATCTTTAATCTCTATAGGAACAGGCAGATTAAAGAGTCTTCTAGGAGAAAAAACAAACTTCCACTAGAGAAAACAAACTTCCACAACATAATCCCTGAATCACAAGATCTTCTGACATTTCGCCAATAATTCACCTAGTAATTTAATAATGGGATCAGTGAAAACAGTTCTGTGCTCAACACCATTATCATGTCAAAACCTGTGTGTCTTTGAACCTCCCTCTGCAACTGAATTCTTCATGTCTTCATTGAGAGATCATACGACATGGGAGAGGTGTTGTAATAACAGCTTGGTGTCCAGTGTCATTAGCCCAAGGAAATGAGTAGGGTCATCTCTTTGATCCTTTTCCGTCACAGGATTTGGCATAATTTTAGAAAGAACCTTTTAGAAAAAAACTGCATATGTAAAAGTTGGCAGATATTTATTTGTTATTTATTTATTGAGATTCAGCGTGAACTCGGCTCTTCTGGCTCTTTAAGCCATGCCACCCAGCAAAGCCCCTATTTAATTGTAGCCTAATCATGGGACAAATTTACAATGACCAATTAACCTACCACCTGGTAGGTCTTTGGACTGTGGGAGGAAACTGGAGCCCACAGTGGAAACCCATGAGGTCACAGGGAGAATGTACAACTCTTTAAAGACAGTGGCAGGAATTGAACCCAGGTCACTGGTTCTGTAAAGTGTTGTACTAACCACTATACCACCATGCCACCCACGGTAATTCAGAGAGCTGTTTTGTAACAGCAGGTCGGGTTAGTTGCTGGTTCTGATCAGAGATTGAGAGCTACCTCTGTGGTTAGAGGCTCCTGCAGTGGTGACAAAGAGGACACGGAGTCAGGTCACACATCCGTCATGTTGTCAGAAATCGAAAACACGGTCTCAGGAGAATGTCACATCTATTCCTTAACCTACTCTTCAAGTGTGATGGTGAGTATGGGAAGACAGGGATGGGAATATGCTAGATTATGATAGTAGCAAATGCTCAAGTGAGATGGTTACCCACAACGGGGGGTGGGGGGGGGGGGAAAACACATTAAGTTGTGCATTTGTTTCTGTTGTATTGAGGTTTAATTGGATTTACTTTGTACATCACAGCCCTACCCCTCCCAAACGTCGGTAGTATTTCTGAGAGGCACTGACTCCAGAAGGCAACATCCATCAAAGTTCCCCACCATCTAGGCCACACCCTCTTCTTGCAGCTACAACTGGGCAGGAGGTACAGAAGCCTGAAGCCTTAAATCCAACACAATCAGGTTCAAGAAAAGTTATTTCCCTTTAACCGTTTGATCCTTGAACTAACCTGCACAACTCCAACCACTACCTCAGTGTAACAACAACGGGCACTTTTTTGTTCTAATTGTGCTCTTTCCTGTAAACGTTGTGTGTAATTTATACACGGGGGCCACAGTAGCGTAAGAGTTAGTGTAATGTTATTACAGCTCAGGGTATCCCGGAGTTCGGAGTTCAATTCTGGCTCCATTCTGTAAGGAGTCTCTCTATGTCCGCCCCATGAATGTGTGGTTTTCCCTGGGTCCTCCAGTTCCCTCCCACAGTCCAAAGATGTACCAGTTAGGTCAAGTATATAATTTATGGTTCTCTTGTGGAGGCTGATCACCAGTGCCTATGGTGTTGCTGCATGTACTTCATTGCACCTGTGCACACTTGATTTTCAAATTTCTACTTCACTTCAAGGCTAACATGACAGTGGGTGAAGGACAGAACCTCAGTCTTGTTTTTACATTTGGACCCAAGGTTCTACAGGGAGTACGATATGCTCAGGTTCTGTCTGGGAAATTCCACTGAGGCACTTTGCAGGTTTAACCCTTTTTCACTACAGCAGAAAGGGGACAAAACTTGTCTTTAATTTAGGTGCTTTTTTGTTAAATTCTCTTCCTTTGTAGCATATTGTTATTGTATGCTTAACCTTGCTCTGTATTAATGCTCCTCATTGGGATTTGGGGTTTTTAATTTTGTAAAATGTTTTGAAAAACTAATAAAAAAAAAGAAAGGGGACAAAAATACAAGCTTATTTTAGACGTACCCATTATATGCAGGCGGACATATCGAATGATGGTTTTTTGTAGATTGATGGAGAGTCTATAAAGACCATCATCCGCACTGGTCAGATTGCTGAAGACAAATGATCCGTTGGACGGGAGGAAGTCAATGCGCCCAATATATTTGTTTACTACGGCAGGTTTTGTGGATCCAATATGAAACTGGAGAACTGGATCCATGGAGCTCTGTTTTCCTTGCAATTTTTCCCAATGAAAAACTTCAGTAATGTCCATTTCATTCTCATCTACTCCGGGAAATGTCACTGAGCTTCCAGGTGAACTGTACACCTCGGTGGTATTTTGCCCTGTGAAATACAAAACAAAGCATTGGTGAGACTACACGTGGAGTACTGTACACAGTCCTGGCCACAACACCACAGAGCTTTATTGTCATTGCTGAGGCCATCGAGATGGCAGTGCTTCTCCATTCAATGCAAAACAGCAAACTGACAATTCAATTATGAAAACACAATGGCTACATTTAAAATAATATGGAAACATAGAAAACCTACAGCACAATACAGGCCCTTTGGCCCACAAAGTTGTGCCGAACATGCCCTACCTTAGAAATTACTAGGCTTACCTATAGCCCTCTATTTTACTAAGCTCCATGTACCTATCTAAAAGTCTCTTAAAAGACCCTATTGTATCCGCCTCCACCACCATTGCTGGCAGCCCATTCCATGCACTACTCTCTGAGTAAAAAAACTTACCCTTGACATCTCCTCTGTACCTACTCCCCAGCACCTTAAACTTGTGTCCTCTTGTGGCAACCATTTCAGCCCTGGGAAAAAGTCTCTGACTATCCTCACGATCAATGCCTCTCATCATCTTGTACACCTCTATCAGGTCACCTCTCATCCTCCATCACTCCAAGAAGAAGAGGCTGAGTTCACTCTAGGCTTTCTAGGCAAACTGGTGCCCGTCCAGAGTGGCAGGGATGGCATTCTTAATGCGGGCTGCAACCAGCCCTTCAGACACTTGGCAGCTATGGGAGCGAGTGCATCCTGTTTGTAGTGGTCGAGACAAGTTACCGCTGACTGGTATGGTGGCAGGTGTTTTGAAGCATGTAGGGGCCACAGCAGGGGTCAGACAGAGGTTGTAGATTTCAGTAAAAGCCTCTGCCAGCTGGTCAATGCAGTCACTAAGGACCTGCCCAGGTATGCTGTCTAGTCCAGCTGCTCTGCATGTGTTGATACTGTGAGGAGTACGGCTCACTTCATGTGTGTTCAGTGTCTGCACCGTGTCCTCCTCAGGTATCAAGGCCTTCATCACTGGTTCACTGTTGTCCCTGGTTAACTCAGTAAAGCTGTTCAGTTCTTCAGCTGGTGTGGCATCGCTGTTTGCAGGGCAGTGATGGGCCTGATGCATCAGGAGTTGGTGGAATTACTGAAGTGTGTCTCTAGCTGTTGTTTGTATCTTACTTGTGGTTTTAATGCCTCCTTCAAAGCCTGGCCTGGCTTCACTGCAGGGTGCAGCTTCACCAGATCTGTAACCAGCATCCTGAGCCCTGAGCAGGTTCTGAATCAGTACTGGTGACATTGTCTGCAGGATGAGGTAACAATCGGGTGCAGAGGGGATTCACCAGGGCTATAGTTATGATGACTCTCCCTGTGATTGGAGGATTGGATAAACTGGGTTTAGTCTTACTGGAATGCAGGAGGCTGCGGAATGACCTGACAGATATTTATAAAATTATTGGTTGGAAATTCCCAACCACGGCCACCGACCTCAACCACACTTTGCCAGAAGGAATATAAGAATAGACTGTTTTATAAATAGGCAGTAAATTCAGAAATTGGAGATGCAAAAGGACTTGGGGTCCTAGTACAGGATTCCCTGGAGGTTAACTTGCAGGTTGAGTCAGTAGTAAGGAAAGCTAATGCAATCTACTCATTTCAAGAGGAATGGAATATAACAGGAAGGACATAATTCTGAGGTTTTACAAGGCATTGCTCAGACCATATTTGGCGGATTGTCAACAGATTTGTCCCCTTATCTAAGAGAGGATGTGCTACATTGGAGCCGGTCCAGAGATTCATGAAAATGATCCTGGGAATGAAAGGGTCAATGTGTGAGGTGCGTTTAATGGCTCTGGGCCTGTACTCACTGGAGTTTAGCAGAATGATGGGGTAATCATTGAAACCTATCAAATATTGAAAGGCCTAGATAGGAAAGATGTTGTGACGATGCTTTTGATAGTGGATGAATCTAACACCAGAGGGCCTAGACCTCTTCCGTGTTTTCCCCTGGGAGATTTCCAGAATTCCAGCTTTTATCTCCGTATCTAATCAACAGGAAGAAAAGTTTAATAGAACATATTGCAGGTTTACTGGGGGGAACTGAAAATCCTTTACTGATCTAGGACCAGAGGGCACAGCTTCAGAATTGGGTATGTCCCTTTAGATGAGGACGAACTTCTATAGACGAGGGTGATGAATCTGTGAAATTCATTGTCACAAACAGCTGTGGAGGCCACGTCATTGGGTGTATTTAAAGCAGAGGTTGATAGGTTCTTGATTAGTTGGGGCATCAAAGGCTACAAGAGGAAGTAAGGAGAATGGGTTGTGAGGGAAAATAATTCAGCCATGATTGAATGAAGGTGTTGACTCAATGGGCCAAAAGGCCTAATGCTGTTTCGATATCCTATGGTCTTATAGCCCCCTTACCCCTCACTGCTTGTTTCCACCTCCTACGCAGAACAATCAAACTGACCGTCCCAGTAGAACCAGTTCCCAGTCAAACCTGGTCCAGCCCCCACTGCATTCATGACTGCATAACCCAACTCCATCTTGTCCCCTTTGATTCAGTCCCTGCCTAAATCTGTGACACTTTACATGCTCTCGACCACTTGAAGTTCCCTGGCCCTGATCACTTTGTTTTCACTATGGATGTCCCTATGGATGTCCAGTCCGTGCAGTCCTCCATCAGCAAGGCTTTATACTTCTCTGCTTCTTTCTGGATAACGGACCTAACGAGTTCCCCTCCACCCCATCCTCCTCCATCTGGCGGAGTCGGTTGTCATGCGCACCGGTTTCTCTTTCTACAAACCTAAGGTGTAGCCATGGGCACCTGCATTGCCCCCTACCCTCCTCCTGTCTCTTCGTCAACTATGTGGAACAGTCCAGTCCGTACCTACACTGATAAAGATCCCCAGCTCTTCCTGCACTACACTGCTAATGCTTCATGCTCCCAAGCTGAGCTCAGCAATTCCATCAACTTTGCCTCTAACTTACACTGACCCTTCTCTGACACCTCTCTCTCCTTTCTTGATCTCCCTGTCCGTATCCCTGGCAACAGATTACCTACTACCTACACAAAATGCTGGTGGAACGCAGCAGGCTAGGCAGCATCTATAGGGAGAAGCGCTGTCAACGTTTCGGGCCAAGACCCTTCGTCAGGACCTACTACCTACATCTTTGTCCGTATCCCTGGCAACAGATTACCTACTACCTACATCTTTGTCCGTATCCCTGGCAACAGATTACCTACTACCTACATCTTTGTCCGTATCCCTGGCAACAGATTACCTACTACCTACATCTTTGTCCGTATCCCTGGCAACAGATTACCTACTACCTACATCTTTGTCCGTATCCCTGGCAACAGATTACCTACTACCTACATCTTTGTCCGTATCCCTGGCAACAGATTACCTACTACCTACATCTTTGTCCGTATCCCTGGCAACAGATTACCTACTACCTACATCTTTGTCCGTATCCCTGGCAACAGATTACCTACTACCTACATCTTTGTCCGTATCCCTGGCAACAGATTACCTACTACCTACATCTTTGGCAAACCTACTGACTTTCACTGTTATTTTGACTAAATCTTCCCATCCTGTCGCTTGCAAAATGCTATTCCTTTTCTGGAGTTTCTCTGTCTCTGTCACCTTTGTTCTAATGATTAGACTTTCCATTCCAGGAAAACTGACAAGTCCTCCTTCTTCAAAGAATGAGGATTCCCTCCACCACCATTAACCTGCCGTCACCCCACCCTTCTGCTGCCATAACAGGGAGAGAGTTCCCATTGTCCTACCTACCACCCCATGAGCCATGTGCCCAGCACAATATCCTCCATAATTTTCACCATTTACAACTAAGCACACCTTTCCCTTCCCTCCGCCCAACTTTCCACTTTCCATCGGGATTCTCTCTACGTGACTGGCTTGTCCATTTGTCCCTCTCTACTAATCTCCATCATGGCACTTATCCCAGCTTGCGTGGCAAGTGTTACACCTGCCCCTACACCTCCCCTTTCACCATTCAGGGCCCCAAAAGGTCCTCTAGGTGAGGCAACACTTCACCTGTCAGTCTGTCAGGGTCTTGTGTTGTATCTGGTGGTCCCAGTGCAGCCTCCTCTACATAAGTTGGGATCTGCTTTGTCGAGCATCTTCACTCTGTCCACCACAAAACGGTGATGTTTTCCAGTGGTCCCCCATTTCAATAGGACTTCCCATTCACATCCCACCATGTTGGTCCATGGCCTCCTCTACTGCCACAATGAGGCCACTCTCAGGTTGGAGGAGCAACACCTCACATTCAGTCTGGGTCACCTCCAACCTGACGGCATGGACATTGAACTAACAACGAAACATAGAAAACCTACAGAACCATACAGGCCCTTCAGCCCTCAAAGTTGTGCCGAACATGTCCCTACCTTAGAAATTACTAGGCTTACCCATAGCCTTCTATTTTCCTAAGCTCTCTAACTTCAGTCAACTTCTCCACCTGCATCTTTCCTCTCTTTTTCCATTCTGGTTTCCCTCTCACCTTTTCTCTTCTCACTGGCCCATTACTGCCCTCTGATAACCATCCTCCTTTCCCTTCTTGCGCGGTCCACTATCCTCTCCTATCAGCTTCCTTCTTCTTCAGTCCTTTACCTTTTCCACCTGTCACTCTCCACTTTCTGACGCCATTCCCCCCTCTGCCACTCCCCACGTTACCCCTCACCTTGTTTCACCTATTACCTGCCAGCTTATACTCCATCCCTTATTCCTCCCCCAACCCCCACCTTATTCTAGCTTCGGCCTCCTTCACTGATACTGTAAAATGCACAAACCATGACTAAGAGAGCATTTGGAGTTAGTCAGATAACACCCTCACCCTTGTTTGTCATTTAATCAGCCAGCTCTGTGATTATTCCTCATTGATTAACATTTCCCTCAGTTACATTCTCATGTTAAACCTAGAGGGCAAATAAGAACCAGGAGGTGGTTGCAGAAACTTTGCTGAGACTTGTGCATGTGTGGATGCCTTAACCAAAATGCAGAGACACCAGTCTTGCACCCTCTACCCTGGGCAGGTCATTATCTCGATCTCTAATCAGCAAGCACTGCCTGCGGTGTGGCTGTGAATTTCATTGTACCTGTGTATATAATACATTCGATTTTCAACTTTCTACTTCACTTTGAGGCCTAACGTGATAGTAGGTGAAGGAGAGAATCTCAGTATTTTTTTTACATTTGGACAATGATACCCAAGGTTCAACAAGCAGCAGTCCCGCTTCGTATCTGCAAGACTTGCTCAGGAACGCTGTTTGAGAAATTCCACTACTGTGCTTTGCAGGTTTAACCCTTTAAAATATAGCAGAATGGGGACAAAAATACAAGCTTATTTTAGACGTACCCATTATACGTAGGCGGACATATCGAATAATGATTGCTCGTAGATTGACGGAAAGTCTATAAAGACCATCATCTGCATAATTCAGGTTGCTGAAGACAAATGATCCGTTGAATCGGCAGAAGTCGATGCGCCCAGTATATTTGTTTATTACGGAAGGTTTTGTGGATCCCACATGAAACTGGAGAACTGGTTTCATGGAGGTCTCTTTTCCTGGGTGTTCGGAGTTTATCCCAATGAAAAACCTCAGCAATGTTCACTTCCTTCTCATCTACTCTGGGAAAAGTCACAGAACTTCCAGGTGAGCTGTATACCTCCAATGTAGATTGCCCTGTGAAATACAAAAATTATTGGTGAGATATTTATACAGATCTGGCCACCACACTGCAGAAAGGATGAGGTAACAACAGAGAAGATGCAGAGGGGATTCGCTGGGAGGTTGACTGGAATATTGGGCTGTAGTTATGGTGCACAAGGAGCACTTGATCACTCTGGGCCTGTATCACTGGTGTTTAGAAGAATGGTGGGTGAACTCATTGAAACTTAGTGAATATTGAAAGACCTAAATGAGTGGATGTTGAGAGGATGATCCTTATAGTGGGGAGACTAGGATCTCTGTATGAAAAAGCAAGTAGAAAGGCTTAATGCAGTATTTTGCAGTTTACTGAGGAGCACTGAAAATCCTTTACTCATCTACAGTAAATACAGTATATCATCTCCTCATTTCCCTGACAAATCTCAGGCCTTTCATGCCTCCCTCTTCTCATCTCCCATCCTTTCTATCTCGGTATGATTTTTCGTCATCTACCCTCCATCTGATCCTGATACCCCCACTTGGCCCTCTATCCTTGCACACCTTTTCTCCCACGACCTGCCCAACCGGAAATTCCAGCTTTCTGATATAGCAAACGGCTCAACTTGTCCCACCTCACCCACAGAACAACGGACTCCGGATCTGTTCCCGTGGAAGGCAGGTATCTCACAGTCATTGTGAGCATCCAGTACCTGGTCATAAATTCTCAGCACAGAAACAAGCTCTTCAGCCCATTCACGTTGGCTGCTTTGCCCGTTTGCCTGTGTTGGGACCGTATTCTTTGATGCTTCACTTCAGCGTTTACCCTACCAGATGAGGCTACCCACTGAGTCCTCAATGGAAGCCGTAACCACAGATTCTGTTGCAAATGATTCATATGTCGCATCACAAACAAGTGCAAGGTTCAAAGAGGAGCAATCAAATTCTTTTTTAAAAAATTATTCTATTTAAATTTTTAAAAGAAGGAATACAAGGACTCAATTAATACATATTGAAAAAAAATTAATTCAAATTCATTAATAAGTCCAAGAGGAAAAAAAAGAACCCCTATCCCAACACCATCTCCCCGCATTTAGAAAAAAAGAGGGAGAAAAAAACCCAAAAGAGACAGAGGAAAGAAAGGAGAGAAGAAGAAAGAAGAGGAAAAAAAAAGAAAAAGAAGAGTTGGCATCCAGCTGTCAGAGACAGTTTAAAATACAAATTAAAGAAACTAGCTTATAATAAGGGATATATTGATTTAAAAAAATTAAAATAAATAGGTTAAACAATTCGGGCATTTAAGTAATCCAAATGTGGTTGCCAAATCTCAGTGAACATAGTGTATTCATTCCGAAGGGTAAAGTAATCTTCTCAAGGGGTATACAACTTTGCATTTCTTTATTCCAACGATCAATATGTACAAGGGAATCAGATTTCCATGTTACCGCTATGCATTTCCTGGCCACTGACAGCGCAATTTTAATAAATTTGGATTTATTCCCGGGGAAGTTAACTTTTAAAACTGCTAAGTTCCCCAAAAGAAACAATTCTGGGTCTAGAGGGAAACCCATCCCCAGAATCTTTTCCAGTACCTCCCCCAGATCTATCCAAAAAAATCTCAATTTCATGCCTAGCCAGGTGGAATGCAAAAAAGTACCAACATCTATGCCACTCCTGAATCACTTGTCAGCAATTTCTGGTTTATTTTAAAGTATTTTTTCAGGTGTGAGATATAACTGATGTAAAAAATTAAAATGTATAATTCTGTATCTAGAGTTGCTAAGAGTGGTAACGTTAACCAAACATAAATGTGACCAGCATTGATGATCAATTACAATGCCCAAATCCGACTCCCATCTTTCCCTCGATCTGTATATACCAAGCTTTGGGCATTGGTCCTGGAATAAAGAATACATATTAGAAATAAATTTAGTTGTATTCCCCTTTCGAAATTGAATCTCCATGTCTGAGCACCTTGGTAGGGCCAGTGATAGACCCAAACAGTCCCTCAAAAAAGAAATGTGGTATTAGATAAATTATATTTATTTTTAAGTCCCTCAAAAGACATAAATTAATTCTGCTGATTAAACAATCTTCAACGCGCCTAATACCGTGTTGATACCAGGTGACTAGAAATTTATTACCCTGAAACATAGGTACTAATCTGTTCTGAGAGCAATCAAATTCTTTACAGGTTTTGTCTAGCTACAGTGAAGCTGTAATCTCCTTGGTCAACAGCTTCATTGCCATAGAGATATTAAATGGAATAAACTGCTAATGGAACTTGAAATATTCACTGTGTACTGCCCACATCATTTAACTTGCAAAATGGTAACATCCACTAACGTCCAAGGAATTTCATTCCTGTTGAGATCACCTTTGATTTTAGGATCCTATAAAAATGAAGACAAATTCTCTGTCTAATTGGAAAAGAAAACGTCATCATTTAAATTCGTACAACATTAAGCTGTAGGAGGTCAAATAAGAAAGCTCATATCACAAGGGCAGATGTTATGAGACGTTATTGGGGTTTCAGAGTTTGGGTATGTGGGGGGCAGCTTACACATGATTAATTCTGTAATATCAACACAATCCAGGATAAACTGTAGACCTTGAAGCTGTCGGGGCAAGTACAGTACAATTATGTTTAAAATACATTTGGGTAGACATGTGGATCATAAGAGTGTAGAGGGTAAACTGCAGACAATTTGGGCCAGCTTGAATGGATAGCTTGGTTGGTATGGATGTGCTGCACCAAAAAGCATCTTTGTGATGAGTTATTCTGTGACTGACCAAGATAAAAGACCTGGTAATAGACCATGGACTAATTTACAGGTAGTTTCTACCTTTACCAAAATGTAAAGAAAGCTACAAGTAATGTTCCCTCTGAGGTGTGCGTGTGTGAGCAAACACAAGGGATTTAAACTGTGCACAAAAGGTTGTCACCCTCTATCTCACTGGTATATTTCATAATTGTACACAATGACATTTTCTTTTTCGGTTTCTGTTGTAGATGGTGTTGACAATGTAGAGTTTTCAAAGATTTGTTTTCAGATTTTAGAACTGGCTTGGCTCATTGACTCATATTGACTCAAAATTGATACTGTTTTTATTGAAGAAATTATTCAGTGCACATATTATTGTTACTGGGCAAAATATTATACAGCACAAGATTTTTGCACAGACTGGTCATTACAAATTACAGGATATATTGGCCTTGGTAATCAGATGTGCATTTACTGTCTGTGTCACCACTTTCACAGAATGACAATGTGTAGCTGTATTCCTGGATGTCTCAGTGTACAAACTCCAAGGCCCTACTGTTTACTGTGCAAGATCTACTCTGGTTCAACTTGCCAAAACACAACACCTCACATATGTCCGAGTTCTATTCATCTGTCATTCCTCAGCCCACTTCTCCTTTGATCTAGATCCCACTGTCACCTCAGATAATCTTCTGCACTGTCCACAATTCAACCAATTTTGGATCATTCACAAACATACTAGCAATGTGAGTAATATTGTTATCCAAATCAAGAATACAGATGACAAATAGGGATTCACAGCTGATCCTGACCATTAGTTACAGGCCTCCATTCTGAATAACACCTCTCCACTAAGCCCTTCTCCCTCCTTCCACTGAGCTAAATTTTGTATTCAAGGGAATTATCATCCTGAATCCCACGTGGTACAAATTCTCCACCAACCTCCAGTATGGAGCTTGTTAAATGATAAAGATACAGAAAACAACCCAGACCAGCCTACCAAGTAGGCCTTGTTAACGTCCACATAGTCTACAGTTACTGCCCAACCCTCAATCACTTTGTTAACTCTTCAAAAAACACAATCAAATTTGTGACAGACTATTTCCCCTCACACACAGCCATGAGAGCTATTCCACATCTGTCCTGGTCTTTCCAAACGCTGGTAGTTTCGACTCTTCAAAATCCCCTCCAATAACTTTCCCACCACTGATATTCGACTCACTGGCCTGTTGTTCCCAAGTTTGATCTGGAAGCCCTTTGGAAGTACTGTAATGCAAAAAGAGAACATAAAGAGTCAACGTCCATTCAGAAACCTGAGGGCAGGGGAGAAGAAGCTGTTTTGAACCATTTAGTGTGTGCCTCCAGGCTCCTGGTGGTAGCAATAAGAAGAGGGCATGTCCTGGGTGACGGGGTCCTTGATGATAGATACTGCCTTTTTGAGGCATTTCTCCTCGAAGATGTCCTGGATGCTTGGGAGGCTGGTGGCCGTGACGAAATGGACTAACTTTACAATTTTCTACAGCTTGTTTTGATCCTGTGCAGTGGCTCCTCACACCAGATGGTGATGCAACCAGCCAGAAAGCTCTTCACGGTACATCTCTAGAAATCTGTGATATACCAAATCTCCTCAAACTGCCAATGCAATATAGCAGCTGTCGTGCCTTCATTGTTACTGCATTGATATGTTGGGCCCAGGATAGATCCTCAGAGATGTTGACACCCAGGAACTTGAAACTGCTCACTCTTTCTATTTCTCATCTTTCTATGAGTGTCTTTCCTCATTTGGCCTTTTCTGAAATCCAAAATCAGTTCATTGGTCTTACTGATGTCGAGTGCAAGGTTGTTGCTGCAACACCTGAACTATCTCACTCCTGTACTCCCTCATATCAGCATCTGAAATTCTCCCAACAATAGTTGGGTCATCAGCAACTTTAGAGATGGCATTTGAGCTGTGCCTAGCCACATAATTATGAGTGTAGAGCAGCCTTTCTCAAACTTCTTGCCCTAGAGGAATCCTTGACATAATTATCAGGTCTCAGCGAACCCGTGCGTAAAAATTATTGTACCTACAGCTCATGGTACATTAGCGTGATCAGTAAATTGTACATATAATAATCCAAAAATAATTGTCAATGCTCTTTTTAGTAGAGAATGAATTTTTAGCCAACCTTTCTTGTAAAAAAAACAGGTAGTTAAACTTAAGTTTGTTGAAATTAATCTTTCTTTTCCTTTCATAAATTTTAAAATCTTATAAATAATAAATTGCTGCTTATGCCAAAATGGGATTTAATTTTTCTAAAGGTAGACACGGTAGATTTAATTTAAGTAAAGGTTGTAAACTGATTTTAATTAATACTATTTACAACATGAACAATGTCGAATAGTGAAGTTACTAAAAACCATAAGCCAAAGCAAAATGAACAAAATTATAGCCTGAGAGGAAGTTTTATACAAAACCTTGAAAAAGATTTTTTCTTACTAAGATCAGGCTCAAATATAGGCCTAGTATGTGAAACTTGTGCTTGTTTGTTGCTGCATAAATATTCAATTCTGGGTCAAGAAAAGCACATAGATTTCACCTTCAACTAAAATGAGACCATTTCTATCTTTGCTCTTGATGCTTGTTAAAGAAGAATAATCTTACTCACACATGCATGAAGTTGAAAATTGCAGTAAAATTGCTTTCCTACGGATGGCGAGACACCCTTCTTTCATAGAGATCCAGACCTTGTTCAGGGGCAGGTCAATAAATTCCACCCACTATAATTTTACATGCTGGCATTATTAGAACCTCACTAACTGTGAGAGTTTTCCTTTTCTGGGTAACAAGTTCTGCTACTAAATAACTTGTCTCCTGAATCCTTTTACTGACTGTGACTTTATTCACAAAAGCGTTACTCTGTTTCTTTTGAGATTCCAATAGCCTTACAAAATAATCAGCTCTTTAAAGAGTCACATGGCTGTGAGTTGTAGTTCAGTGTCTTTTCAGTTGTGCTGGAGCCATTGCTACATTTGTAAGCTGTTTGCCACAGACTAGGCACAATGGAACAGGACAACTTGGATCACCAGTCCACATAAAACACATTGATAACTGGCTTTCACAGTAAAGGAGGACTTTTTTTGTGTCTGTGCAGTGAAATAATTCCAAGGATTGTAATTCTTACCCTCACTGGTGTGAGGCATAGGCGGCAGTGCCGAGATTCAACTCTTCAGCTCACTACCCAATTCCCTTTATTCACTCTTCAGGAGCTCCTCCTGTTTTCCTATCTGGGTCGTTGGTACCAGTATGTACCACATCTTATGGCTGTTCACCCTCCCCTTGAGAATGCCGTGGACTCGATCCAAGTCAACCCTGACCCAGGGAGGCAACATACCATCTGGGGTTTTTTTCATGTCTACAGAATCTGCTTTCTGCTCCTCTAATCATGGAATCCTCTATCACTGCTACAATCCTCTCCTCCTCATTCCCTTCTAAGCCACAGAGTCAGACTCTGCGCCAGAGACCCAGTCAATGTGGCTTCTCCAATAGGAACACACCCCACTCAACAGTATCCAAAGCAGTATACTTATTATTGTGGGAAACGGCCACAGGGATTTTGAAACGATTGTTAAAAAAAAACGTTTTTTGCAGATTGAATCAGTGTAAGGAAGACAAATGCAATGGTAGCATTCATTTTGAGAGGACTAGAATATAAAAGCAAGGATGTAATGCTGAGACTTTATAAGGCATTGGTCAGACCACACTTGGACTATTGTGAGCAGTTTTGGGCCCTTTACCTAAGAAACAATTTGTTGACATTGGAGAGGGTCGAGAGAAGGTTCACGAGAATGATTGCAGGAATGAAAGGGTTAACATATATGAAATGTTTGATGGCTCTGGGCCTGTACTTGGAGTTTAGAAGAATGGGTGGGGGAGATTCTCATTGAAACCTATTGAATATTGAAAGAGGTAGAGTGGATGTGGCCAGGAGATTTCCTATGGTGGGAAAGTCTAGGATTAAGACCAGAGGGCACAAGCTCCGAATAGAGGGTCATCCATTTAGAACAGAGATGAGGAAAAAAAATCCCTAGCCAGAAGGTGGTGAATCTGTAGAATTTATTACCACAGAAGGTTGTGCAGGCCATTTCACTGGGTATATTTAAGATGGAGGTTGATAGGTTCTTGATTAATGGAAGTGTCAAAGGTTATGGGGAGAAGGTAGGTGAATGGGGTTGAGAGGGATAATAAATCAGCGATAATGTAATGGCAGAGCAGATTTGATTGGCCGAATGGCCTAATTCTGCTCTTATGTCTTATGGTCTAATGGACTTAAAAGTGGATACTGGAAAGATGAAGGACGGAACTGAACAGCTCACCTACACAGTGGAGATTGCATCTGATATCATCTGGAGACAAAGCATCGATCAGTTGAGGAGAGCAGAGTCAATTGTTAGAGAAGGAAGATGGCTAGAACTATCAAAACCACTTCTGCAGTTCCATAGCAAACTCCTCCAACCACCATGGGGGAAGCCACAGAACCTGAGATTGTTTCACATCACAAGTCTCATCTGCCAAGCAAAGTAATCCCACTGTCAGGAAAGATGTTATTTCACAAAAGTAAGAAAGCATCCACTGCAATTAAATTTTTATGCCCAAATGGGACAATTTAACATTTACTATGCTGTGGATGTCTATAGAGCTAAGCCGGTAGGAGCACTGAGTACTTAATATTTCAGTAAATCCTTGAGTAATATTGTAAATAGATTGTTTGATTAAGCATTCTTTGTTGTTCAATTAATTAATTATGGGTTATATGTAAAAGTACGTGAATGGCATATGTCATCACGCCACCATATCATAAGTCAGCACCTCGCTTAAAGTAAAAACGAACATACACAAGTTACATCCCAGCTCTGTGTTTTTGCTTTCAGTTGGATTTTATGTTTTGAGTTACAACCACATAAGGAACCACATTTTATTAGCAATCAATCAAATCACCCTTACATATTGAAAATCTCTAGTCTAGCATTTTGTAATTTGATAACTCCCACCATCTGGCACATTTTGAATATGTTGTACAGATCTGTACTAATTAATTCTAACTAAGATCTAAAATTATTAAGGTCTGTACTGATCTGCAGCTGATTGACTTCCCAGTGAAATTTTGCAATCTCAGCTGACAATTTTTCAAATGTACATAAACTTTGTTACCGACATTTTGCAGAATCTTCTTGTGACCTAGTGAGCATCTAAAAAATTAGTGTTAAATGAACAGTTCTCCTGCTCAGAGGAAAATGGAACAGGGGCAATTTCTGTGATCTGGCATTTTCTGTAGCCCTGCACTGGTCAGGTCTCAAGGATGCCGGACTAGAGAGTTTTGAACTGTAATAATGCAACATCTAGATTGTTTTATCATTGTCACATTGTTGTGATTGTTGGAACATTGAGCAAGGATCACTCTCCTTGCCCAAGGCCCAGTAGTAGTGGAAGGATATTGATACATAAATAATTATCAAATGACAAAGCTAACATCAGATCCCAAACTGAGTCTTTAAAGGAGGAAGTCTGTGGTTTATTCTGCAGAGCACTCCGCAATGCGTTTCACACTGAAGTTGAAGGTATCAATAGCCATTGGGTTCCTTGCACATTCTTTCCCCTTCCCTGTGAAAATAATCCATAAGACCATAAGATATAGGAGCAGAACTAGGCCATTTGGCCCATCGAGTCTGCTCCACCATTTCATCATGGCTGATTCATTTTGCCTCTCAGCCCCAATCTCCTGCCTTTTTCCCGTATCCCTTCATGTCCTGATCACTCAAGAATCTATCAACCACTGCTTGAATATATATCAAGACTTAACCTCCACAGCTGCCTGTGGCAACGAATTCCACAGATTCACCACTCCCTGGCTAAAGAAATTCCTCCTCATCCTGTTCTAAAAGGACGTCCCTCTATTCTGAGGCTGTCTCTTCTGTTATTAGACTCTCCTACCACAGGAAACATCCACTCCACATCCACTCTATATGTTTCATCAATTGTTCTCAAGTAGGAGTTCCTTTCTAAAACAAAAGAAGTAACTATTATTCATGAAATCTTTGAACAGGCAAGAGGAAGTATCTCATTAAACAACACTAGCATATCTAATACTTTGCACTAGTCTTTTGTATTGTAACAAATAAGTCTAATACATCTGGAACTGACAATGATTTCTTTTACTCTCAGGCCCTGTGCTCGCTGGAGGTGGAGATTGGAAACTTGCTCGGAGAATTTCACATTAAGATGAAAGGCAAGTATTCACGGAAGAAAGCTGGCACGCGTTTTGTTGTTGGTTGGTAGAGTAAAGAATAATTTTACGTGCTCTCTTAATGCATCACAGCCTGATGGGAAATTAAGTAGAAATTCTAACATGTAATATCGATGACTTTTGCTCTGAAATAGAAAATATTGTGCTTGTATTTTGAAGTTGTATCTCCTACAAAGAACTATCGCAACCAATATCATAGCCATGAGGTGTCAACATTCGTTAATATTGAACATTAATGAAGTGGCAGAAACACTCAACCGATCACACAGAATGTTGACTGACCAGAAGCATTAGGTCTGTTCTCCTTTCCACAGATGCTGCCTGAACTGCTGAGTGTTCTCAGCAATTTTCTGTTTTTACTCTAGATTTTCAGAATCTGCAGAATTTTGCCTTTTTAGTTCTTTAACATAGATCTGAGTAGATTTCACAGATGGGTTTTTCAGAATTTTTTCTCTGCAACCACCTCACTATCCATTCCCCATCCTCCTCTGCTCTTGAATGCTCTATCTTTTATGTTCAAGTAATAGGTTTAGTATTGCGAGAATTTCTTGTTTAAAGCCCACTTGCCATTTTTGCAGTGACTTGAAAATGGCTGTTTGAAAAAATTAACTGGTAATTCTTCTTTCCAGATGAATATATAACTCCAGATTTGGAAAGTGGGAGAGAAATTTAATCCCGGTTATGGAACAGCGGTAGAAAACCCACCTCTGAACTGCACTGCTGTGGTTCATACTGCGCCTGTCTGCTGACATTCAGTGTACACTGCCACAGGTCTCAGCCTATGACTGAAAGCAAACTGAGGACCTATTGCCCTCACAGGCAGAAGTGGAGAGGGCTCTGGCTTCTTGCATCCACGTTCTTCATATTGGAAGTGACAGGTTCCTGATCCTGCACAATGAGATTGACACATTGAAGTACTCTGTACATCTCCCTCTCACCTGGCCTTCTTTAATAATTTAATAAAATCCCATTGACCTGATAGTTGGAGTTCAGGCAGTTTCCCCTTCACTAACAGTAAAATAGAGTTGATATCCCAAGCTGAAGTTCCAAGGCTCACCTCAGCTGCTTAAAGTGCAAAGTTTTGAAATGGATTCTATGCAGGCTTGAAGTTCTAACATTGTCTTGATCTACCTTGGACTTTACAGGTTTAGCTGGTTTTGCCCGCCTTTGTCCTGGCGATCAATATGAGGTAAGTGGTTTGTAACTTAGCTTTAGTCACACAAGTGAGACATGGCAATTCAATTGTTGAGAGGAATATTGGTCCTCATTGAGTTGATAATGGGTCAGTTTAACTTAATAGTGGTAAAAATAAACATGCTTGACACCTTTTGCTACACATTTTCAGTAGCTTGATGTTCTGCAAGTCTGAGTAATGTTCCTATTCAGAATGATCATTCTTGCTAATGAAACTGGAACAAGTGCTGGAGAGGGTGGTGGTTTGAGAACAGAATAAGTCATTTCCTAAATTTTGAAATATAATTAGAGATGTTCCTATGCATGCTAACTGATTTGTTTTATCTTTACCAAGATCTTTATGCGTTATGGTCGTCAAAGGTGGAAATTAAAAGGCAGAATAGAAATAAATGACCGGCAAAGCTGGGATGGAGAAGAAATGATCTTCTTGCCTCTGATTAATGAATTATTCTCAATTAAGGTACATGAACAGCTGAGTATAGACATTGGAGTAATTCAGAAACTACTGTGCTTACCAATCACATTACATTACCTGCCATTTCTGAAGGTTGATTATGTGTCTCTTGATCACAAGGCCTAGTCACATGATGCTGTGGTTTACAAATACTATTGAACCAAATGTGTTGAAGGTTTGTCTCTCTGTCATATAAGATGCAGGTGAAAGCCACTACGGTCATGCAAAAATAGTCATAGTTTTTTAAAAAGAACCAGAAACTGAAGGTGGCACTCAGCCACACAGCAGCAATAAAGAAAGTAAATGGTAATACTTTAGGTATATCCTGGACCTGATCAGGCCACCCAATGGGTCAGAGGCAGAGTTCTTGTATTGACATTGGAGTTTACTAACTTCTGTGTCATTTTACTATGTTAACTTCTTGCAAGTTTTTCATACTTTCCCACTTCAAGAATGTATGCTGGACTTTGGATCTGTCATTCATCTCCCTTTTCAGTCCATTTAATTTCACAGCTCATCCTTCCCCTGTTCTAATGTTTGCATTCTCTGTTTGACTTCTATGTGATAAAGACTTCACTATGCCCAGATGATTTACTGATCTGACACGCAAGATTTTCCTGCTTCCAGCATTGTTTTCAAATTGTGTCATTTATACTT
This sequence comes from Hemitrygon akajei, assembly GCF_048418815.1. Lineage (NCBI taxonomy): Eukaryota > Metazoa > Chordata > Chondrichthyes > Myliobatiformes > Dasyatidae > Hemitrygon > Hemitrygon akajei. The sequence continues at coordinate 182,295,907 of NC_133125.1, forward strand.
TGGAACAAAATGAAAAGTGATCCCACAAAAGCAGAGGAGTTCCTGCAGCATTCTGACTTTGTTTTGCATTCTGTGCAAAGATTGTAGCTTCATTTTACAATTCTTGTGTCTCTATAACATAACTCCTTTCCTTGCATTTTGCTCACCATCTAATTGTACACTCATTGGATCATTAAATGCCCCCATGCCTTTCTTTTCTTCTGAGATAATTATCTTTCAGAAACATTTCTGAATTGGCTTTGAGAAATGACATACCTTTGGAGAAATACTCAAATTTCTCCCTGCAGAATTTACCCTGACATTTATCAATGAAGCTACTGGATAGCCCTTTTGGGCTGTTGGTCCCAACTATTCCTGTAAATTTAAAAGAAAGGCTTGATGCTGACACTGGAAAAAAGGGAGAGCAGTTAAATGATTACTTGCTACAGGCTCCTTGGTCTTATCAGTCACAGCAGAAATCCAGCAGCTGAAGTAATTGTTTTTTAAACTATCAGATTGAAATTGCATCAATGGAGCATTCAGAATTCCTTAAAAGGATGTCTCTGTTTCATGTCTAGCTGTTTGTAGTAAATTCAACATGATCACTTTCAGGAATCCAGTATCTTTTTATCACTATTCATTCAGTAGATGCTCACTTGACTCATTTCTCAATGATGCATCTGGCTGAGAAAGTTGAAGTTACAAACTCTCAATTAAGGCTAGTACTGTATTGTAAAGATAAGTTATTAGTGCTAGTGACCCTGGCCCTGGTCTGCAGTTCAGTTCAACAGGCAGCTGGTTGATTTTGTGGCTTTGATGAATTTCTTCTCTTAAACTAATGCCACTCACTGTTGCTTAATCATTTCTTATCTCGGTGCTGATCAAGAATAGTGATATTGTAGATTGCTTGCTTTTGTTGCCTGGGTTACATTTCAAAGTAGCTTCAGGGTGCGAAATGCTTGAGATTAAATTATTCTTAAAACACAGGCTTTTGGACATTGTTGAATTCAGCAAAAATTTAAAATTCACTGCAAATCTTTCATGCAAAGATTAAAAAATAACATTACTAATGGTTTTACACTTAGGACTACTGACCTGTGAGGTCAAGAAGCAAATTATATTGCATTCAATTTTACACCCACGTGTTTGCAGTGCTTGGGGAAATTGCTGGTGTTGCCTCACTAGTGAAAGGGAAAATGTGGATAAAGGACTTCTGTTTGATGTGACCTTTAAGGTAGATTAGCTTTCCACTTGCTGTACACTTGGCAACTGGCAGCAGCAATATCTTACTGTGGAAGCCCTACATGAAGGGAGCAGAGCAAGAAATGATAGAGTCTGTGCTCACTAAAAAGGACAAAGACACTATGGAATAGGACTGCCACCAAAGATAATGGAGCTGGTAAAACCACATGCATCTATTAACTCAGAATCACACAATCAGAATGACACATTTTCTCCATTTAATCTCTCTCTCTCTCTCTTTAGGTGTCAGAATTGAAGGGTCTGGCAACTCATCTCCTGGTCGGCAGTGTCACTTGTGAAACAAAAGATCTATTCACAGCCCAACCTCAAATGGTTGCCGTCGACATCAATGACCTTGGAACTGTGAAGCTAAACCTGGAGGTGACGTGGTAGTAAGTAATGGATGTTGACCTCTATTATTCCATAAATTTCAATAGTTCTATTTAATGTCAGAGAAATGTATACAATAAACATCATGAAATTCTTTTTCTTCACAAACATCCACAAAAACAGAGGAGTGCCCCAAAAAATGAATGACAGGAAAATGTTAGAACCCCAAAGCCACCCCAGCTCCCCCCCTCACAAGCAGCAGTAAAACAATGACCCCCCATGAGCACTCAAGCGTGCAGCAAAGCATCAATAAAGACACAGACTTGCAGTGCCCCAAAAACTACTCGTTCACCCAGTAATTCAACATACCACAGGCTCTCTCTCTCCTTAATACGGGAAAAAGAGGTGTCCCCTTTCACAGCGAGAGGGGAGACAGAACAAAACAAATCGCTGATTTATGATGTTGAAATTCTTTTGCGTCACTGTTTCCAAGCTCTGTGCCCGAAGATCTCGGGTCTCTGGCACACAGCCAGCAGCCAGCTTGCTGCTTTCGATCTTCCGTCTACTCCCACGACACACCAGGCGGCGGCACCGACCTCGAATCCGCCCGCCTCCAGAGCCACGGAGATCCAGCACCCTGAAGGCACGCTGGTCTTCTAGGCCGCGTCCTGTCTGTCATGTTTCTGAGCTCCTCGGCTATCCACGTTGTTGAGTAGCATGGGTTTTACTAAAAAATGGCATCATAACTGGAAACAAATCAGGATGTGCAGTGCCAAAAACAAAGCACTGGGCATTCCAGTTTCACAACCTTCATGTTTCAAACACATCTGTAACATAAATATTTCATTCAATCTTCTTCACATTGTAAAGTACACACATGTCCATGGCCCTAATCAGTGGAAATTTTGCTAAAATACATTTTGAGAATTATTCTTATTCTAAGGGTACTACTAATAATAAACAATGACAATTGCTGGCACTGAAATGTGTGATGACATTTGTGGGCTGCCCCCAGCACATCATTAGGTGTGCTGGTTATTAATGCAAATGACACATTTCACTGCATGTTTCGATGTACTTAGATAAATAAATCTGAAATCTAGTAGTGGAGCGAAGCATGGGGATTGCAGAATGAGGCTACAAAGTACAGGCTTTGACACTCCATGTACAGGTATACTTCCAATTTAGCAGTGAATTGCAGGGACCCTACCTAGTAAAACCCATAAGAGTATGTCTAGAGTGTCTGTTGTTCTCGAATTGAAAGTAGGTTGTAGGACTTTCTTTTCTAGAAAGCTACAACTGAACTTGGCTTCACCACCCATTCAGATCATAACTACTCTTCCAACACATTTAAATCCCTTTAAATCCATACATTACGGGTTTATGCCAGTAAGAAGTGTCACTATTCGACTTTACTTACTCTGTCTAGGGTAATCCAGGATGCTGAATATTTCCATTGAATCCCTCCACCCCTCAGCTCATGTCACTGGTCTATCCACCAAATTGGTCCCATATCACCAGACCATTTTACTGAATCATTTCATTTCTCTTTCAAAAGCCTTCATAACCTTTTTGAAGTTTTATGCCCATAATGGGACATAATGCTTCATTTATGTCCAGAATGGTTTTAAGGAAGATTTAACATTACTTTGCTGCTAATGCCTTTATTCACGGGGATTCACTCACACCTTTAGAATTAAACCCTGTATGTTATTCTGTTTCTCCTCATTCTTTCTAGCAAAATATGTCACTTCACACTTCTGTGTTTTGAGTTTTATCTCACACCTGTCTGGCCATTCCACCAACTTTCCTTTGTTCTCTTGAAGTCCAACTCTGTCCTCCTCGCTGTTTACTGTACTTGTCTCACTTAGACAGACATAGCGGGGTTGCTTTTTCTGAAGTTTTGCCCAGTGTATCCAAGTCTAGTAAATGTATTAGATAGCAATGGTCCAATTATTGACACCTACAGAAAATCCACTGCAGACTCTTCCTCTCTCCTGCTCAGTGTTGTATTCATTCTGCAGCTGCCAAGTTTGCTCCTGCAGCTGGGGGCGGGGGGGGGGGGGGGTCTATTTTGCTATCAAGCAGACACTTGTAACGACATTGTTTTTTTCCTTGTGTATTTGCAGTCCATTTGATAAAGAAGACCTGACTCCATCCACTGGCAATCTGCACAAAGCTACCAGTGTACAGAGGCGCAGTTCCATATATAGCCAAAGCACACCAGAAACACCCACCTTTGATGACTTCTCCTTCTTTGTAAGTAACGCGCTCCATTGAAAACCATGTACAATTAAGTAAAATATGCACGCTGATAAATAATATTTAAAACAACGGGGTATGGCTTGTGCTTTTCTGTGAATTCTAACTTCCCTTATTTTCTGTTTGTAACTGTTGACTCACATTGCAATGATTTTGAAGATTCATCGTGGACAAATTTGCTGTTGATACTAAGCTGGGTGGCAGTATGACATGTGATGAGGATGTTAGGAGAATTCAGGGTGACTTGGATAGGCTGGGTGAGTGGGCAGATACTTGGCAGATGACGTTTAATGTGAATAAGTGTGAGGTTATCCACTTTGGGAGTAAGAACAGGGAGACAGATTATTATCTGAACGGTGTAAAGTTAGGTAAGGGAGAAATACAAAGAGATCTAGGAGTCCTTGTTCATCAGTCACTGAAGGTGAATGAGCATGTGCAGCAGGCAGTGAAGAAGGCTAATGGAATGTTGGCCTTTATTACAAAGGGAATTGAGTACAAGAGCAAGGAAATCCTCTTGCATTTGTACAGAGCCCTGGTGAGACCACACCTGGAGTATTGTGTACAGTTTTGGTCTCCAGGGTTAAGGAAGGACATCCTGGCTGTAGAGGAAGTGCAGCGTAGATTCACAAGGTTAATTCCTGGGATGTCCGGACTGTCTTACGCAGAGAGGTTAGAGAGACTGGGCTTGTACATGCTGGAATTAAGGAGATTGAGAGGGGATCTGATTGAAACATATAAGATTATTAAGGGATTGGACAAGATAGAGGCAGGAAATATGTTCCAGATGCTGGGAGAGTCCAGTACCAGAGGGCATGGTTTGAGAATAAGGGGTAGGTCATTTAGAGTTAAGGAAAAACTTCTTCTCCCAGAGAGTTGTGGGGTTCTGGAATGCACTGCCTCGGAAGGCAGTGGAGGCCAACTCTCTGGATGCTTTCAAGAAGGAGCTAGATAGGTATCTTATGGATAGGGGAATCAAGGGATATGGGGACAAGGCAGGAACCGGGTATTGATAGTAGATGATCAGCCATGATCTCAAAATGGTGGTGCAGGCTCGAAGGGCCGAATGGTCTACTTCTGCACTTATTGTCTATTGTCTATTGACAATAAATCATTGTTTATTATCCCAATGCTTCAGTTTGATTCGTCAGTTGATCACAATAAGGAAGGAGTAGACTAATGTACATTAGGATGTCAGTAAAAACTCAGCAGCTGCATCTCTCTGCAGACTGTCAAGCTGAAATGCAAAACCTACTTATTCCCAATCCAGTTCAAGAACAAAGCTTATCATAGTTTTGATCTTAATTGCTTCATTTAGAATAGTGATGATTGGTGTGCAAGGGGCATTGCAGTCGTACAGCAGATGTTGTTTAAGGTTGGAGTTAAGTAGAAGTCAGCTTCTACTGGGTTCTGCGGAACTTATGTCTATCGAGGTGATGAAAAACAGGAAGTCTTGACATTTGCATATCCCATTATGACAAAACAATCACTGTGGCTGAATTATATGTTCTGACTGCAAGTGAAATAACAGAGGCATTAGTTTTCATTTGTTAATTTGAGTGGATGAAATATTCTGCATTCCAGAACCTTGCTTCCTATAAGTGACATTCTGTGTCAGGACTGCCAACTTGTGAAATCCTATCCCACACCTCCAAAAGAAATGCTTCTTAATTTAATGCTTCAAATGAAATCAGATTTGTTTCAATTTGTTTTAGCAGTTATAGATACAAAATTTTTGGCTTAAAAAAAGCAAACAGCTGAAGGTTATAGGTTCAGAAGGAAATCAGCACATTATAGTATTAATGGCAAGACTCTTGACAGTGTGGAGGATCAGAGGGATCTTAGGGTCCGAGTCCATAGGACGCTCAAAGCAGCTGTGCAGATTGACTCTGTGGTTAAGAAGTATGGTGTATTGGCCTTCATCAATAATGGAGTTGAATTTAGGAGCCGAGCCTGGGCAAGGTTTTTTTCTTATGGAAGACTGGCAGTTGCCCAAGCTGCAAGCCTCCCCTCTCCACGCCACCAATGTTGTCCAAGGGAAGGGCATTAGGACCCATACAGCTTGGCACCGGTGTCATCGCAGAGCAATGTGTGGTTAAGTGCCTTGCTCAAGGACACATACACAGCCTCAGCCAAGGCTTGAACTAGTGACCTTCAGATCACAAGACGAACACCTTAACCACTTGGCCATGAATCAATGCAACTATATAGGACCCTGGTCAGACTCCACTTGGAGTACTGTGCTCAGTTCTGGTTGCCTCACTACAGGAAGGATGTGGAAGCCATAGAAAGGGTGCAGAGGAGATTTACAAAGATGTTGCCTGGATTGGGGATCATGCCTTATGAGAATAGGTTGAGTGAACTTGGCCTTTTCTCCTTGGAGTGACAGAGGATGAGAGGTGACCTGATAGAGGTGTATAAGATGATGAGAGGCATTGATCATGTGGATAGTCAGAGACTTTTTCCCAGGGCTGAAATGGTTGCCACAAGGGGACACAGGTTTAAGGTGCTGGGGAGTAGGTACAGGGGAGATGTCAGGGGTAAGTTTTTTACTCAGAGAGTGGTGAGTGTGTGGAATGGGCTGCCAGCAATGGTGTTGGAGGCAGATATGATAGGGTCTTTTAAGAGGCTTTTAGATAGGTACATGGAGCTTAGTAAAATAAAGGGCTATTGTTAAGCCTAGTAATTTCTAAGGTAGGGACATGTTCGGCACAACTTTGTGGGCTGAAGGGCCTGTATTGTGCTGTAGGTTTTCTGTTTCTATGTTTATTTGTTAAGGACAAAATATGTTTGGGAGGGATGCTAATGGTGACTGAATTGATTTGAAATGGTTTATTATTACCACCTGTATAGAGATACAGTGATAAACTCAGTTCTGCATGCCATTCATACAAATAATTCCCAAACATAAGTGCAATGAGGTAGTACAGGGGAAATACAATACAATAATAATTTGAGACGACACGGTAGCATAGTGGTTAGCACAACAGTTTACAGTACCAGTGACCAGGGTTCAATTCCCGCCACTGCCTGTAGGTAGGTTAATTGAGCATTGTAAATTGCCCCATGATTAGACTAGGATTAAATCAGGGTTGCTGAGCATCGTGGTTCGAAGGGTCAGAAGGGCCTATTCTGCGTTATATCTCAATAAATAAATAAATGAACGAGCAGCATAGGATGGAGAATATGGTGTTACAGTTAGAGTTCAGGTGACCAATAATGCACAACTTGTCAAGTGCCATGTCAAGGTAGATTGTGAGGGCAAGAGTTTGCCTTTACCAGACAAGAGGTCCATTCAAGAATCTCATTACAGCGGGATGAAGCTATGCATAAGCCTGGTGGAACGTGTTTTTAAGCTTTTGTATCTTCTGTCCAATGGAAGTGCGGAGAAGAGAGGATGTTCAGGCTGGGAGGGGCCTGTGATTATGTTAGCTGCTTATCCAAGGTAGAGAAAAATGTAAATAGAGTTCATGGAGGGGAGGCTGGCTTTTCATATTAGGAGGTAATTCTGGGTTTCTAGTTGGAATTCTACCATATGCATCTTTTTGGACTATATAGGAACCAAGTCTGCTGTTGGCATAATTATGTTTTATTGTGGAGCCACAGTTGGGCTCAAGAGAAAAGTCAGTTTGTAATCCACCTAGAAGATTGGCTATTACTTAGACAGAGGACTCACCTAGACGATGTAAAGAAATTAGATTTACATAATTTGTCTATGATCTGAGTAACTGCTTGTTCTTCTGATTGGCGCAGAATGACTCTCCAAGTTTCACTACCCAATGGAGTTAGTGGACCATGTATCTTTATTGTGTTGGTGAGAGATAGAGAATTATTCCCATTATTCCATTAATATATGAATGGAATTTGATGTGAAGATATAGAAAGTTGAAAATGACAGGTAAAATTCAGATGTATTTCGCTGAGTGCTAACAAATTGACTAGGTTTCATTCAGTTTTAAAGGCAAATTGTTGGTAAGATTCTAGCTGAGATTAGGTCACGATGATTTGAGAGCTACATCAAGATACCTGATCCACAATATTACTCCTTTTGATAAATTCCTATTATAGTAGCAAATACCTGAAGAAGATAGAACACTTACTGCCTCTTCATTTGAATGAGTATCCACAATAGGAGCACATACTCATAATTTGAGAAAACTGTTTTGAAACTGTTTAAGATAAATCTCATTTGGCAGAATTAGAGATTTCACTGAATTTATGGACTGCAGAAGGAATACAGTTACAAATTTAGTATGTGACTTTGATGGATTCCTAAATTATGAGACTTGCGTGCATTTATGAATATCTCCCCTCTGATAAAGGTAAAGCAAAGAGCATAAATTTATTTGTAATATTTCACTGTGTCAGAAATTCCAAAGTCATGATCAACTAATGGTGCCCTTCTGAAAAGTAACCACTCTGGAAGTACAGCCCGTGTGCCAATAAATCTCACTAAATGGCATTTGAATGTACAGTATATGGAAGATGAGGAACACTCGTTGCTTTTTATCTCAGCCATTTAGACATTGAGAGAATCAAGGGGTAAGAAGTTAATGCTGAGGCAAAAGATCAGTCATGATCTTATTGAATGGTGGAGCAGGCATGAGGGGATAAATAGCCTTCTCCTGCAGCTATTTCTTCGATTCTTATAGAGATCGAACATGGGACATGTTGAAGTATTCAGCTTCTTCCATTAAGTGTCTAACACATGCACTAACTCTTTAAATTCTGACATTCAAGAAATGCCTGAAGCCGCCAGCAAACAGACTGCGGCTGTCATTTATAGATGCTCTGCAGGACACATTCTTTGACAAACTGCAACGGAGTCGCTCATTCAGTGACCTGCCATCACTTAGGCTGTGGCCTAGGGAAAGGCCGGAACACTACGTGAGTCGCCTTTGTGGGAGTGATCTCTCTCCATGAGTGAGATTTTGCCAGCTGCATGTGTGTGTGGGTTTTCCTGTCTCAGCTGCTGCTGATTCTCCAGAATTCTTGTGTGTGCCACTCCGCATCAACCTGTTAGTGTGAAGAAGCAAAAACTTGTGCTGGAAAGACAAATTCTTTTGTGTACCATTGCAGGTCATCTATAGACGTGAAAAAGCTAACTCCAGATGTTTGTCCAGATATAAGCACATGATTTTCCCCAATGACTAAATTCACATGTTCTTGATCTAACAGGTTCTGGATAGGTTTCGATTTCCTTCTGATTAGTTAGATGATCAGTTTTACTACCTAATATGAACTGAAACCACCTGCATTCAGTTAGGTATGATGTTAGCAGGTCCAGTGAAGACTTGGCACCAGATTTCTGGAATGAAAATCTAGCTGTTATTATAAGTATCTAATTTTGTGGCAGAAAACCATCCAGAAGATCTCCGTATTGTTAAAAGTCTTTGATGAGCCCATAGAGCTTCAGATTTTCAGAGCTTCTGAAATTGCTGCCTGTTTTCCTCCAACTTTTGCATCTGACAGAGCCTGGCACAATTGCTCCTCTCGAGCAGTCTTGCTACTGCCCCGATGTTCTTGCAGGAGACCGAGCAGGAAAAGTTAAGGCCCTGCTTACGTGTACACTTGGTGCACGGACCAGTTCCTCAGCTCTCATGCCGGAGAATCTGATAGCTGAAGTGAGGGGGAGATGTGGAATTACTGTCCTCCAGCCCTTGATTCTTTTCACAACAGAACGTTGAACAAAGTTGAGGGAGATTTAATCTGCTTTCCAATTTTAGTTATTCGTTTTCATGATTACCTGTCAATCGAAAGGCCCCTCCATTAGCTGCCTGCTGAAGTTTTGCAAGCAGCTCAATATTAACTATCAAAATGCATTTTTTTGCCTAAGGAGTACCAGTGGTAATTCTCATCTAGAGAGTATTGACAGTGTAAAGCCAGCCCTATCAATAAACTGCCTATAATACATCTCATGTGATTTTCATTCCCATTGAGGTAAACATGGTTTGCCAGATGAAACATGCATTTGGAAGATTACGCACCTGATTTTATTCCCAATACCTCTTTGTGCTCAATTGGCATAATAGTGACCAATGGAAAACAATTTCAGGTTCGCCAATGACTGTAAACATAAGCTCAACATATTTTACTGCAAAGGTTTCAAAGCAGCTGACATTAAGAAATAGCTTTGCTTAAGCTGCCTGACAACACAAGAGAAATTCAAAATAAGGCAGGCTTGAAACCCTTACTATTCCTAACAATGTTAATATGCTTTTTGTAATGACACTTTCCAATGGTACTTCCAACAATCATTTAGAGAAGAATTTGCCCACCAAGTTTTTGGCCGCATGGAGCCTTTTATCTACCGTGCACAGTTAATGCACAGTTTTATGACATTTTATGGTCCAATTTGATCAGTAATTTTCCAAAGATGCCATCTTATTTGTAAAGGAGTATTTACTATAAAATGTTTCAGTCAATAGATTCTAAGATAAGTATTTTTTGTTCTAGTCTTCGCAGCTTGACAATTGTATCTTTGATGAAGGGAACTTGACTGGTGAAACATCCATCTCTCTTAAAGACTGTTGTCTTGCAAATGGCAACTGTGGCAATCAGCCCGAACTGGCATCCACTAGTCGAGTCTATTCTAACCCTGAAATTATTTTGATTCCACCGGATACTCAAGATGAAGACTCAGAATCTCAGTCAGCAACAACACAAATAAATGGTGACTCAGCAGCTACAGATACAATAGAGAGAACTGGTGATTCGCCTTCAGCTGAATCAGTGCCAGTAGAAGAGATCAAAGACACTGGGGACACGTCACCTCTGCAAATGAAACACCGCCATCCACTGTTAGACCATGACGGTGATATATTTTTAGAACCTAATGTCACAGTGGCAATCCTTCAAGATTCAGATGAAATGTCTGATCTAAAGCCAGTGGAACTGGATCCCTATGAAGGTAATCTAACCAAGCAACTGGTGAAGAGGTTGACTTCAGCAGAAATGGGGCTAGCTTGTGAGGGGCAGGACACTGAATGCTTCATTTCCAGTGATTATGCAGGAATGCAGTCCACCTCACGGATGAGTCTGGAAGAAGCTCTGCAAGGTCTCCTGCTTTCACTGGAACCACACAAAGAGCAATATAAAGAACTTCTGGACTTGGATCAAGAAGTCATGCGACTTGAGGACCTGCTGAAGGTCAGTATATTAATTGGTATTGGTACTGGCATTGATTTATTATTTGGTCTGGTATGGAAGTGCTACTGCACAGGACTGAAAGAAGCTGCAGAAGGTTGTAAACCTAGTCAGCTCCATCTTGGGCACTAGCCTACAAACTACCCAGGACATCTTTAGGGAGCAGTGTCTCAGAAAGGCAGCATCCATTATTAAGAACCTCCAGCACCCAGGGCATGCCCTTTTCTCACTGTTACCATCAGGTAGGAGATACAGAAGCCTGAAGGCACACATTCAGCGATTCAGGAACAGCTTCGTCCCCTCTGCCATCCAATTCCTAAATGGACTTTGAAGCTTTGGACACTACCTCACTTTTTTTAATATACAGTATTTCTGTTTTTGATCATATTTTAGTAATCTATTCAATATATGTAATTGATTTCTTTTCTTTTTCAATCTTTTAAGTTTTTCAAAAGTAAATACATAACAATCATAATAATCATAGTAGTATAAAGGGAGTGGGATTACATTGTTGATAATTAACATAGGAAAAAAAAGCTATAAATAGTACCAATATAATAGACCTCCCAAACCCTATACATAATTGAGTTACTTGTTTATTTATTATTATGTTTTATTTTATTTATTTCTCTCTCTCTGCTAAGTTAACATATTTCACGTCACATGCAGGTGATAATAAACCTGATTCTGATTCTGAGATGCTGCACAGTAACAGGTCCTTACAGACCAACAAACTTAATTACATCCATGCGACCAATTAACATACTAATTCATACATCTTTGGGAGCATGAGGAGGAAACCCATGCAATCACAGGGAGAATGTATGAACTCCTTACAAACAGTGGCAGAATTGAACCTGGGTCACTGGCATTGTAATCATGTTATGTTAACTACCATGTGACCATGTTACACCACAGTGAAAAATCTAGTTTTGCAAGTTATCCGAAATGCCTGTTTAAAAATGACTGTCCTAAATATGGAATTATTGCTTAGTTAGATAGTTCTGAACATTGACAGCTGAGCAAGTATCCAAGTGTCATAAAGTGCAATCTCTTTTCCCCAGAGATGGGTTCATCAGGAGGACAAGCTGGATTCAAATTGGCAGATGTCTAAGCACCCATACCTGGATCTAAGATTCAGTTCAAATGACTATGGAGCACATCATGACCTATTTCTGATAACCAGAAAGTTTGCAATGCTGCAAATCTGATCTTGCAGCATTTAGTCCTAACTGTTAAAAAATATTTCATCTTATTTCTTTGGACAAGGAAGAGCCCTTTGAAAAAAAGTTTGATATTCTCTAAGTTCAGTCATTAGATACTGTGATATACCAGACAGCTCCATTCCTTTGTGTATTTTTCCATGGGAGGTCCACTGCACTTCTAGCCCTGTTTTTAGTTCTCCCTATTCTGTTTCTCAAAACAATACGGTATTTACTTGCTTTCCATCTTAGCTGACGTTCTCAGAGTTTGGTTCCATGAACTTCTCTGATGTCTTTTGCCTGCAGTGCAAGCCAAGTGCTAATCAAAGCAGAGTGTCTAGCGTGAGTCTCACAGTTGAAAGTGCTCTGGAAAGCTTCGATTTCCTGAACACCTCAGACCTGGAGGACGATGGCGGCGGTGAAGAAGCTGATAATGATGGATCTGAATGCTCCGAGGTTGAGCCTCAGAAGAATGCTGTGTAAGTTCCTGAGAAAGGAATTCAGGGGTATCAGAATTGTTTACCTCCTTCTCAATAAGCAAAAGGATGATGTCACTTTAGTTTGCTTTACTTTGTAGTTAATTGAGTGATTGGAGATGGGGATTGAGTGAGGTGTTGAATTGTTTTAATATTTGATGAAAAACTAATTTGAGTGATCCTTGGGATGGTGAGTTCACTGCATTCCTTCAAGGATGTTTTAAACACATCTTAGAATATTTTCCTCTATCTACTTGGCATCTCTTCCTATAGCAGAGCCCAGAAGAGGGAAAATAACAAATATGGCCTGTTCAAAATGGCTGACTGAATGCAAGGATGACTTCAATATCTTTGAGATGTTGGCCTAGGACAGGATACTGATATTAGTTTGCTCATCCCATCCAGCCATTGCCTGATAGGGTTCTGGTTTGCACCTTTGGGAAACACATCATAACAATGCTCTTCTGTTTCCTAAGTTCCGTTCCACTTTAAGCAACTTCCCCTTTTGCTTAACCCAACACAGAGAGCAACCTCAATTCCAATTATAAAATTTGAGTTTTTTAAATAACATTTAAGTTCATATTAAGGAGTAGAATGAGTAACTAATTGGTCTCAAAAGACCTTGTGGAATTTTTAGCCTGAGTCATTCAACTGATTAACAGACTCTTGCCTGAATTAAAGGATATGTGGAGGTGAATTAGAGGCTGAGAATAAACTCAAGAAGTAAGGTATTCCATTTAAGAAATGCTTTTCATAATACCAGAGTATTCAACTAATTCATTTTGAATCATGGTTAATGTACAAAGAGAGGCCCCAGAGGAAGAATTGAAATGCATGATCAATTACTCTGTTCTTTTAAATTGTTTGATTAAATGTTGGCAAGGATATTGGGAGAAATCCCTGCTCTTCAACTTTATCATGAGATATTTTACCTGCTCTCAAGTGGGACAACTATCGGGCAATTGAAATTCCACAGATACTGATGTATAACTTAAACTTAAATATATGTTTAGCAATTACTGTTTGATATGAACTTTAAAAATTATTCCTTGTAAGAATTTGGTCCCATATCATGTCAGGACTGGATCTGAGAGATTTATTAGAACTTTTGAATCAAAGGTCATGGTTATAAAATGTGCAAATGTCAGAGATTAAGTCTAGACTGGTCAAAGGTCTGGATCTGCTTCCTTACAGTCATACCTCTCTCAGTGCATTCTCTAGGATCTGGTCACAAGTCTCCATTATTCATTCTCCTCAAAGAGATGTTAATGAAGAGACAATAACATTTTACTTCAATATTCTTTGCAAATTAATTAAGCTTCCAAGACTTAAACAGAAACTCACTTTAGTGATTAACAGTATGTGAAATGTTACCATACCCTTATCTGGGAGGTTTCTTTCTATCTTGTGCTAGACCATGGTAATGTTTAAACATGTAATAATTTCCATAAGATTTTGTAGTGCTAATTATGCAATAATTAAGAATGCCTAAAGTATTCACACTACGAAATAGATCATTTTGCAGGTTCCCTTAGCAAAGGAGTCCAATGTAAAATGAGCAGGTCATTGATAACTTTCTGGTTTGCAAAGTTACAGCTTGACTGTCCCTAAGAAATTTCTTGTGAAATGGTTTAACATTAATCTTGTTTTGACTTTTAAATGTTTATCCCCACTCTCAAAGTCAAGACTTTCCATCAGAAAAATGTTCTGATCAACACTGAGACAAGGGCTCCCTCTCAAGGCCACATTAGGAATCCTGAACTACCCCTCTGATAGACACAGCTCCGTAACCATAATCATCTGGTAATTGGCCCAATATCATTATCTGACAAACAAAAACATCTCATATGAACAATTAACATGGGGCATTAAACCTAAAAATACCAATTCATATATTGAGGGAATGGTTTGCATGGCCTGCTTTGGTTTTAAATGAAGAATAGAGTATTCTTGCCTATTCACAATGTTTAACTTGAAAGGAATGTAAGTATTCACTTACAGTATGTTAAATACTTGCTTATATTGTGTCCCTACCAAGATTATCCTGTTTACAACCAAGTCAGCACTGGACAGTGCAATTATATCATTCAGAATTATTTCACCAAAGTGAGACATAAAAATAAGATTTTAGTTGTGCCATAAAGGGCAAGATCACAGCAAGATCCAGACAGGAAAATGTGATAACAGAAGTTTAATATGTGAGACACGGAGAATAATTATTTTCAAAAGCTGTAGATTTCCTCAATAGCACTACTGGGTACAGTAGTTGCATTTGAGAAGCCACAACAGTGCCAGTGCAAATCTTGGAAGTGGTGCATTGGTGGATGTGACAGTGAATGACCCTCTGCTCCTAGGCTTGATACATCAGAAACATTATAAAATCTGTAATGAAAACCACAAACTTTCAGATCCATTTGTATTCATGCTATTTTTCATAGATTTTGGATTCTTCAATACACAAAGCTGTGTGACTGTACAATTATTTAACTGCATAGATAGGCTTGACTTGGAGCAAATGCAGAACTAGTTCACTGATTTTTAGGAAGAGAAGATTGACATATGAGGCCGGTCTGCACCTTCCAGAGTTTAGAAGAATGAGAGGTGGGTCTGTTGATGCATGTGAAGGATTGAAAGTAGAGCACTGACAGGCAGTTTTGTCAGGATGAAGCAGCTAGAGTGAGGGTGCATGATCTCAGGATTAGAAACAGCTCTGAGGTGTAAAGAACAATTTTGTTTGGAGAGTTGTAAGTATTAGGAATTATTTACCAACAAGGATTGTACTTCTCAGATCCCAATAAGTACATTCAACAGAAAACAATAGATGTTCGGACTCTAAAGGACTCCAGGGATATGGATATCTGATAGAAATATAAAGTTGGATGAGACATGACCTCATTAAATGGGGGAGCAGGTTTGAGCCACTGTAAAGCTTACTCCTGCTTCAATTTCTTATTTTCACGGTGGTGTTTGTTGATGTCTCTTTCTGTCAAAGGTTGGATTTTACCTTCTATAATGCATAATTTAAAGAGTATAAGTTATGCAATTAGTTTTCTTTGTTTTCGATGACATCAGGCCAGTGCATCCGGATGCCAGAGGTCACCTCAGTGAGGCATTGACAGAAGACACTGGGGTTGGTACTAGTGTTGCAGGAAGTCCATTACCACTCACCACCGGCAACGAATCTCTTGATCTGGCTATCATTAAGCACCTACAGCATTCTGAACATCTGTTCCAGGTAATGCAATCACTTCATTTATTAATTGGTATTTGATGGGACTTTTGATGGTTTAACTAAACAACTGTAGCAGAGATTTACCCTGCCTGTGCACATCTCACCTCTAACCTACAAACAAGAGAAAATCTGCAGATTCTGGAAATCAAAGCAACACATGCAAAATGCTGGAGGAACTCAGCAGGCCAGGCACCATCTATGGAAAATGTACAGTCGACACTGGTGACCTGAAGTTACTCCAACTTAAAGACCCCAGTGTTGTCTGGTCTTCGGACAATGTAATGGAAGAGCTTGGCCCCAAACCTCCATTGAAAGGCTTTTACAGCTGGTAAAACTTTAGTACCAGTTTCGCTAGCTAACAATGCTCCTGGCACAATTTGAATGTTTCTGAATTTACATTAAAATGAAAATTAAAATCATCAAGTTACTTCAATAAGATAAAATAACAATATCAACTAAAACATTAAAGAGAAAACAGACAAAACTCAGGACATCAAAAAGAACATGTTCGCCATCTTCCTTACTATCCCACAGAATCTGGCACTGGATGCACAGGGTAGCTGCTAGGAAATTTGAATAAATTGGAGCTGCTCTGCTGGGCTGTACGTAGAGTCTACTGATGAAGTGTATGGAAAGGTACACCGATAGCTTCCTCACATGGCTACATAGGCATGACAGTCCTGGCTTGCTAGTCCCAGTTGACTAGAGTGGAATGGAGTGGAAAGTCATTATCCTGAGATTTTCTTTCAGGCTACTGATCAAAGTTATCCAGATCCTGTTCAAGTGACTGCATCACAATTGGCTCAGACGAGCTAACCAAAGTTCTGTGCTATACAGCTCCATAACTCTATGATCCTAAATAATTACTAACTAAATATGGCAACAAAACTTTGTTAGTGTGAATAAGCAGGCTCTTTCCTTATACTTAAGATAGTTCATCAACACATGATGATAACTGACATGGACACAGCTTCTGAGGTATGGTCCTTACATCTAAAAGCTTAGGACAGCCGCTAACACATTAGGTGTAAAATTACTGCAGTCACCAATGCAAAGCCTTATGGGGATTAGGTCTCCATCTAAGCACTAAAGTTGGATCAGCTTAGGTGAATTTTCCGGTGAGAAAAAGTTATCCATGAAAGAAAGAAATAACATATAGCTGTTAGAAATAGTGGGAATATGCATTATAATGTGTCACTTGCTCTTACACTATTAAAGAGGATATTCTAATTTTGGAGGAGCATTAATATACCACATTATAGTCAGGACTAATTAAAATGAACAAAGTAATTTTAACAATATTTTTGCACTTAACAGCAACTTCTATCGTTTGAAGAATATCCAGTCATTCGGGATAGTCTCCTGGATAAGATTTCTCAACAGACCTGTGTGTTAGAAAACTTGACTGAACTCAGCTTGGAGAAAATGGGGAGCAGTGATCCTGTTTTAGACGGTTAGTAATAGCAGAAATCCTTTATGGAACCAGAACTCTGCTTTAAAGTTGACATCCACTAGTCACAGATGAATGCATTCATCTCAGGAAGAAGCTCTTCTCCCTCCTCTCTCTTCACGCTCAGTCCACACTAGGGGTCTTTGCTCAGTGGAGCCATTGTAGCTTTTTGACACCTGCTTCCATCACAATTCAAGTTTCTACAAAGTACTTGGTCTGTGCTGGGGACATACTCAGAACACACAGGCTTCATTAGTCAGGTCATTACTCCTTATAAATTCTACAGGC
This sequence comes from Hemitrygon akajei, assembly GCF_048418815.1. NCBI lineage: Eukaryota > Metazoa > Chordata > Chondrichthyes > Myliobatiformes > Dasyatidae > Hemitrygon > Hemitrygon akajei. Next base: position 182,313,511 of record NC_133125.1, read on the forward strand.
ACCAGGCAGGAAAATTATCCACCCATTTAAATAGGTAAGGCATGAAGTAGATAGCCCTAAAGTAGGAAAATGGGATTAGAGTAGCTAAGCAAAAGGTCAGGCAGGGCCGAAGGGACTGTTTTTGAGTTGTACGACTCAATGACACCTCTGGTGTTGACCCACCAATTTGTGTTACAGATACTCTGCTTTGATTTAAAGTTGTGCACCTCAATTTTGTCTTCATCACACAGAGTTTGGTCGAATAGTGTAGAACAGTGTCGAAAAGGCAAAGTGTAGAAGAATCCCCTAGCAGGAAGGGATCTTGTGAACCTGGTCATTTTAGTAAAGCTGAAGAATGGATATATAGACATAGCAGTTTTCTTTGAGGTCTCAGATCCATGTCGGCTGTCAAAACAAGCTCCAGCTGTATTTTGTTCTCCTCTACTGAGGCTGGAGCTGTATTCTTTTCAAGATTAGAGGAGTCAAGGCTGACCTTACTGAACATATCTGATTCCTAGTGGTCTTGACTTGGCATAAACTCAGATTATTTCCACCAACAGGAAAGTCTTAAATGATAGGCTATACAAGATTTAGGGCCATTCATTTCAAACTGAAGTGTTTAGGAATGGGGCAAATCTTTAGATTTTTCTACCCCAGAAGGTTGTGGCAGTTAGGTCACTGGGTGTATTTAAGGAGAAAATAGATTTTTTTTTGTAAACTGATGGAATTGAAGGCAATTGGGAATTGGAGTTGAGGGCAGATCAGTCATGATCATACTAAATGGGTGGCAGGCTTGAGAGGTCAGATGATCAACTCCTCTTATTTTTCTTGCATCCTTCTGCGTCCGATAGTTTGTTTTTTATGTTATCGTGTTTCCACTTTCTATTGACCCATATTATTTATCCTGTTTCTACAGTTCCTTCACTCCTACAGAAACATCCAGAATTGCAGTACACCTGGTTGGAGAGTTCCTGCACCGGAAATGCATTTTATGTACCAGCGGACAGACTGATGAATCAAATAAGAATCCATTTTGGTGAAAATGCGGACAAGATTAGTCCCGGTCATTGTGAAACAGGTACAGCAAATTTCTGTCCTTCTGGTTCAATGTTTACCTGCCTATTAAGGAAATGATTGTGCATGAATGGAGGAGTCAAAAGATAAAGCATTCAGCAGGTTAGACAGCAGTAGAAATTGAAAGAAAAGTAACTTTTCAGGACACTGTCTTTTTCTCTGTGGACGTTGCTTGACATTTTGGGTCGCTCTGTCCTTTTTCACTTTTGTTTCAGATTCGCAGAACCTCCAATTGTCAATGTAAGGATCTCCTCTCCAAGTAGTTTAGAAGTAGTATTTTGAAGGGTAAAGGATATTACTCTCGACCATATAAAGGAAGGTTTTAATTTAACCAGCACTCTTCCAAAGTTCAGAAAGATCTGAAATGTGGATGGAGCTGAGGCAGGTAGCAGTGCATGTCAAGGGTGGCAAAGTAACATTTCTGAATGCTGGTAGTGGGGTGACTTTGGATAGCTGTTGGCTTCACAGCAATCTCCTAAATGCCACTGTATCTCTTGATGGAGGTCTCTGCCACACCGTGAATGCCTGCTGAAGATATGCATCTGAATTTCTTCATTATTTAGTGAGCTACATCAGCACGGCAGTGTAACTGGTCATCAGGAAGTAGGTACAGGAGCCTCAGGACCCTCACTTCACCTCACCACCAGCCTCAGGAACAGTTATTACCACTCAGTCATCTGGCTCTTGAACCAGAGGGGATAACTTCACTTGCCCCATCGCTGAACTGTTTCCACTGAATTGGATAGACATTCAAGGACTTTTCATCTCATTTTCTCATTATTTATTGCTTATTTATTATTATTATTATTGTTGTATTTTTTCAGCTCAAGCTGGTTAAACCTGAGGTATGGGCATAGCCAAGCAGGCTTATTTCTCAATTATTAGGAACTTTTGGACTATTCTAATGGTGTTTAGTATTGTGGCTTTATAGAGATTTACACAGGTATTAATGTGTAGCCCTAATTGTTTAAAGCTATTGTGTAGTGACTTTGGAATGATGCCAGTTGTAGATATTACTATTGGGAACAATGTATACCTTGTTCATGTTCCAAAGTGGCTGGTCTGGGATACTGATGATGAAGGAATTCAATAATGGCAACCTCACTGAATTTTCGACAGAGTTGGTTGGACTGTCTGGAGATGGTCTCAGACTTTTGTACCACAGAAAAGACATGCAAGCTATCTATTAGCCCAAGACTAGATCTTGTTCAAGATCTAGTTTGTTACCACAGAAGATTTGCAAGTGGGATTGCACTCTGGGAAACCTTTGTGACAGCTCCATATCTAACAGGATAGAAAGAACAATAGTGATAGCTATGGACTGTGTCAAGTGACAATCCTAGGTCCTGGTGAGCTATGTTTAGGAAAAGCATTTTAAGATGCATATAAAGGTTCTTGTAATTAAGCCTAATTTTACTGTTCCCTTGCTGATTTCGCTCCTGTTTTTCTGTTACCCAGCGGTTCAGATACTCATGAATCAGATCCTAGATAAGCCTGAGATGTTTCCTGGCCCCGGTGTGGAAGAGGTGATAACCATCTGGGAGCTTTCCAACTACCTGAGAAGCCTCAACACGTCTGACCTCAGAAGTCACCTGACGCGACTGGCAAATGAAGGTATAAGATTATGTCTGGTTTATTGCTTCCCTGAGCAAATGTTCTATGAACTGAAGCAATTAGCTGTTTCCAAATATTAGAATTATGGTTTTATCATCAACGTCCCATTCCTATTCCACTCTTTTTCTCTTTGACATTCCTTTCTTGTCCTGATGCCTTGCATGCTTCCATATTTCTCCAATGATTTTCTAAATGATGCCCAGTATATAACTGAGTAGATACAATTCATGTCAAGTGCTACTCTTTATGTCTGAAGGCATGGCTTCATTTATAGGAAGATATATAATAAGAGTGAGGAATTCATTAAATGTGCTTCACCAGAGGTAATTTTAATCCAATCTACTCCATTTGGCTGCTTGTCACACGAACTTCCCAGTGTAGAGCAGACAATGTTAAAGGCAGTGTTATGACCATAACCCCCTCCCCCAACACCTTCTTAATAAAGGTTTTCTAGTCTGCTCTACGCTATCAAGCCCATTATTTCTCTAATTGTGCCCTTTTAATAATCTCCCCTCAGGGAAAAAAGGAAGAATTTGTACAGCACCTTCCATATAAACAAAAAGGTGCCAGAGAATGGGCAGTAACATCATGAAGGATCCCACATACCCTGCTCGTGGGCTCTTTGTCCCACTCCTACCTGAAAGGAGGGCACATAGTATGCATGCCAGGACCACCAGACTCAAAAAAAGTTACTTTCCCCAAGCAGTAAGGCTGATCAACACCTCTACCCACTAACTCCACCACTACATTATTATTTCCTGTCAGTCACCTTACATACAGCTTTGTGTCAATTTATGGACATCCAATCAATCTACATATATGAGCTATCTTATGTATTTATATTCATTGTGTGTTTTTTAATGATCATTATTGTGTTCTTTATCTTTTATGTTTTGTTTTGTGCTGCATTGGATCTGGAGTAACAATTATTTCACTCTCCTTACACTTGTGAACAGGAAATGACATTAAACAAACTTGAATCTTGAACCTTTAATCATGTGGCCATTTCATTACTTTTGAACTGTAATCATTGGGATAACAAAGCAACAAATAAGACCCCATAAAAATAAGATGACCAGCCATTTAAGTTTGTTTGTGTCATCAGGAATCCAATATGACTGTCAGATCTTCTATATGATAAGAATGAACTCTTGAATCTCAGTCTACCTCATCTTGCACTTTTCAAAATCTGTGGCCGTTTCCCTTGTTTCAAAATCTGTGGCCGTTTCACTTGTTCAAAATCTCTCCCATCTCCCTCGGCTCCACACATAGCTGACCACCCTGATTCTCTAAGGGACCAATTTTACCCCTCACTATCCTCTTGCTTTTAATATAACTGTAGAAACCTTTCGGATTTACTTCCACCTTATTTGCCAAACCAAACTCGTATCTTCTTTTAGCTTTTCTAATCTCTTTCTTAAGATTCCTTTTACATTCTTTATATTCCTCGAGCAATTCCTTTACTCCATGCTGCCTATATCTATTGTAGACATCCCTCTTTTTCTGAACCAAGTTTCTAATATCTCCCTTAAATTCAAGATTTCTATCTCCTGTTGTATTTCCAGTGTATCCGATGATGAGCACAGTCTTCCATCTGCTTCTCTCCTCCACTGTCTTTGCTTTGGTTAAGACAATTGTAAAGATTGCTTTGCCTTAACCCTCCTTTTTTGATACCGAGTATGAAGTGGACTACCTTAACCTCTGGGTACAAACAGAAGTGGCTGCCAAACTCACGATGATGAGGATGGAGGGTGCAACTCCTCCATCCTCATCATCGTTGATTGCCTGAAAAATAAATCTACGAGTATCATCATCTCTGCCCAGAGCATCCCATTGACAATTTGCCTTATGGGCTCAGCTACTAGAGAGCATTGACCATCTTCAAGTGATTTGAAATGGTTAATATGATATTGTAGCAGTGTGGCTACACGCAGCGCTGAAATAATGACAAGGAGCCGGTGAGCTGCAGTTGCAAAAGAGGTTTGTTCAAACTTCGCTGTCTCGCTTTAAAGCTTTCCTGATCCCGCCCTCCCCGTATTCACAGTCCCGTCCTGCGCCGGGCTTTTCCCCTTGCTGGTGAAGCAGACTTGACGCCCCCTTTGGGACCGGCCTCAATGCCGGCGCGCGCCACTTTGTGAGCCGGTTCGAGTGCGCTGGGAAGTGGGTCGCCACATAACCCCCCCCCCCGCCCCCAGAACCGGCGATACACCCCCCAATGTCCACAGTCTGGGTCGGACTCTGTTTGGGACGTCTGCCTCTGCGCCGCGGTGCCTGAATCTCGACCGGCTGCGCCAAGTCCACCTGGGCTGGTTTGAGTCGGTCCACCGTGAAAACCTCCTCTTCCCCCCAATGTCCAGCACGAACGTGGACCCGTTGTTTCTGATCACCGTAAACGGCCCCTCGTCGGGCCGCTGTAGCGGTGCCCGATGTCCGCCCGTCGTACAAAAACGAACTTACCGTTTTGCAGGTCATTGGGTACGCAGGTCGGGTTCTGCCCATGCTGCGAAGTGGGTATGGGGGCCAGGTTGCCGAGCCTCTCGCGTAGTCTGCCCAGGACTGCTCCGGGTTCTTTCTCTTGCCCCCTTGGGGCTAGTATGAACTCTCCCGGGATGACCAGGGGCGCGCCGTACACCAACTCGACCTCTCTGGGAGCCGTGCGGATTCTAAGCAGGACCCAGGGAAGCTCGTCCACCCAGTTAGGCCCTTTCAGGCGGGCCATGAGAGCCGACTTCAGGTGACAGTGGAAATGCTCCACCAGTCCTTTCGACTGTGGGTGGTAGGCAGTTATGTGGTGCAGCTGTGTCCCCAAAAGGCTGGCCATAGCTGACCACAGGCTGGAGGTGAACTGGGCGCCTCTGTCGGAGGTAATGTGGGCCGGTACACCAAAGCGAGATACCCAGGTAGCAATCAGTGTCCGGGCGCAAGATTCGGAGGTGGTGTCGGTGAGCGGGATCGCCTCTGGCCATCTTGTGAACCGGTCCACGATAGTGAAGAGGTGCCGCGCTCCGCGCGACACTGGCAGGGGGCCCACGATATCCACATGAATGTGGTCGAAACGCCGGTGGGTGGGGTGGATCTGCTGCAGCAGGGCTTTGGTGTGTCGCTGCACCTTGGCTGTTTGGCAGTGCATGCACGTTTTGGCCCATTCACTGATCTGCTTGCGGAGTCCGTGCCAAACGAACTTGTTGGAGACCATCCGGACGGTTGTCCTGATGGAGGGGTGCGCTAAGTTGTGAATGGAGTTGAAAACGCGGCGCCGTCAGGCTGCCGGGACGATGGGGCGGGGTTGGTCGGTGGTTCCGTCACAGAGTAGGGTCCTCTCACCTGGGCCTACTAAAGGTAAGCGGTTTGTGGTCCGTGAACGCGATGAAGGGCCTACCTTCTAAGAAGTACCTGAAATGCCGGATTGCCAGGTATAGCGCCAACAGTTCCCGGTCGAAAGCACTGTATTTGAGCTCCGGTGGTCGTAGGTGTTTGCTGAAGAACGCCAGGGGTTGCCAGCGACCCGCGATGAGCTGCTGCAGTACCCCACCGACTGCCGTGTTGGATGCGTCCACTGTGAGGGCGGTAGGGACGTCCGTTCTGGGGTGCACTAGCATCGCGGCGTTTGTCAAGGCTTCTTTGGTTTTAATGAAAGCGGCGGCGGACTCCTCGTCCCAGGTAATGTCCTTCCCCTTACCCGACATCAGGGCATGATTCGGGCAGCTGAAGGGGGGAAACGGTGGTAGAAATTCACCATACCCACAAATTCCTGAAGGCCTTTGATTGTGTTGGGTCGGGGGAAATGGCGCACCACGTCTACCTTGGCGGGCAGAGGAGTTGTCCTGTCTTTAGTAATCCTGTGGCCCAGGAAGTCGATGGTGTTGAGCCCGAAATGGCATTTGGCCGGGTTGATCGTTAGACCGTAGTCACTCAGCCGGGCAAAGAGTTGTCGGAGGTGGGACAGATGCTCCTGACGACTGCTGCTGGCTATGAGGATGTCGTCCAAATAGATGAATGCGAAGTCCAGGTCACGTCCCACCGCGTCCATTAACCGCTGGAATGTCTGTGCGGAATTCTTCAGGCTGAACGGCATGCGGAGGAACTCGAAAAGGCCGAACGGGGTGATGAGAGCCGTTTTGGGGACGTCGTCCAGATGCATCAGGATTTGATGGTATCCCCGGACGAGGTCTACCTTGGAGAAGATCCGTGCGCCGTGCAGGTTTGCTGCAAAGTCCTGAATATGCGGCACAGGATAGCGGTCAGGTGTTGTAGCCTCGTTCAGCCTGCGGTAGTCGCCGCATGGTCGGTCTCCAGCCCCCTGTTGCTTCGGGCACCATGTGCAGGAGGGAGGCCCATGGGCTGTCGGACCGCCGTATGATCCCCAATTCCTCCATCCTCTTGAACTCCTCCTTCGCCAGTCGGAGCTTCTCCGGGGGAAGCCTTCGAGCACGGGCGTAGAGGGGTGGTCCCTGGGTCGGGATGTGGTGTTGTACGCCGTGTCGGGGCATGGCTGCCGTGAACTGTGGTGCCAGAACCGATGGGAAATCCGCCAGGACTCTGGTGAAGTAATTGTCGGACAGCGTGATGGAGTCGAGGTGTGGGGCCGGCAACTGGGCTTCACCCAGGGAGAACGTTTGAAAGGTCTCGGCGTGGACCAGTCTCTTCCTTGGCAGGTTGATCAGTAGGCTGTAAGCCCGCAAAAAATCCGCTCCCAGGAGCGGTTGGGCTACCGGCGGCCAGTGTGAACCGGCTGGAGCCGAGATGTAGCCGCACCGTACGGGTGCCGTAGGTCCTTACTGTGCTGCCGTTCACGGCCCTCAGGGTGGGACCCGGTGCCCTGTTGCGGGTGTCGTAACTCGTCGGAGGTAAGACGCTGATCTCGGCTCCAGTGTCGACCAAAAAGCGGCGTCCCGACCGCTTGTCCCAGACATACAGGAGGCTATCCTGATAGCCAGCCACCATAACCATCAGCAGCGGCTGGCCCTGGTGTTTCCCGGGAACTTGCAGGGCGGGCTACAGCGGCGGGCTTCTGCGCCCCACCGCTGGTGGTAGAAACACCATTATTCGTTGGGCTCCTCACCCCTGCCTCTGGGGTTAGTGGGCTCTGCGGCCGGGCCTGGTCCGGTTTGCTGCTGGGAGCGTGGCCTGGTGATCTGTGAGATGGACGCCCCACTCTCCTTCTTGGCTTTCCACAGCAAGTCCGCCCGGGCTGCCACCTTCCGGGGGTCGCTGAAATCCGCGTCGGACAGCAGCAGGCATATGTCCTCAGGCACCTGGTCCAGGAATGCCTGCTCAAACATGAGGCAGGGCTTGTGACCTCCGGCCAGGGACAACATCTCATTCATTAAAGCCGATGGAGGTCTGTCTCCCAAACCATCCAGGTGCAGTAAGCGGGCAGCCCGCTGGCGCCCTGAGAGTCCGAAAGTCCTTATGAGCCGGGCTTTGAAATCTGTGTATTTGCCGTCCGCTGGGGGAGACTGTATGAACTCTTCAACCTGGGTGGCTGTGTCCTGGTCGAGGGAGCTCACCACGTAGTAGTAACGTGTGGCATCCGAGGTTTTCTGCCGAATGTGGAATTGGGCTTCTGCTTGCTGGAACCATAGGTGAGGTCGCAGCGTCCAGAAGCTTGGCATTTTCAACGAAACTGCATGAACAGATGGAGCATCGTTCATCCTCGGCCCAAATATCGTTTGGGCCGTCGGGGTCACCAATTGTAGTGGTGTGCTACACGCAGCTCTGAAACAACGACACGGAGTCGGTGAGCTGCAGTTGCAAAAGAGTTTTATTCAAACTTGGCGGTTTCGCATTAAAGCCTTCCTGATCCCGCCCTCCCCGGGCGGGAATGCTGTAGGGGTCGCGTATTCACAGTCCCGTCCCACGCCGGGCTTCTCCCCTTGCCGGTGAAGCAGACTTGGCGCCCTCTTTGGGACCGGCCGCTTTGTGAGCTGGTTTGAGTGCGCTGGGAAGTGGGTCGCCACAATATCAACCTGACTTACTTGGAGCAGTCTGGATTTGATAAACTGATGGACTGTCTCTCTCAACGACATCGTACAGTCCCACAAATCTCGGAGTTGTAAAAGGGCCTGGTTGATGTACTGAGATCATAAACTTCTGTCCTATCTCCAACTCACTCGGTTTTGTTCACACATCAAAATAAGCTTTACTCTGCTGTTTCATCCGTCCCGTGTTATGGGCTGCAACATAATGGGCTTCCTTTATAGTGTCGATGAATTGCTGCACCCACTTGTCCTTTACAATACTATCACACTCAGGCTCCGATAACTCTAGCCCAACCAGGAATTCTAACCCTCTCATTTCTCTCCCGCTCTTCAACTTCAAAGGTGTAAAAAGAAGCTTGAGTGGTACGGATTACCACAAGGACTTGGGGTTAGACATTGACCCATATGGCCCTGTGTTGCTTAGCCATTTTAGCTAACATTCTCCTTAAAGTTCTGTTCATCCGTTCAACAATTCCACTGACTGGGGTCGATAAGGGATAAGAAACCTCTGCTTTACCTCAAACAGTCTCATCAGATTTTGCATCACTTTTACAGTGAACTGAGGCCGTTGATCTGATTCTAAACTCCTTGGCAATCCCCAATGAGTAAAGACTCTCTTGCTGAACTTGTCACACTTGTCCTTCACCCTTGACCTAATCAGGTCACCTAAGAGGCTCCACTACAGCCTATTCCTGCATTTGGTGAACCCTTTTCTAAAGTTATTGTGGATTGTGTTGGCCCATTGCCAAAGACTAGAGCTGGCCATCAGTATTTGCTAACCATTATGTGTACAGCATCTAGATCTCCAGAACCAATATCTCTCAGGAATATCAAAGCTCCAACTGTGTCGAAGGCTCTCATAAAATTTTCCACCCTATTTGGTTTGCCAAAAGAAATCCAGTCCGATCAAGGATGTAATTGTATGTCAGGGTTATTCCAGCAGGTAATTTACGAACTGGGAGCCAAACAGATTACGTTTTCTGCACACTATCCAGAATTCCAAGGGGCTGCAAAAGATTCCATTCTACCTGCAAAATCATGATTAGGACCTTCTGTTTTGAAAATGAGAAGGATTGGGATGACGGAGCTCACTTGCTTCTATTTGCAGGAAGGGATTCTGTGCAAGAGTCCCTAGGCTTTAGCCCCTTAGAGCTTGTATTTGGGCACCAGGTTCGAGGTCCTTTGGCATTGTTAAGAAAGCAATGGACCAGCCAGCAATGACCTGCATATAAATTTGTTGGACTATGTTTTAAAATTCAAGGGCAGATAGCAGAGGGCTTGTAACCTAGCTGGGGAGATTTTAAAATCTGTTCAGAGTAAGATGAAGACCTGGTATGATAAGACAGCCAGAGCTAGGACACTTAAGCCAGGAGATATGGTGATCGTTCTTTTCCCTGTGCAAACAAATCCTCTGCAGGCCAGATTCCATGGCCCCTATGAAATTGTGTCCAAGGTCAATGATGTCGATTATGTTGTCAGAACTCCAGATAGAAGGAGGCCAACACAGCTCTGTCACATTAACATGCTTAAGCCGTACTATGAAATGCCAACTGCAGTTGTAGCGGCTGCTGTGAAGTGGGATGGATCTGGGCTCTCTGAAGATTTTCTGGATGACCCTTCTGAGGCCACTTTAAACCAAACATCGTTCCGGCTAGATTGCCAAATTCCATTATTTAGAAAACCTTGATGAAAAACTGGCTCATTTACAACCAGATCAGCAACAGCAAATGAAGCAGTTATCATGAAATTTCAGGATCTGTTCCCTGATGTTCCAAAACGAACAACAGTGGCCTCACATGGTGTAGATGTTGATGATGCTAAACCTATAAAATAGCATCCTTATCGCATGAATGTTGAAAAGTATAAACTTGATGATCAAGAAATTGAGTATATGTTAGAAAATGGTATTATTAGGCATTCTACTTCAGATTTGAGCTCATGCTACCTAAACCTTATAGTAGTATCAGGTTTTGCACTGATTACAGAAAGCTGAATGCTATAACGAAAACGGATGCTTATCCAATCCCTAGAGTAGATGATTGTGTAGACAAGGTTGGAAAAACTAAGTTTCTTACAAAAATCGATCTGTTAAAAGGGTATTGGTGTGTTTCATTAACAGACAGAGGTAGAGAAATTTCTGCATTTTAACACCTTCTGGGTTATATAAATACAATGTTCTGCCATTTGGAATGAAAAATGCTTTGGGAACATTTCAGAGAATGATTAATTCTGTAATTCAAGGGTTAGAACATACAGCCGCCTATATTGATGACTTGGTCACAGGAAATGACACATGGGAAGCCCATATCTCTGCAGTAGAAAAGCTGTGTGAAAGGCTCTCAAAGGCCAACTTTACAGTTAACTTAGATAAGAGTGAATTTGGCCATGCCACTGTGACCTATCTTGGTTACATTGTAGGTCAGGGCAGGTTGGCTCCTGTTCAGGCAAAGGTTCAGGCTGTCTCTGAGTTTCCAATTTCATTTGATAAGAACGCTCTTAGAAGATTCCTAGGACTGCTCAGGTATTATCTCAATCTCTGTAAGAACTTTGCTGATATTGCCCTTCCATTGACTAACATCCTGACGAAGGGTGAGAAATTTGTTTGGACAGAGCCTTGTCAGAAGGCATTTGACAAATTGAAGACCATCTTGTGTCATCAACCTGTGCTCAGGTCACCTGACTTTGAAAAGCCATTTTCCATAGCAGTGGATGCCAGTGACGAGGCTGCAGGAGAAGTGTTATTACAAAGAGATGATCATGATGACATTGACCATCCTGTGGCATACTTTTCAAAGGAACTCGATAAACATCAAAGAAACCATTCCACAATAGAGAAGGAATGATTGTCACTTGTTTTGGCTTTGCAGCATTTTGATGTTTCCATCTGTACAGCGAGACAGTGAGTTGAGTTGAGTGAGTTGAAGAGATCACTACAGCAGTGGCCGTTCCCAATATTTCTCTGTGTCCAGAAGATTGTGATAATTTGTGGCACACAGTGCATATTGGATAAGTGACTGTCAATTTGTATGATCCATACTTGGATTTCTGGAGTATTCTGTGGCAACCACTTTTTGTTGATCCATACATGGATTCGGGTGTGTTACGTGGCAACCACTTGTGTTAAGGTATACTCCGTGACTGTCACCTTGTGATATCCCTACGTGGATCTTGGAACTCAGGTGTCACTTTGTTATCCCTGCATGGACTCTAGTATTTCAGTGATGACCACTCGACTTCTGGAATCTTCTGTGACTGTCACCTTGTTACCCCTGCGTGGATCCAGTCTGATCACTTGTCCTCTGGAATTTATGAACCCTTCCTCACAGACACCTGTACCTGTTCCCGTGGATTCCGGAACTTTCTGGATAGCCATCCTAGGACTCTGTTTGAGTGAGACTTGGGAAGAACTGTTTCCAGGCTTCCACAGTTTGTGAGCTAAGATGCATTGCACTGCTAATTTTTGGTTAGGGAAGCAATTGTTTTAATTGTCTATATATTGGGTAGATCTTGAAAATATATTTGTTTAACATTAAAATCTGTGTCTGTGGTCTATGGCTGCTGGCACGTAACAAGTAGGAGATTGAACTGAGCTAAGGGACAGTGTGCAAATGGTAAAGAGGATGTTGAAGGATCGATCCTCAGGGAGTTTGAGTTATCATTGGGCAGGAATGGAAGGAGAGGACACTGAAGATGATTTTCCATCTATTACATAACAAATAGGATGGAACCCAGCAAGGTCAGACATATCCACCTGGAGAACAAATAAAATCCTAATTCAATGATTCAATAAGGTTAAAGGTGCAAGTTAATCAATGAGGAAAACACTTTTGATGTAGTGTACGTGGATCTTAGTGAGGAATGAAATTTGAAATCCTGATGTGGGCTGATACTGTCGTGTGGTCGGGTTGGAAAGTGACAGATTTGAACATCAGAAAATTGAAAAACAATAAGGATTTTGGAGCAGCAAGAGAATGATGATGGGAGCAGAAATTTGCAAAGACTGTGGTTATCTTTGGGCTTGGTTTCATACAGTGGGGTGAAAATGGAGATTCAATAGCAGGTATGACAATACCTGAAGGAGAAACTATTGAAAATGTCAGTAAACATTGAGACTGAAAGGGAAATAGGTAGATTCAAATGAGTAGAGAGGGTAGCGGTAGGTGTATATGTGTGTGTTCTGTGTTTATAAATGACATACAGAGACTTTTTTGATGTTGCACTTGGAAAGGAGGTAATACAGAATCCCCACCATTGACCACATCGACACAGAGCGCTGTCACAGGAAAGCAGCATCCATCATCAAGGACTTCCACCTCCCAGGCCATGCTCTCCTCTCGCTGCTGTCATCATACCGGAGCTTCAGGACCCACACCACGAGGTTCATGAACAGTTACAGGTGTCCCCCGCTTTACACCACTTTGCTTTTATGAAAGACCTACATTTGTACCTGTTTTTACTAACTGAAAGAAATCTGAAGAGGATTTTCGCTTTTACTAAGAAAGGCGCCCACTTTAAACTTGTGTTCACCCTGAGAAAGACTACCATGACCGTGAAGCCTTGCGCGGCCAGGTGTGTGCGCATGCGTATACACGCATATTTTTTTCTCTACAAATCGTTTTTTGGCTAAATCTTCCCAATTCTGGTAAGTGAAACTACACTGTACATACATTATTTCTACTTTATATAGAAAAAAAGGTGCCCATGTTAAACTTGTGTTTACCCTGAGAAGACTATCATGACCGTGAAGCCTTGCACGGGCAGGTGTGTGCGCATGCGTGCACGTGCCGATTTTTGGTATGACTTGGTAGGTTATTTTTTGGGTCTGGGAACACGTGAAAATGTTTCCCACATAAATTAATGGTAATTGCTTCTTTGTTGTACGCCATTTCGGCTTACAAAAGGTTTGATAGGAACGCTCTACTTTCAAATAGCGGGGAAAACCTGTATTACCCTTCAACTATCAGACTCTTAAATCAGAGGGAATAACTTAACATGAAAAAATCTGCAGATGCTGGAAATTCAAGGCAACACACAAAATGCGGAGGAACCCAACAGGTCAGTGCCTTCTGCACCCACGCTGAGCTCATCGACTTCATCAACTTTGCCTCCAACTTCCACCCTGTCCTCAAATGTATTTGATCTATTTCTGATATCTCTCTCTCCCCTTTCTCAATCTCTCTGTCTCTATTTCTGGAGACATTCTATCCACCAAGATCTTTTATAAGTGGTGGATACGTGGAATGCACTCCCATTGACAGTGGTGGAGGTGAATACAATAGCGTCTTTTAAGAAACTCTTAGATAGGCACATGGAACTTAGAAAAGTAGAGGACTATGCGGTAGGGTAATTCTGGGCCATTTCTAGACTAGGTTACATTGTGGGCCAAAGGGCCTGTAATGCGCTGTAAATTTCTATGTTCTATAATCTCACTAATACACACAACTACCTGCACTATAGCTCTTCCCACTCTGTCAGGTAAAAACTGCCGTCCACTTCTCTCAGTTCTTCCATCTCCACGGCATCTGCTCTCAGGATGAGGCTTTTCATTTCAGAACTAATGAGATGTCGGCCTTCTTTAAAGAAAGGGGCTTTCCTTCCTCCACCATCAATGTTGCCCTCACCCACATCACTTTCATTTTGTGCATGTCTGCCCTCACCCCATCCTCTCACTTCAATACCAGGGATAGGGTCTGTTCTCCTCACCTACTCCCCATTAGCCTCTGCATCCAGCACATAATTGTCCGTAACTTCCACCATCTCCTACGGATTCCCACCACCGAGTACATCTTCACCCCCCCACTTTCTGCTTTCTACAAGGATCGCTCCCTGTGCGACTCCCTTGTCCACTCATCCCTTGCCACTGATCTCCCCCAGTACTAATTCTTGCAAGCAGAACAAGTGCCACATCTGTCCCTACACCTCCTCATTCCCTCTATTCTGTCGTCTTCTGCCCTCTATTAAATTCCCCCTCCCCCAGCCCTTTATCTCTTTCACTAATCAACTTCCCAGTTCTTAACTTCACTCCGTCCCCCTCTCACCTTGTCCTTCTTCCTCCCCTCCCCCCACCTCTTCCAGGTGTAAAGCCCTGGTTCACACCTTTACTGTTGGGTTGTCGGTATTTCATTCGGCAGCTCGGCTTTCAGCCTGGTTAGGTCATTGTTGAAGATAAGGGATGATGTGAAAAGTGTGCCAGGAGATTTTCTGATGAGGGACAGTAAGGTTGTGCTTGGGTTTTTTTTTGTTTGAGAGGAGATGAAGAGGGAAGATGCTGGGGAGAACCAGCCGTAACATATGATCTGGTGGGAGACCTGATTGGTCAAAATGAACTGTGAGCAACGTTCAGAAGGTGTGTGTCCTTTCACGTTGACCGAGGACCCAGCGTGTGAGTGACAGAGAAGTTCAAGATGAGCTCCAACTTGTGCACATTTAACTGTTTAATTAGAATGGGCCCTTTTCTTTGTGTTATTATTTATTAACCCTTCAGTTAAGATTCATAAATATGATTCCTTTAATCGTACGCAGTGTACTGTCTGTTATTTTGTGGCATTAATTTGTAACAGGGTAGTAATTGACACAGCACCCACACAGGTCTGGGGTGGGATCAAGCACGCCTCAATCTCACGAGTTCGGTGGGGCCAGAGGTTGTCTTTCTTAGACTTACGCAGCCTAGGAAACCGGGGTGCTTCACACTGATTTCTCATCTTTTTTCCAGTCTTGATGAAGGGTCTCGGCCAGAAACGTTGACTGTTTACCCCTTTCCAAGAGAGATGTCTCTTGGATCTGGTGGTGATCGATTCTTTGGATCTGGTTCACCAGTTACCAATGGACTTCCTGTGAACCCTCTCTCTCTCTCTGTGTACTTCCAGATGCCAAACCATTTCTACATTTCAGCCTGCTCCTCGTATATGGAAGTTTCAGTTTGAATCACAATGCCGGTGAGCATCCCAGTGTAGTGATGTTCCAATGTTCAGCTTCTGAACAGTATTCACAGAATAACAATGTAGTTTCACTCCCAAGGCTGGGATTGGTTATTGTCAAGACCATATCAATTGATCATTGACAATGGGTCCTTATTTCATTTGCTGGATGTGTACATGAAGAAACATCAGTGTAGTGGCATGCACATCAGACTGGACTGCAGATTGGGAAAACCCCAGGTTATCAAATGTATTTCCAGAAGCAACAACAAGCTAGTTTTATCTCTCCCAGTGTCTCCACACCTGCCCGTGTCATTGAGCTCACCGTAGCTTCTTCATCCCCGTGCCCTGACGTCTGACCCATCTGTGAGATAGTTGGGTTGCATCACATTGAGGAGGCTCAATATCAACCTGACCAACTGAGGTCCATTTCCATAACCTGCAACACTTTGTTTGTTAATCCTGTGTTGAATCATTTGTGTCGATCTGTTATTTCAGTTTCCATACAGCTTTAATGTTGTTTATTTCTCCACATGGAATCCAGGAGACAAACGCTGGGGGTGGTGCCTGAATATCTGTAACGTTGTGTCTCTTGTCTGCAGTCTCATTGCCTTCATTTGCTGGATTGTATTTAAAGGTAAGTGCAAAGATATTCCTTATTAACATGAAAATGCTAAACTTGGTACAGTGTAGAATGTTGGACTGGATAAGTACCTCAGTCAGTACATTGTCGGCTGCTTTTTCTGGAACAACTACACCAACATGCTTTGGTTCAGTGTAGCAGTTTATGAAAGATCAGATTGTTTATTGGAACATAGAAGACATTTGATAAATCCATCAGAAGTTCAATTTCACAAAATGGAAGACATTGATAATTGGGTCAATGCATGAACAAATAGGTCACTCGCAGGAGGCGGAGGATAAGGATAACTTGCAAAGATGTAAGTAATAGTGTCCTGCAAGGAATTCTGGGTCTGCAACTTTTCATATGCTGACACAGCTGAGTAGATAGAGTCATAGAAGCAAGTTTTCCAAAGATGATATTCAACAGGGTGGATGGTAATGTTACATCAGAGAGACTAAAAGGTGACGTAGGCTTAGAAAATGTAGAATCCTCAAGTAGAGTTAAGAAACTTCAAAGGCAAAAAATACATGGATAGGAGATAAATACAGGCCTCTGAACAGCAGTCAGGATGTAGGGTACAAATTACAGAGGGAGTGAGAAAAGACATGTAAAAATTTTGAAATTTTTTTAGCTCTGAATCCTTGCTAGAAGGGCTTAGTAGCCATCATTTATAATATGATCATGAAAATACAGCCAGAAGTATCAGGAAAAATTAAGAAGGAATGGGAAAAAGAACTTCATTGTCTTATACCCACTGAGCAGTGGGAGAAAATTTTACAATTAGTCAATTCTTCTATTTGTACTAAACATGCCTTAATACAATTTAAGATTGTACATAGGGCTCACATGTCTAAGGATAAACTTGCTCGATTTTATTCTTACGTTAATCCAACCTGTGACAGATGTCATTCTGGAGTCGCTTCATTGACCCACATGTTTTGGTATTGCCCTTGCTTGCAAAATTATTGGAAAGATATTTTCGGTATTATTTCAAAAGTTCTGAATATTAAATTGCAACTGCATCCTATTACTGCAATTTTTGGTTTACCAATGGTGGATAATAGTTGTTTATCCCCCTCAGCCCGGCGGATGATTGCATTTGTTATGTTAATGGCTAGAAAATCTATCCTATTGAATTGGAAAGAAATTAATCCTCCAACTATATTTCAGTGGTTTTCTTAAACTATTTCTTGTTTGAGTTTAGAAAAAATTAGAAGTGTTGTTTTTGACCCTTCAATTAAATTTGAAGAAACTTGGAGACCGTTTATTCAACATTTTCATATGAGCTAAACTGACTTTTCCTAAACCTTACTTTTATTATCCTTAATTAATTGGATGGAGGTACGGAGTTATTGACGCTGCTGTGTATATTTGACAATGCAATGGCCCAAGTTGGTTAGGTTTTTCTTTGGAGGGTTTTTTTTTCTTATTTACTCCTTTTTTTGTAATCACAATGAGTTTGGGAGGTTATTATATATGGATTATTATCTATTTGTATTTATACTTTAACCTATTAATTATGTATTCTCAGACTATCTATGTTTCTCTTATGTTTGTTTAAAATTAATAAAGAGATATAAAAAGAAAGAAAAATTTCATTATCTTGGGCATGGGGAATTTCAATATCCAGGTAGGTAGGGAAAATCAGACTGGTGCTGGATCTAAGAGGAAGGAATTTGGAGAATCCCTGTGAGATTCAGGTTTAAATTTAATTATCATTCAACCATACATGAATACCCATGAATACAGCCAAACGAAACAGTGTTACTTCAGGCCAATATGCCAAACACAGTACTAACAGTCACACACAGCACAAGCCACATATCGCACATACAATATAACAGTAAGGTACAGTCAGCAAAAAAAAACAGTACCTAGTCCCTAAGTCCATAAATGTTGCAGCAGTCTGCAGTTGAAGACAATACAGCTTGTCTTCGCCCAGTGAACACTGGAGCTGCACCATACCGCCTTCCGAACCAACTCCGATGCCTCTCTCCTGGATGGCTTAAGGCCTGGTTCTCACTACAACTGAGGTCACACAGCTCCCCCAGCATCAGTCCCACCAATAAACCAGTGAACCAGACTTGCAGCATTCCACATTACCAATGTCCAACAGGTCCTGCAATAACAAGAAAAGTGATTAAGACAATCACTCACTTATTAGACTGCACACCTCCTTCACACACCAACTCCGACATCTCTCTGTAGCAAGCAGCAACACGGTCCACACCAAGTCCAGCTCCTTCAGTTTCTCTACCAAAGAGCAACTCACTGATGGGGTAGACCTGTGGTGTTTTCAAAACATGAGAAAAAGCCTCTAGCTGCCTCAATGACTCTCGCCCAGTGGAACTCACATCAACTGTGATGATGTGCTTTTAAAAGCTGCTCATGGCAAGAATCAACTCACCACAAGCACCTGGGCCCACTCCAATTTGCCTATCGCCACAATAGGTTTACAGCAGATACAACCTCACTGGCTCTCCAGTCAGCCCTGGATCACTGGATAGTAATGCTTACATCAGGCTGCTGTTTGTTGACCACAACCAGTGTTCAACACAATCATACCCTCAGCTCTAATCAAACAACTCCAAAACCTGGGCCTCTGTACCTCCCTCTGCAACTGTATCCTTAACTTCCTCACCGGGAGACCGCAGTCTGTGTGGATCAGGAATAACGTCTCCCCCTCGCTAGCAACAACACTGGCGCATCTCAATGATACAGACTTCACCCACTGCTCTACTCACACTGCACCCATGACTGTGTGGCCAGGCACAGCTCAAACACCATTGATAAATTTGACATTGACACAACTATTGTAGTCAGAATTTCAGATGATGACAAGAAGCCGTACTGGAGTGAGATAGTTCTGCTGGTTGAGTGGTGTTGCAGTAACAACCTTGCACTCAATGTCAGTAAGATCAAGGAGCTGACTGTGGACTTCAGCAAGGGTAAGTCAAGGGAACACACACCAGTCCTCATCAAGGGATTGGAGGTGGAAAGGATGAGCAGTTTCAAGTTCATGGGTGTCAACATCTCCGAGTATCTATCCCGGGCCCAACAGATTGATGCAATTACAAAGAAGGCACAACAGTGGCCATATTTCATTAGGAGTTTGAGGAGAATTGGTCTGTCACCAGAGACAATTGTAAATTTCTACAGATGCACCCTGGATAGAATTTTAAGTGGCTGCATCACCCTGTGGTATGGAGTGGCCATTGCACAGGATCAGGAAAAGCTGCAGAAATTTGTAAACTCAGTCAGCTCCACCATGGGCACAAAGTTCACAGCACATGCCAGTGATATTAAACCTGAGTCTGGTTCTTACTCGTGGACACTGAACTGGGGAGCGGTTCAGCTACTGGTGAAAGTGAAAGCCAGATAGATTTATTTTGTGAAATAAACCGTGTATTCAGAAAGAAGGGTAGGTTACACCACTCGAACCTGCTCTGTCATTCCATGAGATTTATCACAATCAAGGACTCTGCCCGGGGTTTGCACACCCTCACAGGCGGTCTGGGGAACGGGTTTGGCAATCACACTTGGTCCAGACAATTAGTGTTTCATGGCAGCAGTAGTTAACTCCCTTCCTCTTGTTTCAGTCTTGTTGAGACTTGATCAAAGCCAGAGCAACATCAATGCTCCCTAGTGGTTCTGGAAAAGAAAACAACCATTTAGAGACACTGTTAGATGTGATATTCACTTAGTATTAAATCACTACCGCCGAGCCACTGTTCCCGTGTTAACTTTGGTTTGAAAGTTCTAGTTAATGGCCCTGTTGGCCAAGCATTTATTCTATTTCCCTTATTTCTGCACATTTCCTGTTAAAACTCAGTGAGCTGTTTAATAAGATTCAAGTCCTAGGCCTCAATACCTCCTTGTGCAATTGGATCCCCGATTTCCTCACTTGCAGACCCCAGTCAGTCCGAATTGGCAACAAAATCTCCTCCACAATCTCTACCAGTACAGGTGTACCAGCAGGCTGTGGGATTAGCTCCCTGGTCTACTCGCTTTACACTTGTATCCCTTGTACAGAAAAGCCTAGAAACAGTGGTGGATACAGCCCAGTCTATCACCAGTAAAGCCCTCCCCATCACTGAGCACATCGACATGGAGCACCGTCACAGGAAAGCAGCATCCATCATCAAGGACCCCCACCATCTAGGCCGTGCTCTTTTCTCACTGCTGACATCTGGAAGAAGATTCAGGAGCCTCAAGATCCCCCAAACATCAGCGATTGAAGCAGAGGGGATAACTTCACTTGCCCCAGCACTGAACTGTCCCCACTCAACTGGACTCACTTTCAAGGACTCTTCCATCTGATGTTCCTGATATTTGTTGCTTATTTATTCGGCAGTATTATTGATGTTTCTCTTTGTATTTGCACAGATCTGTCTTTGCTTTTTTGCAGTTGGGTGATGTCTGTCGTGTTAGATGTGGTCTTTCATTGACTCAATTCTGTTTCCTGTATTTACTGTGAACACCTGCAACAGAGCGAATCTCACGTTGTATCTGGTGTCAAATATTTACTTTGATAATAAACTTACTTTAAACTTTGATCAGCTTCACTGTGTCTCTCGCTGTACCTGGGTCATAGCTGATGTTTACAGCACCTCATGCAACAAATAACCAGGACACAGCATTCCAATTCTCTTTTAGCAACAAAAATTTCCACTTTTGTATTAAATGGCCTTTTCCTTTTTAGTGGTCTGAGAGGTATTTGACAAATCGTGAAACCCTTTTTACTGGGCGTCTCTGGAAATGCAGCTTGTTAGCCGCTCGTTAACAGCCACGGAACTCCACGGTGAGAAACCCACCTTTCCGGTTTTGTATGTCTAGGGTGTAAACGACCTTTGTCCCACCAAATCAGTGAGGCTGGGATGTCTCGCCCACCCAAACCCCGGTTTGTGTGAATTAATGTCCTCGGCAAGAACTAACAAATCATACACTGCATACAGTTATAAAGAAGTACAATTAAGAATGTTAACTTAAGCAAACATTTATTGAGGGAAAGAAAGAAAAAAACAAAAAGGACCCATTATATTTAAACTGTCAAATATGCAGACAAGTGGAGCTCATCTGTAACTCACTCACAGGACCTTTGATCTGCATGAAAGCACACACGACCTTCCGAATGTCTCTCAAAATCCATATCGA
Organism: Hemitrygon akajei; assembly: GCF_048418815.1. Classification (NCBI taxonomy): domain Eukaryota; kingdom Metazoa; phylum Chordata; class Chondrichthyes; order Myliobatiformes; family Dasyatidae; genus Hemitrygon; species Hemitrygon akajei. The sequence goes on from NC_133125.1 coordinate 182,334,855, forward strand.
ACAAACGGGTCCCCCACGAGAGTGCTGGTCCTTCCTCCGTGAAGCCATTCATCCACACAAAGCACCTTGTCTCCCAGACAACCTTGCCCAGGCCTGCACCCTGGAAAACTTCCAAGGCGCAAATCCATGGTTTCACGAGACTAACGGATGCCTACTCCTGGAGTAACCAACATCAGCTGCATCAGTAGAAAATGCATCTTCATGTCCCAACACCTACTCAGTTAATCTTCTTATCCATTCCTCAGACATTCTGGCAAATTCTGGGGCTCCTGTCTAGCTACTCTTCCAGGATGTAACATGACAGGTTTAGACCGGGTGCACCACACAGTTCCTTGTTTCCATTCATCGTCCTGCTTAGCAGAAACTTGTACCTTCTCAAAAGCATCTCTGAACACAGGGTGAATGGACAAGGTTTTCAAAAAGTTCTCTCCATTTGTCTCCTTGCACGCTCCCAGGAGCCTCCTCACAATGACACTAATTGCCCCACAAGAATGGAAGCTCCACCCTTTTCGATCAGATCCGGGCAGACCGATACGGGTGTGTCAGTAGTCTCAGTTACTCCAACATCTGCTTCCGGAAACTTCAGTTTCAAAAAGAAGTAACCATCGTAATGGTACTCATCAGTACTAGGCTTCCGAATCTCAAGGGCACAGAGTGGCGTCAATGATAAATGCATCGAATACGGTTGTAAAAGGATCTATAAAGCAAAGTAAAAACACAAAATGCTGGCAGAACTCAGCAGGCCGGACAGCATCTATGGGAGGAGGTAGTGATGACGTTTCGGGCCGAAACCCTTCATCAGGAGTCACTACATCCTCCAATAGATGCTGTCTGGCCTGCTGAGTTCTGCCAGCATTTTGTGTTTTTATTTATTTCCAGCATCTGCAGATTCACTCATGTTACCTATAAAGCAAAGTAACTTGAGCACCTGTGTCAAGTATGGTTCCAGCATAAACACCTTCAATCAGAATGGATACATCACAGCCTGGAGTTTCTAAACCTTCAGGAATAGTGTTTGATACTTTAGTATTTACCTTGATACATTGATAGGAATGTATAGTCTCTGAGGCATCAGTCCGTTCCTTTACTGGGTCCCTACGAAATTTTAATTATTTTCTTCTCTTTTTGAATAACAGCTGATTTACTTTCTGAAGATCTTCCTGTCCTTCGCACTCCCACTTGAAATGTCCATCTTCTCCACAAGTGTAACAGGTCACTTCTCTCGTCAAGGGACCCCACTCAGGAGCCGGCCTCGCCTTGATACATCCCACCAGTGAGTCCAGCTTCCTATTGGCCGTATCAGGCTTGGTGACAGCACCAACCGATATCACCTGAAATTCCTCAGCTCTCAGATTTTTCCCAATGTCCTGTAACCCCTGCGTCTGTGGCTTCAGGGTTCACTTTAGCAACAGAGGCTACTACTGAGGACTGTGCCCCACTGACGGAAGCCTCCCGCTCCTCCATTACGTTTTCCTCCTCTCTAACTTCTGTGAGTAACTTGGTAAAAGATGGCGGAGTTAATCGAATACTTCGAGCAATCATGACATGTGACAGCACGCCCTTCGCAACTTGCTCGATCATCAAACAGTTTCTCCCAGACAAGTTGAATGCTCCCTTTGCGGCACCAACAAGGCAGCAGCTTCTCCAGCTTGAAAATGTGGACAGACAACGACCCTCCTTCCTCCTGAAATGTGTGCCTGAATTTCATCCGAAGATCGGCTGCACTTCCAGCAGAGCCAGAAGCATCTTCCACAAAATGCTGGAGGAACTCAGCAGGCCAGTCAGCATCTATGGAAGAGTACAGTCGACATTTCTGGCTGAAACCAAACCATCAACTGTACTCTTTACCATAGATGCTGCCTGGCCTGCTGAGTTCCTCCAGCATTTTGTGTCTGTTGCTCAGATTTCCAGCATCTGTAGATTTTCTCTTGTTTCCAAAAGTATCTTCCAGAGCTTGTAGGTAATTAGCTGACATGGCTAATGGATTTCCTTCCTTGAGGAACTTCACTATATCAGCCGCCGACCCTTCAAGCTCTCTACCAGCCGCTGTCTTTTCATATTATCTGAGCACAGTCATTCATCCCGTAACTGAGATGTCTGCTCAGCCCAAGCCTCATATTCTTCTTCCCCATCGGGTGTGGGCTTGACTCCAGAGAACACTCCCAGCCTGCAGTAACTTTGCCTCTCACCAGGTACACCTCTGCATTTATCAGCCAGTGATATAATAGCCAAAACGAGCTCAGGGTTTAAATCAACAGCTGAAGGAATCAGTAGACCTCTCACATCAGACAACTCCTTTCCCTCACTCCGCAGAAACGAGAGCAACTTTTCTTTAACATCCCCACTCTCAGCTATGGGAAACACAAATTCCAATTGGGCACTCTCACCTCCACTCCCCTCTTCTCTGAAAGTATGGATGGCCTCTCCCGGGACCCCAATGGTAAGAGGCAGATCCATTCCTGCTACGTCAGCACTGGTCTGAACTAACACCACATCTTTCCCCTCCGTTTGGTCAAATTGCCGCTTCACGATCGTAACTTCCCTTCATGCTCCAACAGTACTTAAAACCCCAATCAACATTCATCTGGGCTGTGGAAGCACAGGCAAATCTTACTCTGCTGTGCTGACCACTGCATTGGTGCTGCTTCATGTACCCATGCTGAACTCATCAAATTCATCAGCTTTGCCTCTAAATTACACCCCGTCCTTAAATTCACTCAGTCCATTTCTAATAGCTCCCTCCCCATCTCCGGAGACACCAATATCTTTAATAAACCTACTGATTCCCACTATTACCTTAACTATACCTCTCCCACCCTGTCTCCTGAGTGGGTGGGGTGGTGGGAAAGAGCCTTGTCTTGCTGTTGTCTTATTTTCTTCTGTTGTTGTTGCTGTTTGTGTTATTGTGTGTTGTGTTGTTGTGCTGAACATTGTAGACGTGCTACGTTTGTGCTAGAATGTATGGCAACACTTGCAGGCTGCCCCCAGCACACCCTTGGGTGTGTTGGTTGTTATGACATGTTTAACTATATCGTTTGATGTTTACGTGATAAATAAAATGAATCTGAATCTAATGTCACTATTGCAAGAGTCTGAAGTTATGTCACAAGAGAGACTACTGACACTAGAAGTGTAGTGTAATGGTTATACACTTCACAGTACCAGCGACCCGGGTTCAATTCCCACCGCTGTACGTAAGGACTCAGCACGTTCTCTCCATGACCATGTGGGTTTCCTCCAGGTGCTCTGGTTTCCTCCCATAGTCCAAAGATGTACCGGTTGGCAGGTTAATTGTTCTTTTTAAATTGTCCTACGATTAGACTAGGGTTAAATTGGAGGCAGCAGGGCAGCGCGGCCTGGCTAGAATGGTCTGTTCCTTGCTGCATCCCAATAAATTAAAAAAATCTGGATCAATACACACACAAAATGCAGGGGGAAATGAGTAGCCGGAAAGCATCTACGGAGAGAAATGCACAGTTGATGTTTTGGGCCAAGACACTTCATCAGACAGGAAAGGTAGGGGTAGAAACTAGGAAGAAAAGGGAGGGGGCTTGCAGGTGATAGGTGAATCAAGGTGAGGGGGAAAGGCAGGAGGGAGGGACAATAAAGTGAGAGTAATGTGAGAAGCTGGGAGATGTCTGCAAGACAATGAATCTCAGTGTAGCACATGGTGACAGAGACACCCAATGATAAATTGACATTGAACCTTGAACTTAGATAGGCAGAGGGCTGAAATGGAAGGAATCTGATAGGACAGTAGACCATGGATTAATGGGAAGGGGAAGGAGGTGGGGACCCAAAGGGAGGAAGATGAAGTTGATAAACAGGTTGGGAGGGTAGGGAGAGGAAAGACAGAGAGTAACGGGGCCACTGTTAACCATGCTGGGGGTTTGCTTCTCCTTCTCCCAAATGTTAACATTTTATCACCTTTGTGTTTATTTACATCCACTGCATCGTCTTAAACAATCTTCTCCACAAACTCGTGTCAGACCCATCTGATGTAATTGCTGCAGAAAGAGGCTAAAGTTATGTGCTGATGGCTTTGTTTCTGTTGTCTTCAGAAAACTGTTTTCCATTTCTTTGTTAGCCTGAAGTTTTGTGCCATTAACTCAATCCACCCCCACCCCCACTGAGATTTGGAGTTATTTCCCTCACCTATTGCTGTCTCAATTGTCACCCAAACCCAATAGGCTCTGCTGTTGGTGTGTGGGGCTCTCTAGAATAACCCCCATAGGGTGATTGCTCCATTCCTATTTCCAATCCCACCAGGACGTCCACCAGCTGTGATACTCTCCCTGATTAGCAATGCCACTCCCCCATCTCTTTTACCTCCTCCCTGTCTCATTTTAAACACCTGGAACATCCAGTAGCCTTTCCTGCCCTTGTGACAGCCAAGTTGCAACATCATAGTTCCATGTACGGACCTTTGATCTAAGTTCGCCATCCTTGTTCCTGATACTTCTTGCATTAAAAAAGCCACACTTCAGTTTTGCTGTGTCAACTGCCTGTCCTTCCTCACCATTTCCCTATATCCTGTTTCTACCTGTAAACTAATTGCCCATCCTCTGACCCAGCCTTTCTCAACCTTTTTGCCCTGGAGGACCCCTTGAAATAATTTTCAGTTCTCAGGGAACCCCAGTATAAAAATCATTATATCTACAGTTCATGGTACATTAGCATAAACAGCAATTTGTAGATACTTATTTATTACTATTATTTTATTTTTTCTTCTGTATTGTGTATTGCATTGAACTGCAGATGCTAAGTTAACAAATTTCACATCACATACCGGTGAAAATAAACCTGATTCTGATTCTGATATAATAATCCAAAATAATTGTCAATGCTGTTTTGAGGAGGGAATACATTTTTAGTTTACATTTCTTGAAATTAAACAAGAAAAAGCTTGCTCACACATAAATGACAGGATACTCTTCTTTCACAGAAATCCAGAACTTGTCCAGGGGTAGGTCAGTAAATCCCATCTTGAGTGCACGATCAGACTGCATCTCACAAAGTTCCTCCTCTTCTCTCAAAGTCAAGTTCTCAGGTTGAGGAGAAGATTCAGAGAAAGGGTCCCTCACCCAGTCGTACACTTGTGTTGAAAGGGAGGAAAAATACTGTTCAATTTAGTTCTCAGTTCTTCAGGTGATTTTCAATAAGACTCGAGACTCTCTGATGTCCTTCCTCACTCTCAAGCCCAACAGCATTGGAAACATTTCAAGATTTCCTTTTGCAAAATGATTTTTCCAAAGATTCAGTTTCCTTTTAATTCCAAGAATCTTATTACTTGAAGTCAAAACGTTTTCTCCAGAGCCTTGCAGAGACTTGGTCAACGAGTTCATATGAAGAAAAATGTTTGCTAAGTAGGCTAGCTTCTGCAGCCATTCTTCACTTAGCAAGATGTGTCTATTTTCACAGTTTTTATTTTAATAAAGGGAACCATAGGAAGACATGAAGGGTAGGTTGGCTGTGACAAGTTGGGAAAGTACTTCAAATGAATGTCAATGTAGACAGAAAATGGCTCAAACTCAAAGAAATGACACATAATTTGACACAAATATACCTGTGTTAGGGCAGAAATATTGGTTCAATTTGAATTACAGGAGACTTTAAAGATGGATCAGGAACAAAGGAAAGGTAGTAAATCTGGTGATTGGGAACATTAGAATTTATGGAGTCATAGAGCACTACAGCACAGAAACAGGCCCTTCAGCCCATCTTGTCTATGCCAAACTATTAATCTGCCGAGTCCATTGACCTGCACCAGACCACAGCCCCCCCCTTACCCCTCTCATCCATGTACCTATCCAATTGTCTCTTAGATGTCGAAATTGACCCTGCATCCACCACTGGCAGTTCATTCCACACTCTCATCATCCTCTGAGTGAAGAAGTTTCCCATCATGATCCTTTTAGACATTTCACCTTTCACTCTTAACCCATGACCTCTAGTTGTCATCTCACCCCACCTTGTATTCACTCTATCTATGCACATTCTTCATAATTTTGTATATCTTTATCAAATGTCCACTCAATATTCTATGTTCTAGGAAATAAAGTACTAACCTATTCAACCTTTTCCTGTAACTCAGATCTGTAAGATCCAGCAACATCCTTGTAAATCTCCTCGGCACTCTTTCAATCTTCTTTACATCTTTACTGAAGATAGGTGATGAAAACTGCACACAATAATCCAATTTAGACCTCACCAGTGTCTAATACAATTTCAACATAACATCCCAACTCCTCTATTGATTTATGAAGGATGATGTGTCAAAGTGTTTTTCACAAACCTAAAACCCTAACTACCTATGATGTCACTTCCAAGGAATTATGGATCTGTAGACTGAGACCCCTCTGTTCTACCACAGTGCACTACTGCTCACTGTGTAAGACCTACCCTGGTTGGTCCTCCCAAACTGCAACAACTTGTACTTGTCTGCATTAAATTCCATTTGCCATTTTCCAGGTCCCACTGCAAACTTTGATTGTCTTCCTCACTGTCCACTACACCCCCAAACTTAGAGTAAACCCTAAATTTGCTGATCCAGTTTACCACATTAACATCCAGATCATTGACATAGATGACAAACAACAATGGACAAAGCACTGATCCCTGTGACATTCCCCTGTTCACAGGCTTCCAGTCTGAGAGACAACCATCTACTACCACACTCTTGCTTCTCCCACAAAGCCGTCTAATCCAATTTACAACCTCATCTTGAATGTCGAGCAACTGAAACTTCTTGACCAACCTCCCATGTGGCAGCTTGCCAAAGGCTTTGCTAACATCCATGAAAACAAAACCCACTGCCTTGCTGTCATCAGCTTTCCTGGTAACTTAGTCAAAAACTCTATAGATTGGTTAGGCACAAATTACCACACACACAGTCATGTTGACTGGACATAATCAGTCCCTGTCTATCCAAATATATCTGGTCCCTTAGAATATCTTCCAATAATTTTCCCAATATTGATGTCAGACTCACCAGCCTATGGTTTCCTATCTTTTTCATAGAGCTTTTCTTAAGCAACAGAACAACGTTACCTATCGCCCAATCCTCCAGCACGTAAGGATGTTTTAAATATCTCTGCTGAGGCCCTTGCAGTTTCTGTACTAGCCTCTCACAGGGTCCGAGGGGACACATTATTAACCCTGGGATTTATCCACCTTAGTTTGCCTAAAGACAGCAAACACTTCCTCCTCTGTAATCTGTGTAGGGTCCATTAACTCACTGCTGCATTGCCTCACATGTGTAGACTCTGTGCCTCGCGTCCATCTCCCAAAACAGATGGAAAAAAATCCATTTAAGATCTCCTCCATCTCTTTTGGCTCCTCAAATAGGTGACCACTCTGATGTCCCAGAGGACCAATTTTGTGTCTTTCTATCCATTTTCTCTTAACATATCTGTAGAATCCCTTAGGATTCTCATTCATCATGTCTACTAGAGCAACCTCATGTCTTCTTTTAGCCCTGCTGATTATCTTCTTCAGTGTTCTCTTGCATTTCCTATACTGTTCAAGTACCTCATCTGTTCCTGGTCCTATACTTGCTATGCACCTCCTCCTTTTTCTTAACCAGGGCTTCAATATCTCTTGATATTACCAAGGTTCCTAAACCTGTTGTCCTTGCCTTTTATTCTTATAGGAACATACAAACATTGTACTCTCAAAATTTCACTTTTGAAGGCCTCTCTCTTTGCTAGAAAGCAACCTGTCCCAATTCACGTTGGCCAGATCCTTTCTAACACCATCAAAACTGGCCTTTCTCTAATTTAGAATCTCAACCCAAGGACCAGATCTATCCTTTTCTATAGTTACCTTGAAACTAATGTCATTGTGATCACTAGATGTAATGAACTTCTGCCACCAGCCTTGTCTCATTCCATAATAGTAGATCTCGTACCACATTCTCTCTAGTTGGGACTTCTATGTATTCATTAAGGAAACTTCCCTAAACATATTTGATAAGCTCTTTCCCATCTAGTTCTTTCACAGCATGGGAGTCCCAGTTAAAAAGTGGCAAATTAAAATCACCTACAATCACAACCTTATGTTTCTTGCAAAAGTCTACGAATTCCCTACAAATTTGCTCCTGTAAATCCCGCAAACTGCTGGGTGGTCTATAATATAATCCCATTATCATGGTCATACATTTTTATTCCCAGTTCTACCCACAGAGCCTCACTGGACGAGCTCTCCTGTCTGTCCTGACTGAGCACTGTTGTGACATTTTCCCTCACGAGTAAAGCCACACCTCCCACTTTATTCCCTCCTGCTCTTTCACATCTAAAACAATGGAACCCCAGAACATTGAGCTTGTCCCTTCTGCAAACAAGTCTCACTAAAGGTTACAATGTCATAATTCCACGTGCTGATCCATGCCCTAAGCTCATCTGCCTTTCTTACAATACTCCTGGCATTGAAATATACGCAGCTCAGGATATTAGTCACTCCATGGTCCTCTAGACTTAACAACTTCCTTCTCCACAACCACTCCACTATCTGTTCTGGTGCTGCAGTTCCCATCCCCCCTGCAACTCGAGTTTAACCCCTCCTGTGCAGCACCATCAAATCTTCCTGTGAGGATATTAATCCCCCTCCAGTGTAGGGGTAAACCGTTCCTCCTGTACAGGTCCAACCTTCCCCAGAAGAGAGTCCAATTTTCCAAAAGGGTCAATTCCTTAAAGGATCAGCAAAAAATTGATGAAGAGAATATTTAGTGAGTGTAAATCAGCTTGAGGCAGAACAGGCTGACTCGATATGTGAAAAGGAAGAGAGTGGACGGCAAAAATACATCACACACACACACACACACACACACACACACACACACACACACACACACACACACACACACACACACACACACACACACACACACACACACACACACACACACACACACACACACACACACACATGTACATATGTCCTTGCACTCAATAGCCACTTTATTGGGTGGGGTATTCTGGTGGGGTATTCTGCTGCTGTTACCATTCACTTTAAGTTACGATGTGTTTTGCATTCAGAGATGCTCTTCTGCACTGTACTGATGTAATGTGTGGTTATTCGAGTTACTGTCAGCTTGAACCAGTCTGGACATTTTCCTTTGACCTCTCTCATTAACAAGGCATTTCACCCAGAATCTCAGCTGACTGGATGTTTTATTTTTCTTCCCACCATTCTCTGTAAACTCCAGAGACTGTTGTGAGTGAAAATCCCAGAAGATCAGCAGTTGCTGAGATACTCAAACCACCCCGTCTGGTACCAACGATCATTCTATGATAGAAGTCACTTTGATCAAATTCTCTTCCCCTTTCTGATGTTTGAACTGAACTGATTGACCATGTCTGTTATGAATTGAGTTGCTGGCACAAGATTGGCTGATCAGATATTCACATTAATGAGCAGGTGTAGAGGTGTATCTAATGTTGTGGCCACTGAGTGTATCATGAGGAGGCAGAAAAGGCACATTGATTCAAACAAAGGCTTTATGTCCATCTGCATGAAAGAGAAAAGTCCCAGAAACAGCGAACTGAGGATCACCTGATGGAGAAATAGGTATCAATACTGAAGAAGTTAATGAGAATAAAACTCGTCAAAACCCATTGGATACATGAACTACAATCAAAGGTTTGAAAGAGCTGGATAACTGAGATAGTGGATCCTCTGGGGATCATCTTAAAAAAACATATTCTAATATGTCTTCTGTAGATGGATGCAGGTAAACGTGGCCCATTTCAAAAAGGAGCAAGATAGAAAATATGCAAGTTCTAAATCTGTTAACCTGAAATCAGTATTTGGGGAAAATCCTGGAATATTATACAATATTATATTGCTTAGAAAACAATCAGCATTGAAATGGGATTCCTGAAAGGGAAATCGTGCTGTGATGTAAAGATTCCAACAATAGGTGAGTGAACAAGATTCTCCCACTTAGTATTGTGGGATGGTATACACCAGTGAAGATTCAGAGATGAATGTTTTTACTTTTGTTTCTCAAACACCTCTCAGTCCAGTAAAAATGAACAAACTCTTCAACATAAGAATGGAAATTTTCTTCACTCAGAGGACTGTAAACATTTGGAATCCTCTGTCCTGGTAATTTATTGCATTAGAAATTGTGAATAATTAAACATAAGATGTTTTATGAAAAGGTGGAATATTGAACTCATAATCTACCTTGCTGTGACCTTTCACCTTACTGTCTATCTGCATTGCACTTTCTTTGTAACACTTTATTCTGACACTGTTATTGTAACACCTCAGTGCACAGTGTAATTAATTGATCTGTACAAACAGTATATGAGAAAAGTCCTTTACTTTATTTGTGACACTAATAAACTAATTTACCAGCTTTCGGTGAGGATGGTTGGAACTTCAGCCATGATCTTGTGGACTGACACAGCAGATTCCAATGTCATAAACTACCCTTATTCCTCAATACATTGTTCAGTTCCATAATCAGACTGAGTCTACCTTCCTTTCATTTTCACAGGTAGCTGAACCACTCCCTGGTTCAATGTTCAACGTTTATGATTGGAAGCTGTTGTCGATTTTACTCTCCACACATCCCCCAGTCTCAGTGTTCAGAGTCTAAAGTCCATAAATCTGAGTCTGGAAACTTCCCTGAATTGTCAGGAAACTTCGGCTCCGCTCAGAGCTCGGATATGTTGTTGCTCGCTCTTCTCTTCACGCTGGGAGTGTTTAACACAGAAGGTAAGGAGATTGTCTACACTCAGTCAGGACACAGGAATGGTTTAGACAGATATCCAGATAGGACATCCCCACTCCGGCACTCAATACCACAGCCCCACCCAGGGACAAGATGGCATCCGCCCATCATCTCCTCAACAGACTATCCAGGCAGCCTCCTCCTGTACTGTCATGTGGAGGCTAGACACAGATCAGAGGTACAGCACCTCTTATTATTAGAACATTGGAAAGTTTTTGACAAGAACAGGCCATTCTACCAGCTTACCAAATTCCTATTCACACAGTGCGTTGAACTACTATCAACTACATAACTAGGTAGTTTGTTCAATGCGTCTGCAACTCACTGTATAAAAAAATGCTTCCTGATGTTAGTCTGAAATTTCCCTTTAACCGGTCTCCACCTCGTCCTCACTGATGGATTAATTTTGAAGTTGCAGCTGGCTTCCACCTTACTTACACCCTTAATGACCTTGAACACTTCTATCACGTCTCGTCTCGTTCTACATCTACTTAGGCTAAAACAATTTAGTTCCTTCAATCTTTCTTCATAGTTCATACCCTGCAGACCTGGAATGAGTCTCATTGTCCATCTCTAAACTCTCTCCTGTGCCTTCACATCCCTCACAGTATATGGAGACCAAAATTGTTCTCCATACTCAAGGTGTGACCTCATAAGCACACTGTACAGCTAAAGGAGAATGTCTCTAGACTTGAACTCCACTGAGCGCATTATATAGGCCAACGTTCTGTAAGCCTTCCTAATCACTTCTGTGCATTGTCTAGATGTGGATAGTGATGAGTATACCAGGAAGCCCAAATCCTCTCATAGAGTGCACTTTCTAACTCAAGGCCCCCATTGTATGTTCATATCTATCATTTCCACTCCCTATATATTTTACATTTATTTACAATAAATTTCATCTGCTGTTTATCTGCCCACATCTGGATTTTGTTTAGATCCAACTGTATTGATCCTGCTGCCTGAATGTTATCATGTTGTTACGTTCTGAATGTTATTATGTCTTGGCAGTCTCCAGCCTGATGGCATGAATACTGATTTTTCCAGCCACCGCCCCACTGCCCCTCTACCTCACCCACCAGCCACCAGCCCCAAAATACTATCTCATTTTCCTTCCCACCCTCTCCATCTGTCTATCACCCACACATTCCTCTGTCTGGTTTCCCTCCTCACCTCCTTCCATTGATTCTGTCCTGTCCAATCAGATTATTCATCCTTTCCTCTGTTCAACCTATTACCTCCCTGCTTCTTACACCATTCCCACTTTTCATCCTCCTTCACCTGCTGATCATTCCCCCATACCTGGATCTACCTCTCACCTACTAGATTTTGTTCCACCCCTCCCACCCCACATCTTATAGCTCACTCTCCGCACTTTCTTTCAACTCCTAATGAAGGGTCTCAACCTGAAATGTCACCTGGCTATTTCCCTCCAGAGATGTAGCCTGACCCCAGGTTATGGGTCCATCACATCAAACCATGGGGACTTATCAACCTTAATGTTCTTCAAGAGACACAGTGCCACTTTTTACTTTATCTGAAAATGCCCTGGTATATTAGCCCACTCCACACTGATCTTGCTGTCCTCCTCATCCTTCTCCTTGGTACATGCTCCATCCTTTATCCTTACGGCGATGTTTTCCTGGCAGCTTACAAAACCAATAGATATTGCTTTTTATGAACTACCATTGCTGGTATCTGCCACCTATGATTTCTCTTTAAGAAACATGCTTTTGAACTGTCTAAACAAACTGGTAATTTTACGATCTCCTGAAGGATTCTTAGTTGCTTAGCTTAAGTCCATCACCCCTACTGGGGCATAGCTCACCAAAGTCCTCTGTCCTGGGCCAGTGATTCAAGTATTCCCCAGGTGTAGCCCATCATATGTCTTTGTGGCAAAGATGTTTTTCTCTCCCAGGGATAAGGTCTTTGGAGCTTTTGTTGCGGTGTCTGTAGCTCTGGGTTTTTAATGGGATGGGGCTGCTGGCCTGATGCCAAACCCCTCCTTTCTCAGCCCGAGCTTGGGACCATCCATGGCAGTTTCCCAAAGGATTCGGCTCACATTGATTGATTGGTTCATTGATTTATCCATTGATCAATTCATCAATTGATTGATTGATTAAATTTGCACCTTTTGTTTACTTTTGCACGTTGGTTGTTTGTCAGTGTTGGTTTTTGTGCATTTTTCATTGATTCTATTGTTATTTCATTGTTCTACTGTGAATGCCTGCAAGAAAACGAATCTTAGGGCACAAACTAGTTTCGGGGCTGACTTTGGTTTATTTCTTGTAATTTTCATGTTTGTTCTTGTAAAAATTATGTTTATCTTTAATATATTTTCTCCTTGTGAACACTGCTTATATTATGTATCAGTGTTGGTGCTGCAAGTAAGTTTTTCATTGCGGCCGTGCACAGATGTACATCCACAGTGACGGTCGAATGGGTGGGAGCTCAGAGTGTGGGTGAAGATATGAAACAGCAAATGGCTGAAAGCATTGATAAGGACATGAGAAACAGGAGCTGTTAAGGACAGAAAAAAAAAATAGGAACTGTAGTTGGCCATCCAGCCCGTGAAACTTACTATCATTTAATCTGACCATGGCTGATAGGCCCCAGGCTTCATCTGACATTTTGCATATTCTTTAATTCCCTAATCATCCAGAAAATCATCTATTTCCTCTTTAAAAGGCAGAGTCTCCATTACCCTTTGGGGTTGAGTATTCCTGTGAGTCTCTGCCTTCTCTGAGAGGAAATTCCTGTGTACATCAGTTTTAAATCAGTGGCCCCTAACCTGCCTGGCCTGCTGAGTTCCTCCAGCATTTTGTGTGTGTTGCTTGGATTTCCAGCATCTGCAGATTTTCTCGTTTGTGATTTTAACAGTGTCACTCTGTTTGAGATTCTGTCACTACAGGAAATATCTTAACATCTTCCTTGACATGCCCAGTTTTTCTACCTGCAAAGAATATATATATTCTGTCCACAACCGGTAGGAATTCTGGATGGCCAGCCATTTTAATTCCACTCCCCATTCCCATTCTGACATGTCAGTCCGAGGCCTCCTGTACTGCCATGATGAAGTCACTCTCCGGTTGGAGGAGCAATATACCTTGGGGCGGCACGATAGAGCAGTGGCTAGCACAGTGTTTTACAGTACAGGCGACACAGGTTCAGTTCCTGCCACTGCCTGTAAGGAGTCTGTACGTTCTACCTGTGACTACGTGGAGTTCCTCTGGTTTCCGCCCACAGTCCACAGATGTGCTGGTTGGTAGATTAATTGGTCATTGTAATTTGTCCCGTGATTGGACTAGGATTAAATCAGGGGATTGCTGGGTAGTGTGTCTCGAAGGGCCAATTCCACGTTATAGCTCACTAAATAAGTAAATAAACCCTTCGGGTATTGGTAACATGTAATAATTATATAGAATCCTGCAGGCAAGAAGCCTTGAAAGTTTTGTAGTTCATGTCAGAGGAAGCCTGGATCACCTTTTTGGTTCAGAATGTTGGAAGTTTAAGGTTTACAGGACAAACGCAGGCAAGTAGTATTAGCTACTTAAGTATATTTAAGTATATTTAAGTATAGATTGTTGGAAAAAAGAAATCTATGGCTGTATTCCATTAGAAAAAATTACTTATAACTTAAGAGATAAATATGAAACATTTTTGAAAATCTGGGGCCCTTATTTACAAAAGACAGGATTAAATATATAGGTGCTCTGAAGAGAAAATTAATGGTTACTTGGGGAAAGAAATAAATACATATACTAAAGTTATTAAGAACTCCATGGAGCATGTGGAGACCTTCCAACAACCAGGCACTCTTTCTTTCTTTCTTTTCTTTCTTTCTTAATTTTTTTTTATATATAGGGAAGTTAGGGGGGAGGGATTAAGGGGAGGGGGGAAGGGTCACATATTTTTTTTTTCTACACTTGTAATCATTTAAAAATTCAATTAAATAAAATTTAAAAAAAAAAAAAAAGTAGTATTAGCTTTAGATCGGCAATGTCTGGAGATGGGCCAATATGGAGGATGGATTTTTGTTAGGTAGACAAGATTGTTTATGAACCTAAAGCATTTCTGTCAATCTTCACAGAGATTACAAGAAGCTGAGGGAGTGAATCACTGAATGGAGTTTGTATTAATAAATAAAAACAGACTGGAAATGTAGAAATAGCAATCACTGTAAAGAACTGGTACTGACAAAACTAATGGGATTGAAGGCGATAAATCCTAAGACTCGATGACCTAAATTCAATAGTTTGAGAAAGGTAATTATGAAAAAGGTGGATTGTGTTTCTGGTTTTCCAGACTTCCATGAATTCTGGATGGTTCCTGTGGATTGGAGGGTGGCAAATGTGAACACACTAAGAAAGACGGGAGACAGAAAGCAGGAAACGATAGAGGTGTTGACATCAGTAGAAGGAAAATGTTGGAATTTGTGACAAAGGATGTGAACCATTTGGAAAATAATAAAAACAGAGAATGTTGGTAACATATGAGACCAAGTAGGTTAATGTGACAGTTCAAAGCAGATTCTGCCTCTCTGTCTGTGTTATGTGTCACTAATCACAGGGCTAAGGCATATCATGACCACCTGACCAGGCTGTTCCAATGGAGAGAAAAACAGAGCCAAATCATAGATGGATGACTGGTAGAAATGGCCAGTCCTGATACAGCCAGGAACAAGTTACCAAACATTGGGGAATTCAATATTGAGTTCGGAAGGTTGCACTGTGTAACACTGTGCACTCATTGTAACAGGGCAGGAGGCTGTAGACATTGAGGTCAAAGTGGATGAAGTACTGAAGTGGCAGGCAATAGAGAATGGCTGCTCTCTGTGGACTGAACACCGGGGATCCTAAAGGGATCACACAATGTGCTTTTGATTTTCCCAGTGTCGAGCACTGAATGCAGTCTCTCGATTGGGGCAGGTGCAAGTGAATCACTGATCACCTGAAAGACTGCTTGTGCCTCTGAATGATGAGGATGGAAGTGGGGAAAATATACACTGCATACCCTGAGGGTGCAGAAGAAAATGCCACAAGATGGCAAGTGGTTGGTGAGATAAAAAAGCAGAAAATGCTTGAAATACTCAGCAAGTCAGGCAGCATCTCCAGGAAGAGAAAGGTTCAGTGTGAAGACTGACTCTTTCAAGCATTGTTTTAAAGATTTCCAGCATCTGCAATACTATAGTATTTAAATGGTTAGTGTGGACAGAGATAAGCCAAGGAGTCAGAAAGAAACCAATATTTCTGAACTGCTGAAAGGGGGAAGGGAGGATGTGCCTGATGGAATTTTGCTGGAGCTGGTGGGAATTGTGAAGGATGTGGAGACCAGTGGGGCGGAAGATGAGGGGCAGGATAGTTTCAGTAGCTGCTGTCTTCATGGGTCAAGTAATATTACACAGAGACCCAATTGTTTTCAGGCCAGAGGTGATTATAGGCAATTAATTTTTATTTATGGTTTTAACAACTGTATCTATGAAAGTTGCAGCAAGGGAAGGGTTAAGATGAGGTGCTGACAGAACAGTGTGCAGACATTGTACAGTAACTGAGCTGAACATGGTTCCCCAAGCAAAACTCAATCCCTGAGAGCCCAGCTCCTCTTTGCTCAGCTTCTTTGCCACCCTGGGACCCAAGGCCACCGGGCATACCAAGACAAGATAAGAATGTAAACGAAGGCACACTAGCAATTGGACAGTGATTTTACTAATTCTAATGCATGATTGGCCTTTAACTCATACATTTTACTGGATATTAGTACCTGAAAAATGTATCATGATTGGAACTTAAATATGTAAATAATGGGATTCAGAAGTGTATTAGCTTATTATTGGATCAATATCTGGATAAATTTGGCAATTTTGAGCTGAAACTTCAGAACAGTTTAATGACCCTGACTGAGCTCTTCTTCTTGTGCACAAGTAAATAAAGTGTGATTGACAAACGAGTGCAAGTTGTAAAGTAACTGTCCAATAGCCCGGGTGCAGATGTCTGAATGAATTTGACATGGGATGTGTAATCAGACAATCGTTCATTATTGTCTACTCCTCAATGTGAATATTACATGATATTTGTAAATCAATGAGAGATTTTGTCATTGTGTTTATTTCCTGTTTCACTGTCGGATATGAACATTTCATTGGAACTGATTTTTCTTTTTGCCAAAATAAATGCAATGTTTCATACAGATCCAATCAAAACATTGCACAGTTGTAGCAAGACCACCCTACTTTTGTACTCCTTCTTTCTTACATTAAAGGTCAAAATCATTTTGCTTTTTTTATTGTTGTATTTGAAAATTCACTTTGTGTTTTGTTTCTGAGGGTGTCTGATCTCCCTCATCCTGAATATTCATTAGGCTCACTCCATTTTAAATTCCAATGTGGCTGTTTTTCGATCATATTCCAATTACTATATGGTCCTCACTCTGTAACCATTCTTTATCCTGCCTTAGGATTCTTTTGTCTTCTTGCAGTTTATTTTCCAACCTACATCCTTTCATTGTGGTCATTCATACAACTCTAACCAAGACTAACTGCAAACACAAGAGATTCAGCAGTTGCTGGAAATCCAGAGCACACATAGAAAACATTGGAGGAACTCAACAGGTCAGGCAGCATCTGCAGACATAAACAGTCATGGTTGGGGAAGAGATCGTTCTTCAGGACAAATTGTGCCCCTTTACTCGTTCTTCATCTAGCAAAACTATAAAATGATGAATTATATGGTCTCCCTGTTTTTGCACAGTAACAAATCTTCTGTCTATGCTAATACATTTTTCTCATTTGGATGAGTTTATGGTGTGTGATTTTTCCTTAATGGGGTCTCCATCCCTCTGGAGATAATGAGAAGAGGACGTGTTCCAGCTGGCGAGGATCCTGTCAGGGATGGGGACAGGATTGGACCCAAGTGCAGGACGCTGGCACTGAGGTCTAGGGGTAGGACAGGAGGGGGATGCCATGGTATGCAAGGGGTAATGCTGGGGTTCAGGCAGACAGAGAGTCTTAGACAGACAGGCAGGGCAGGATCCCAGAGTTCAGGCAGGCCGAGCAGGATCCCAGAGTTCAGTCAGGCAGAGCAAGATCCCAGATGTCGGGCAGAAGGCAGGTGTAGAGGTACATGGCTTGGCTGGAGGAGAGCCTGCCCCCGTGCGGGACACATATGTCCCGGGTAGGGCCACCTCCCAGGCGGAAACACGGAGGCCTGGGCAAGACGCGGACTCCTAGGCAGGTGCGGGGCACAACCCATCGGAAGCGGGAGGGGAAGGGGCAGAACCCCCGCCGGGCAGCGGCAGTCCAGCCAGACCTGCCCGACGTAAACAGGGTGCGGAGCAGATCAGAACCCGGTCAGGGTAAACAGGGTGCGGAGCAGATCAGAACCCAGTCAGGGTAAACAGGGTGCGGAGCAGGTCAGAACCCGGTCAGGGTAAACAGGGTGCGGAGCAGGTCAGAACCCGGTCAGGGTAAACAGGGTGCGGAGCAGATCAGAACCCAGTCAGGGTAAACAGGGTGCGGAGCAGGTCAGAACCCAGTCAGGGTAAACAGGGTGCGGAGCAGATCAGAACCCGGTCAGGGTAAACAGGGTGCGGAGCAGGTCAGAACCCGGTCAGGGTAAACAGGGTGCGGAGCAGGTCAGAACCCGGGCAGGGTAAACAGGGTGCAGAGCAGATCAGAACCCGGGCAGGGTAAACAGGGTGCGGAGCAGGTCGGAACCCAGTCAGGGTAAACAGGGTGCGGAGCAGATCAGAACCCGGGCAGGGTAAACAGGGTGCGGAGCAGGTCGGAACCCAGTCAGGGTAAACAGGGTGCGGAGCAGGTCGGAACCCAGTCAGGGTAAACAGGGTGCGGAGCAGGTCGGAACCCGGACAGGGTAAACAGGGTGCGGAGCAGATCAGAACCCGGGCAGGGTAAACAGGGTGCAGAGCAGGTCAGAACCCGGGCAGGGTAAACAGGGTGCGGAGCAGGTCAGAACCCGGGCAGGGTAAACAGGGTGCGGAGCAGATCAGAACCCGGGCAGGGTAAACAGGGTGCGGAGCAGGTCAGAACCCGGGCAGGGTAAACAGGGTGCGGAGCAGGTCAGAACCCGGGCAGGGTAAACAGGGTGCGGAGCAGGTCAGAACCCGGGCAGGGTAAACAGGGTGCGGAGCAGGTCAGAACCCGGTCAGGGTAAACAGGGTGCAGAGCAGATCAGAACCCAGTCAGGGTAAACAGGGTGCGGAGCAGATCAGAACCCAGTCAGGGTAAACAGGGTGCGGAGCAGATCAGAACCCAGTCAGGGTAAACAGGGTGCAGAACAGATCAGAACCCAGTCAGGGTAAACAGGGTGCGGAGCAGATCAGAACCCAGTCAGGGTAAACAGGGTGCGGAGCAGATCAGAACCCGAGCAGGGTAAACAGGGTGCGGAGCAGGTCAGAACCCAGTCAGGGTAAACAGGGTGCGGAGCAGGTCAGAAACCAGTCAGGGTAAACTGGGTGCGGAGCAGGTCAGAACCCAGTCAGGGTAAACAGGGGGCGGAGCAGATCAGAACCCAGTCAGGGTAAACAGGGTGTGGAGCAGATCAGAACCCAGTCAGGGTAAACTGGGTGCGGAGCAGGTCAGAACCCAGTCAGGGTAAACAGGGGGCGGAGCAGATCAGAACCCAGTCAGGGTAAACAGGGTGCGGAGCAGGTCAGAACCCCGTCAGGGTAAACAGTGTGCGGAGCAGCTCGGAACCCAGTCAGGGTAAACAGGGTGCGGAGCAGATCAGAACCCGGGCATGATAAACAGGGTGCGGAGCAGATCAGAACCCGGGCAGGGTAAACAGGGTGCGGAGCAGATCAGAACCCGGGCAGGGTAAACAGGGTGCGGAGCAGATCAGAACCCGGGCAGGGTAAACAGGGTGCAGAGCAGATCAGAATCCAGTCAGGGTAAACAGGGTATGGAGCAGATCAGAACCCGGGCAGGGTAAACAGGGTGCGGAGCAGATCAACACCTGGGCACGGTAAACAGGGTGCGGAGCAGATCAGAACCCGGGCAGGGTAAACAGGGTGCGGAGCAGATCAGAACCCGGGCAGGGTAAACAGGGTGCGGAGCAGATCAGCACCCGGGCAGGGTAAACAGGATGCGGAGCAGGTCAGAACCCAGTCAGGGTAACCAGGGTGCGGAGCAGATCAACACCCGGGCAGGGTAAACAGGATGCGGAACAGATCAGAACCCGGGCAGGGTAAACAGGGTGCGGAGCAGATCAGAACCCGGTCAGGGTAAACAGGGTGCGGAGCAGATCAGAACCCGGGCAGGGTAAAAAGGGTGCGGAGCAGATCAGAACCCAGTCAGGGTAAACAGGATGCGGAACAGATCAGAACCCGGGCAGGGTAAACAGGGTGCGGAGCAGATCAGAACCCGGTCAGGGTAAACAGGGTGCGGAGCAGATCAGAACCCAGTCAGGGTAAACAGAGTGCGGAGCAGATCAGAACCCAGTCAGGGTAAACAGGGTGCGGAGCAAATCAGAACCCGGGCAGGGTAAACAGGGTGCGGAGCAGATCAGAACCCGGGCAGGGTAAAAAGGGTGCGGAGCAGATCAGAACCCAGTCAGGGTAAACAGGGTGCGGAGCAGATCAGAACCCAGTCAGGGTAAACAGGGTGCGGTGCAGATCAGAACCCAGTCAGGGTAAACAGGGTGCGGAGCAGATCAGAACCCAGTCAGGGTAAACAGGGTACGGAGCAGATCAGAACCCAGTCAGGGTAAACAGGGTGCGGAGCAGATCAGAACCCAGTCAGGGTAAACAGGGTGCGGAGCAGATCAGAACCTGGGCAGGGTAAACAGGGTGCGGAGCAGATCAGAACCCAGTCAGGGTAAACAGGGTGCGGAGCAGATCAGAACCCGGGCAGGGTAAAAAGGGTGCGGAGCAGATCAGAACCCAGTCAGGGTAAACAGGGTGCGGAGCAGATCCGAACCCGGGCAGGGTAAACAGGGTGCGGAGCAGATCAGAACCCGGGCAGGGTAAACAGGGTGCGGAGCAGATCCGAACCCGGGCAGGGTAAACAGGGTGCGGAGCAGATCCGAACCCGGGCAGGGTAAACAGGGTGCGGAGCAGATCAACACCTGGGCACGGTAAACAGGGTGCGGAGCAGATCAGAACCCGGACAGGGTAAACAGGGTGCGGAGCTGATCAGAACCCGGGCAGGGTAAACAGGGTGCGGAGCAGATCAGCACCCGGGCAGGGTAAACAGGATGCGGAGCAGGTCAGAACCCAGTCAGGGTAACCAGGGTGCGGAGCAGATCAACACCCGGGCAGGGTAAACAGGATGCGGAACAGATCAGAACCCGGGCAGGGTAAACAGGGTGCGGAGCAGATCAGAACCCGGTCAGGGTAAACAGGGTGCGGAGCAGATCAGAACCCAGTCAGGGTAAACAGGGTGCGGAGCAGATCAGAACCCAGTCAGGGTAAACAGGGTGCGGAGCAAATCAGAACCCGGGCAGGGTAAACAGGGTGCGGAGCAGGTCAGAACCCGGTCAGGGTAAACAGGGTGCGGAGCAGGTCAGAACCCGGGCAGGGTAAACAGGGTGCAGAGCAGATCAGAACCCGGGCAGGGTAAACAGGGTGCGGAGCAGGTCGGAACCCAGTCAGGGTAAACAGGGTGCGGAGCAGATCAGAACCCGGGCAGGGTAAACAGGGTGCGGAGCAGGTCGGAACCCAGTCAGGGTAAACAGGGTGCGGAGCAGGTCGGAACCCAGTCAGGGTAAACAGGGTGCGGAGCAGGTCGGAACCCGGACAGGGTAAACAGGGTGCGGAGCAGATCAGAACCCGGGCAGGGTAAACAGGGTGCAGAGCAGGTCAGAACCCGGGCAGGGTAAACAGGGTGCGGAGCAGGTCAGAACCCGGGCAGGGTAAACAGGGTGCGGAGCAGATCAGAACCCGGGCAGGGTAAACAGGGTGCGGAGCAGGTCAGAACCCGGGCAGGGTAAACAGGGTGCGGAGCAGGTCAGAACCCGGGCAGGGTAAACAGGGTGCGGAGCAGGTCAGAACCCGGGCAGGGTAAACAGGGTGCGGAGCAGGTCAGAACCCGGTCAGGGTAAACAGGGTGCAGAGCAGATCAGAACCCAGTCAGGGTAAACAGGGTGCGGAGCAGATCAGAACCCAGTCAGGGTAAACAGGGTGCGGAGCAGATCAGAACCCAGTCAGGGTAAACAGGGTGCAGAACAGATCAGAACCCAGTCAGGGTAAACAGGGTGCGGAGCAGATCAGAACCCAGTCAGGGTAAACAGGGTGCGGAGCAGATCAGAACCCGAGCAGGGTAAACAGGGTGCGGAGCAGGTCAGAACCCAGTCAGGGTAAACAGGGTGCGGAGCAGGTCAGAAACCAGTCAGGGTAAACTGGGTGCGGAGCAGGTCAGAACCCAGTCAGGGTAAACAGGGGGCGGAGCAGATCAGAACCCAGTCAGGGTAAACAGGGTGTGGAGCAGATCAGAACCCAGTCAGGGTAAACTGGGTGCGGAGCAGGTCAGAACCCAGTCAGGGTAAACAGGGGGCGGAGCAGATCAGAACCCAGTCAGGGTAAACAGGGTGCGGAGCAGGTCAGAACCCCGTCAGGGTAAACAGTGTGCGGAGCAGCTCGGAACCCAGTCAGGGTAAACAGGGTGCGGAGCAGATCAGAACCCGGGCATGATAAACAGGGTGCGGAGCAGATCAGAACCCGGGCAGGGTAAACAGGGTGCGGAGCAGATCAGAACCCGGGCAGGGTAAACAGGGTGCGGAGCAGATCAGAACCCGGGCAGGGTAAACAGGGTGCAGAGCAGATCAGAATCCAGTCAGGGTAAACAGGGTATGGAGCAGATCAGAACCCGGGCAGGGTAAACAGGGTGCGGAGCAGATCAACACCTGGGCACGGTAAACAGGGTGCGGAGCAGATCAGAACCCGGGCAGGGTAAACAGGGTGCGGAGCAGATCAGAACCCGGGCAGGGTAAACAGGGTGCGGAGCAGATCAGCACCCGGGCAGGGTAAACAGGATGCGGAGCAGGTCAGAACCCAGTCAGGGTAACCAGGGTGCGGAGCAGATCAACACCCGGGCAGGGTAAACAGGATGCGGAACAGATCAGAACCCGGGCAGGGTAAACAGGGTGCGGAGCAGATCAGAACCCGGTCAGGGTAAACAGGGTGCGGAGCAGATCAGAACCCGGGCAGGGTAAAAAGGGTGCGGAGCAGATCAGAACCCAGTCAGGGTAAACAGGATGCGGAACAGATCAGAACCCGGGCAGGGTAAACAGGGTGCGGAGCAGATCAGAACCCGGTCAGGGTAAACAGGGTGCGGAGCAGATCAGAACCCAGTCAGGGTAAACAGAGTGCGGAGCAGATCAGAACCCAGTCAGGGTAAACAGGGTGCGGAGCAAATCAGAACCCGGGCAGGGTAAACAGGGTGCGGAGCAGATCAGAACCCGGGCAGGGTAAAAAGGGTGCGGAGCAGATCAGAACCCAGTCAGGGTAAACAGGGTGCGGAGCAGATCAGAACCCAGTCAGGGTAAACAGGGTGCGGTGCAGATCAGAACCCAGTCAGGGTAAACAGGGTGCGGAGCAGATCAGAACCCAGTCAGGGTAAACAGGGTACGGAGCAGATCAGAACCCAGTCAGGGTAAACAGGGTGCGGAGCAGATCAGAACCCAGTCAGGGTAAACAGGGTGCGGAGCAGATCAGAACCTGGGCAGGGTAAACAGGGTGCGGAGCAGATCAGAACCCAGTCAGGGTAAACAGGGTGCGGAGCAGATCAGAACCCGGGCAGGGTAAAAAGGGTGCGGAGCAGATCAGAACCCAGTCAGGGTAAACAGGGTGCGGAGCAGATCCGAACCCGGGCAGGGTAAACAGGGTGCGGAGCAGATCAGAACCCGGGCAGGGTAAACAGGGTGCGGAGCAGATCCGAACCCGGGCAGGGTAAACAGGGTGCGGAGCAGATCCGAACCCGGGCAGGGTAAACAGGGTGCGGAGCAGATCAACACCTGGGCACGGTAAACAGGGTGCGGAGCAGATCAGAACCCGGACAGGGTAAACAGGGTGCGGAGCTGATCAGAACCCGGGCAGGGTAAACAGGGTGCGGAGCAGATCAGCACCCGGGCAGGGTAAACAGGATGCGGAGCAGGTCAGAACCCAGTCAGGGTAACCAGGGTGCGGAGCAGATCAACACCCGGGCAGGGTAAACAGGATGCGGAACAGATCAGAACCCGGGCAGGGTAAACAGGGTGCGGAGCAGATCAGAACCCGGTCAGGGTAAACAGGGTGCGGAGCAGATCAGAACCCAGTCAGGGTAAACAGGGTGCGGAGCAGATCAGAACCCAGTCAGGGTAAACAGGGTGCGGAGCAAATCAGAACCCGGGCAGGGTAAACAGGGTGCGGAGCAGATCAGCACCCGGGCAGGGTAAACAGGGTGCGGAGCAGATCAGCACCCGGGCAGGGTAAACAGGATGCGGAGCAGATCAGAACCCGGGCAGGGTAAACAGGGTGCGGAGCAGATCAGAACCCGGGCAGGGTAAAAAGGGTGCGGAGCAGATCAGAACCCAGTCAGGGTAAACAGGGTGCGGAGCAGATCAGAACCCGGGCAGGGTAAAAAGGGTGCGGAGCAGATCAGAACCCAGTCAGGGTAAACAGGGTACGGAGCAGATCAGAACCCAGTCAGGGTAAACAGGGTGCGGAGCAGATCAGAACCTGGGCAGGGTAAACAGGTTGCGGAGCAGATCAGAACCCAGTCAGGGTAAACAGGGTGCGGAGCAGATCAGAACCCGGGCAGGGTAAAAAGGGTGCGGAGCAGATCAGAACCCAGTCAGGGTAAACAGGGTGCGGAGCAGATCCGAACCCGGGCAGGGTAAACAGGGTGCGGAGCAGATCAGAACCCGGGCAGGGTAAACAGGGTGCGGAGCAGATCCGAACCCGGGCAGGGTAAAAAGGGTGCGGAGCAGATCAGAACCCAGTCAGGGTAAACAGGGTGCGGAGCAGATCCGAACCCGGGCAGGGTAAACAGGGTGCGGAGCAGATCAGAACCCGGGCAGTGTAAACAGGGTGCGGAGCAGATCAGAACCCAGTCAGGGTAAACTGGGTGTGGAGCAGATCAGAACCCAGTCAGGGTAAACAGGGTGCGGAGCAGATCAGAACCCGGGCAGGGTAACCAGGGTGCGGAGCAGATCAGAACCCGGGCAGGGTAAACAGGGTGCGGAGCAGATCAGAACCCAGTCAGGGTAAACAGGGTACGGAGCAGATCAGAACCCAGTCAGGGTAAACAGGGTACGGAGCAGATCAGAACCCAGTCAGGGTAAACAGGGTACGGAGCAGATCAGAACCCGGGCAGGGTAACCAGGGTGCGGAGCAGATCAGAACCCGGGCAGGGTAAACAGGGTGCGGAGCAGATCAGAACCCGGGCAGGGTGAACAGGGTGCGGAGCAGATCAGAACCCGGGCAGGGTAAACAGGATGCGGAACAGATCAGAACCCGGGCAGGGTAAACAGGGTGCGGAGCAGATCAGAACCCGGGCAGGGTAAACAGGGTGCGGAGCAGATCAGAACCCGGTCAGGGTAAACAGGGTGCGGAGCAGATCAGAACCCTGTCAGGGTAAACAGGGTGCGGAGCAGATCAGAACCCAGTCAGGGTAAACAGGGTGCGGAGCAGATCAGAACCCGGGCAGGGTAAACAGGGTGCGGAGCAGATCAGCACCCAGGCAGGGTAAACAGGGTGCGGAGCAGATCAGCACCCGGGCAGGGTAAACAGGATGCGGAGCAGATCAGAACCCGGGCAGGGTAAACAGGGTGCGGAGCAGATCAGAACCCGGGCAGGGTAAACAGGGTGCGGAGCAGATCAGAACCCAGTCAGGGTAAAAAGGGTGCGGAGCAGATCAGAACCCAGTCAGGGTAAACAGGGTGCGGAGCAGATCAGAACCCAGTCAGGGTAAACAGGGTACGGAGCAGATCAGAACCCAGTCAGGGTAAACAGGGTGCGGAGCAGATCAGAACCCAGTCAGGGTAAACAGGGTGCGGAGCAGATCAGAACCTGGGCAGGGTAAACAGGGTGCGGAGCAGATCAGAACCCGGGCAGGGTAAACAGGGTGCGGAGCAGATCCGAACCCGGGCAGGGTAAACAGGGTGCGGAGCAGGTCAGAACCCGGTCAGGGTAAACAGGGTGCGGAGCAGGTCGGAACCCGGCCAGGGTAAACAGGGTGCGGAGCAGGTCAGAACCCAGTCAGGGTAAACTGGGTGCGGAGCAGGTCGGAACCCAGTCAGTGTAAACAGGGTGCGGAGCAGGTCAGAACCCAGTCAGGGTAAACAGGGTGCGGAGCAGATCAGAACCCAGTCAGGGTAAACAGGGTGCGGAGCAGATCAGAACCCAGTCAGGGTAAACAGGGTGCGGAGCAGATCAGAACCCAGTCAGGGTAAACAGGGTGCGGAGCAGGTCGGAACCCAGTCAGGGTAAACAGGGTGCGCAGCAGATCAGAACCCAGTCAGGGTAAACAGGGTGCGGAGCAGGTCGGAACCCAGTCAGGGTAAACAGGGTGCGGAGCAGATCAGAACCCGAGCAGGGTAAACAGGGTGCGGAGCAGATCAGAACCCAGTCAGGGTAAACAGGGTGCGGAGCAGATCAGAACCCAGACAGGGTAAACAGGGTGCGGAGCAGGTCAGAACCCAGTCAGGGTAAACAGGGTGCGGAGCAGATCAGAACCCAGTCAGGGTAAACAGGGTGCGGAGCAGGTCAGAACCCAGTCAGGGTAAACAGGGTGCGGAGCAGATCAGAACCCAGTCAGGGTAAACAGGGTGCGGAGCAGGTCAGAACCCAGTCAGGGTAAACAGGGTACGGAGCAGATCAGAACCCAGTCAGGGTAAACAGGGTGCGGAGCAGATCAGAACCCAGTCAGGGTAAACAGGGTGCGGAGCAGATCAGAACCTGGGCAGGGTAAACAGGGTGCGGAGCAGATCAGAACCCAGTCAGGGTAAACAGGGTGCGGAGCAGATCACAACCCGGGCAGGGTAAAAAGGGTGCTGAGCAGATCAGAACCCAGTCAGGGTAAACAGGGTGCGGAGCAGATCCGAACCCGGGCAGGGTAAACAGGGTGCGGAGCAGATCAGAACCCGGGCAGGGTAAACAGGGTGCGGAGCAGATCAGAACCCGGGCAGGGTAAACAGGGCGCGGAGCAGATCCGAACCCGGGCAGGGTAAACAGGGTGCGGAGCAGATCAACACCTGGGCACGGTAAACAGGGTGCGGAGCAGATCAGAACCCGGGCAGGGTAAACAGGATGCGGAGCAGATCAGAACCCAGTCAGGGTAAACAGGGTGCGGAGCAGGTCAGAACCCGGTCAGGGTAAACAGGGTGCGGAGCAGGTCGGAACCCGGCCAGGGTAAACAGGGTGCGGAGCAGGTCAGAACCCAGTCAGGGTAAACAGGTTGCGGAGCAGGTCGGAACCCAGTCAGGGTAAACAGGGTGCGGAGCAGGTCGGAACCCAGTCAGGGTAAACAGGTTGCGGAGCAGGTCGGAACCCAGTCAGGGTAAACAGGGTGCGGAGCAGGTCGGAACCCAGTCAGGGTAAACAGGGTGCAGAGCAGGTCAGAACCCAGTCAGGGTAAACAGGGAGCGGAGCAGATCAGAACCCAGTCAGGGTAAACAGGGAGCGGAGCAGATCAGAACCCGAGCAGGGTAAACAGGGTGCGGAGCAGATCAGAACCCGGGCAGGGTAAACAGGGTGCGGAGCAGATCAGAACCCAGTCAGGGTAAACAGGGTGCAGAGCAGATCAGAACCCGGGCAGGGTAAACAGTGTGCGGAGCAGATCAGAACCCAGTCAGGGTAAACAGGGTGCAGAGCAGATCAGAACCCAGTCAGGGTAAACAGGGAGCGGAGCAGATCAGAACCCAGTCAGGGTAAACAGGGAGCGGAGCAGGTCAGAACCCGGTCAGGGTAAACAGGGAGCGGAGCAGATCAGAACCCGGGCAGGGTAAACAGGGTGCGGAGCAGATCAGAACCCAGTCAGGGTAAACAGGGAGCGGAGCAGATCAGAACCCGGGCAGGGTAAACAGGGAGCGGAGCAGATCAGAACCCGGGCAGGGTAAACAGGGTGCAGAGCAGATCAGAACCCAGTCAGGGTAAACAGGGAGCGGAGCAGATCAGAACCCAGTCAGGGTAAACAGGGAGCGGAGCAGGTCAGAACCCGGTCAGGGTAAACAGGGTGCGGAGCAGATCAGAACCCGGGCAGGGTAAACAGGGTGCGGAGCAGATCAGAACCCAGTCAGGGTAAACAGGGTGCAGAGCAGATCAGAACCCAGTCAGGGTAAACAGGGTGCAGAGCAGATCAGAACCCGGGCAGGGTAAACAGGGTGCGGAGCAGATCAGAACCCAGTCAGGGTAAACAGGGTGCAGAGCAGATCAGAACCCGGGCAGGGTAAACAGGGTGCGGAGCAGATCAGCACCCGGGCAGGGTAAACAGGGTGCGGAGCAGATCAGAACCCAGTCAGGGTAAACAGGGTGCAGAGCAGATCAGAACCCGGGCAGGGTAAACAGGGTGCGGAGCAGGTCAGAACCCAGTCAGGGTAAACAGGGTACGGAGCAGATCAGAACCCAGTCAGGGTAAACAGGGTGCAGAGCAGATCAGAACCCGGGCAGGGTAAACAGGGTGCGGAGCAGGTCAGAACCCAGTCAGGGTAAACAGGGAGCGGAGCAGGTCAGTCCCAGTCAGGGTAAACAGGGAGCGGAGCAGATCAGAACACAGTCAGGGTAAACAGGGAGCGGAGCAGGTCAGAACCCGGTCAGGGTAAACAGGGAGCGGAGCAGATCAGAACCCGAGCAGGGTAAACAGGGAGCGGAGCAGATCAGAACCCAGTCAGGGTAAACAGGGAGCGGAGCAGGTCAGAACCCAGTCAGGGTAAACAGGATGCGGAGCAGATCAGAACCCAGTCAGGGTAAACAGGGTGCGGAGCAGGTCAGAACCCAGTCAGGGTAAACAGGGTGCGGAGCAGGTCAGAACCCAGTCAGGGTAAACAGGGTGTGGAGCAGATCAGAACCCAGTCAGGGTAAACAGGGTGCGGAGCAGATCAGAACCCAGACAGGGTAAACAGGGTGCGGAGCAGGTCAGAACCCAGTCAGGGTAAACAGGGTGCGGAGCAGATCAGAACCCAGTCAGGGTAAACAGGGTGCGGAGCAGGTCAGAACCCAGTCAGGGTAAACAGGGTGCGGAGCAGGTCAGAACCCAGTCAGGGTAAACAGGGTGCGGAGCAGATCAGAACCCAGTCAGGGTAAACAGGGTGCGGAGCAGATCAGAACCCAGTCAGGGTAAACAGGGTGCGGAGCAGGTCAGAACCCAGTCAGGGTAAACAGGGTGCGGAGCAGGTCGGAACCCAGTCAGGGTAAAAAGGGTGTGGAGCAGATCAGAACCCAGTCAGGGTAAACAGGGTGCGGAGCAGATCAGAACCCGGGCAGGGTAAAAAGGGTGCGGAGCAGATCAGAACCCAGTCAGGGTAAACAGGGTGCGGAGCAGGTCAGAACCCAGTCAGGGTAAACAGGGTGCGGAGCAGGTCGGAACCCAGTCAGGGTAAAAAGGGTGCGGAGCAGATCAGAACCCAGTCAGGGTAAACAGGGTGCGGAGCAGATCAGAACCCGGGTGGGGTAAACAGGGTGCGGAGCAGATCAGAACCCAGTCAGGGTAAACAGGGTGCGGAGCAGGTCAGAACCCAGTCAGGGTAAACAGGGTGCGGAGCAGGTCGGAACCCAGTCAGGGTAAAAAGGGTGCGGAGCAGATCAGAACCCAGTCAGGGTAAACAGGGTGCGGAGCAGATCAGAACCCGGGCAGGGTAAACAGGGTGCGGAGCAGATCAGAACCCGGGTGGGGTAAACAGGGTGCGGAGCAGATCAGAACCCAGTCAGGGTAAACAGGGTGCGGAGCAGGTCAGAACCCAGTCAGGGTAAACAGGGTGCGGAGCAGGTCGGAACCCAGTCAGGGTAAAAAGGGTGCGGAGCAGATCAGAACCCAGTCAGGGTAAACAGGGTGCGGAGCAGATCAGAACCCAGTCAGGGTAAACAGGGTGCGGAGCAGATCAGAACCCAGTCAGGGTAAACAGGGTGCGGAGCAGATCAGAACCCAGTCAGGGTAAACAGGGTGCGGAGCAGATCAGAACCCAGTCAGGGTAAACAGGGTGCAGAGCAGATCAGAACCCGGTCAGGGTAAACAGGATGCGGAGCAGATCAGAACCCAGTCAGGGTAAACAGGGTGCGGAGCAGATCAGAACCCGAGCAGGGTAAACAGGGTGCGGAGCAGGTCAGAACCCAGTCAGGGTAAACAGGGTGCGGAGCAGATCAGAACCCAGTCAGGGTAAACAGGGTGCGGAGCAGGTCGGAACCCAGTCAGGGTAAACAGGGTGCGGAGCAGATCAGAACCCAGTCAGGGTAAACAGGGTGCGGAGCAGGTCAGAACCCAGTCAGGGTAAACAGGGTGCGGAGCAGGTCAGAACCCAGTCAGGGTAAACAGGGTGCGGAGCAGATCAGAACCCGGGCATGATAAACAGGGTGCGGAGCAGATCAGAACCCGGGCAGGGTAAACAGGGTGCGGAGCAGATCAGAACCCAGTCAGGGTAAACAGGGTGCGGAGCAGATCAGAACCCAGTCAGGGTAAACAGGGTGCGGAGCAGATCAGAACCCGGGCAGGGTAAACAGGGTGCAGAGCAGATCAGAATCCAGTCAGGGTAATCAGGGTGCGGAGCAGATCAGAACCCAGTCAGGGTAAACAGGGTGCGGAGCAGATCAGAACCCGGGCAGGGTAAAGAGGGTGCGGAGCAGATCAGAACCCAGTCAGGGTAAACAGGGTGCGGAGCAGATCAGAACCCAGTCAGGGTAAACAGGGTGCGGAGCAGATCAGAACCCGGGCAGGGTAAACAGGGTGCGGAGCAGATCAGAACCCGGGCAGGGTAAAAAGGGTGCGGAGCAGATCAGAACCCAGTCAGGGTAAACAGGGTGCGGAGCAGATCAGAACCCAGTCAGGGTAAACAGGGTGCGGAGCAGATCAGAACCCAGTCAGGGTAAACAGGGTGCGGAGCAGATCAGAACCCGGGCAGGGTAAAAAGGGTGCGGAGCAGATCAGAACCCAGTCAGGGTAAACAGGGTGCGGAGCAGATCAGAACCCTGTCAGGGTAAACAGGGTGCGGAGCAGATCAGAACCCAGTCAGGGTAAACAGGGTGCGGAGCAGGTCGGAACCCAGTCAGGGTAAACAGGGTGCGGAGCAGATCAGAACCCGGGCAGGGTAAACAGGGTGCGGAGCAGGTCAGAACCCAGTCAGGGTAAACAGGGTGCGGAGCAGGTCAGAACCCAGTCAGGGTAAACAGGGTGCGGAGCAGATCAGAACCCGGGCATGATAAACAGGGTGCGGAGCAGATCAGAACCCGGGCAGGGTAACCAGGGTGCGGAGCAGATCAACACCCGGGCAGGGTAAACAGGGTGCGGAGCAGATCAACACCCGGGCAGGGTAAACAGGGTGCGGAGCAGATCAGAACCCGGGCAGGGTAAACAGGGTGCGGAGCAGATCAGAACCCGGGCAGGGTAAACAGGGTGCGGAGCAGATCAGAATCCAGTCAGGGTAATCAGGGTGCGGAGCAGATCAGAACCCGGGCAGGGTAAACAGGGTGCGGAGCAGATCAACACCTGGGCACGGTAAACATGGTGCGGAGCAGATCAGAACCCGGGCAGGGTAAACAGGGTGCGGAGCAGATCAGAACCCGGGCAGGGTAAACAGGGTGCGGAGCAGATCAGCACCCGGGCAGGGTAAACAGGATGCGGAGCAGGTCAGAACCCAGTCAGGGTAACCAGGGTGCGGAGCAGATCCGAACCCGGGCAGGGTAAACAGGGTGCGGAGCAGATCAGA
The DNA here is from genome assembly GCF_048418815.1 of Hemitrygon akajei. Taxonomy (NCBI): domain Eukaryota; kingdom Metazoa; phylum Chordata; class Chondrichthyes; order Myliobatiformes; family Dasyatidae; genus Hemitrygon; species Hemitrygon akajei. Next base: position 182,366,439 of record NC_133125.1, read on the forward strand.
ACCCGGGCAGGGTAAACAGGGTGCGGAGCAGATCCGAACCCGGGCAGGGTAAAAAGGGTGCGGAGCAGATCAGAACCCAGTCAGGGTAAACAGGGTGCGGAGCAGATCCGAACCCGGGCAGGGTAAACAGGGTGCGGAGCAGATCAGAACCCGGGCAGTGTAAACAGGGTGCGGAGCAGATCAGAACCCAGTCAGGGTAAACAGGGTGCGGAGCAGATCAGAACCCAGTCAGGGTAAACAGGGTACGGAGCAGATCCGAACCCGGGCAGGGTAAACAGGGTGCGGAGCAGATCAGAACCCGGGCAGGGTAAACAGGGTGCGGAGCAGATCCGAACCCGGGCAGGGTAAAAAGGGTGCGGAGCAGATCAGAACCCAGTCAGGGTAAACAGGGTGCGGAGCAGATCCGAACCCGGGCAGGGTAAACAGGGTGCGGAGCAGATCAGAACCCGGGCAGTGTAAACAGGGTGCGGAGCAGTCAGAACCCAGTCAGGGTAAACAGGGTGCGGAGCAGATCAGAACCCAGTCAGGGTAAACAGGGTGAGGAGCAGATCAGAACCCGGGCAGGGTAACCAGGGTGCGGAGCAGATCAGAACCCGGGCAGGGTAACCAGGGTGCGGAGCAGATCAGAACCCGGGCAGGGTAAACAGGGTGCGGAGCAGATCAGAACCCGGGCAGTGTAAACAGGGTGCGGAGCAGATCAGAACCCAGTCAGGGTAAACTGGGTGCGGAGCAGATCAGAACCCAGTCAGGGTAAACAGGGTGCGGAGCAGATCAGAACCCGGGCAGGGTAACCAGGGTGCGGAGCAGATCAGAACCCGGGCAGGGTAAAAAGGGTGCGGAGCAGATCAGAACCCAGTCAGGGTAAACAGGGTACGGAGCAGATCAGAACCCAGTCAGGGTAAACAGGGTACGGAGCAGATCAGAACCCAGTCAGGGTAAACAGGGTATGGAGCAGATCAGAACCCGGGCAGGGTAAACAGGGTGCGGAGCAGATCAGAACCCTGGCAGGGTAAACAGGGTGCGGAGCAGATCAGAACCCGGGCAGGGTAACCAGGGTGCGGAGCAGATCAACACCCGGGCAGGGTAAACAGGATGCGGAGCAGATCAACACCCGGGCAGGGTAAACAGGATGCGGAGCAGATCAACACCCGGGCAGGGTAAACAGGGTGCGGAGCAGATCAGAACCCGGGCAGGGTAAACAGGGTGCGGAGCAGATCAGAACCCGGGCAGGGTAAAGAGGGTGCGGAGCAGATCAGAACCCGGTCAGGGTAAACAGGGTGCGGAGCAGATCAGAACCCAGTCAGGGTAAACAGGGTGCGGAGCAGATCAGAACCCAGTCAGGGTAAACAGGGTGCGGAGCAAATCAGAACCCGGGCAGGGTAAACAGGGTGCGGAGCAGATCAGCACCCGGGCAGGGTAAACAGGGTGCGGAGCAGATCAGCACCCGGGCAGGGTAAACAGGATGCGGAGCAGATCAGAACCCGGGCAGGGTAAACAGGGTGCGGAGCAGATCAGAACCCGGGCAGGGTAAAAAGGGTGCGGAGCAGATCAGAACCCAGTCAGGGTAAACAGGGTGCGGAGCAGATAGGAACCCAGTCAGGGTAAAAAGGGTGCGGAGCAGATCAGAACCCAGTCAGGGTAAACAGGGTGCGGAGCAGATCAGAACCCAGTCAGGGTAAACAGGGTACGGAGCAGATCAGAACCCAGTCAGGGTAAACAGGGTGCGGAGCAGATCAGAACCCAGTCAGGGTAAACAGGGTGCGGAGCAGATCAGAACCCAGTCAGGGTAAACAGGGTGTGGAGCAGATAGGATCCCAGTCAGGGTAAAAAGGGTGCGGAGCAGATCAGAACCCAGTCAGGGTAAACAGGGTGCGGAGCAGATCAGAACCCAGTCAGGGTAAACAGGGTGCGGAGCAGATCAGAACCCAGTCAGGGTAAACAGGGTACGGAGCAGATCAGAACCCGGGCAGGGTAAACAGGGTGCGGAGCAGATCAGAACCCGGGCAGGGTAAACAGGGTACGGAGCAGATCAGAACCCAGTCAGGGTAAACAGGGTGCGGAGCAGATCAGAACCCAGTCAGGGTAAACAGGGTACGGAGCAGATCAGAACCCGGGCAGGGTAAACAGGGTACGGAGCAGATCAGAACCCAGTCAGGGTAAACAGGGTGCGGAGCAGATCAGAACCCGGGCAGGGTAAACAGGGTACGGAGCAGATCAGAACCCAGTCAGGGTAAACAGGGTGCGGAGCAGATCAGAACCCAGTCAGGGTAAACAGGGTGCGGAGCAGATCAGAACCCAGTCAGGGTAAACAGGGTACGGAGCAGATCAGAACCCGGTCAGGGTAAACAGGGTGCGGAGCAGATCAGAACCCGGGCAGGGTAAACAGGGTACGGAGCAGATCAGAACCCAGTCAGGGTAAACAGGGTGCGGAGCAGATCAGAACCCAGTCAGGGTAAACAGGGTGCGGAGCAGATCAGAACCCAGTCAGGGTAAACAGGGTGCGGAGCAGATCAGAACCCGGGCAGGGTAAACAGGGTGCGGAGCAGATCAGAACCCAGTCAGGGTAAACAGGGTGCGGAGCAGATCAGAACCCGGGCAGGGTAAACAGGGTGCGGAGCAGATCAGAACCCGGGCAGGGTAAACAGGGTGCGGAGCAGATCCGAACCCGGGCAGGGTAAACAGGGTGCGGAGCAGATCTGAACCCGGGCAGGGTAAAAAGGGTGCGGAGCAGATCAACACCTGGGCACGGTAAACAGGGTGCGGAGCAGATCAGAACCCGGGCAGGGTAAACAGGATGCGGAGCAGATCAGAACCCAGTCAGGGTAAAAAGGGTGCGGAGCAGATCAGAACCCAGTCAGGGTAAACAGGGTGCGGAGCAGGTCAGAACCCAGTCAGGGTAAACAGGGTACGGAGCAGATCAGAACCCAGTCAGGGTAAACAGGGTGCGGAGCAGGTCAGAACCCAGTCAGGGTAAACAGGGTACGGAGCAGATCAGAACCCAGTCAGGGTAAACAGGGTGCGGAGCAGATCAGAACCCAGTCAGGGTAAACAGGGTACGGAGCAGATCAGAACCCAGTCAGGGTAAACAGGGTGCGGAGCAGATCAGAACCCAGTCAGGGTAAACAGGGTGCGGAGCAGATCCGAACCCGGGCAGGGTAAACAGGGTGCGGAGCAGATCAGAACCCGGGCAGGGTAAACAGGGTGCGGAGCAGATCCGAACCCGGGCAGGGTAAACAGGGTGCGGAGCAGATCTGAACCCGGGCAGGGTAAACAGGGTGCGGAGCAGATCAACACCTGGGCACGGTAAACAGGGTGCGGAGCAGATCAGAACCCGGGCAGGGTAAACAGGATGCGGAGCAGATCAGAACCCAGTCAGGGTAAACAGGGTGCGGAGCAGGTCAGAACCCGGTCAGGGTAAACAGGGTGCGGAGCAGGTCGGAACCCGGCCAGGGTAAACAGGGTGCGGAGCAGATCAGAACCCAGTCAGGGTAAACAGGGTGCGGAGCAGGTCAGAACCCAGTCAGGGTAAACAGGGTGCGGAGCAGATCAGAACCCAGTCAGGGTAAACAGGGTGCGGAGCAGATCAGAACCCAGTCAGGGTAAACAGGGTGCGGAGCAGGTCAGAACCCAGTCAGGGTAAACAGGGTGCGGAGCAGATCAGAACCCAGTCAGGGTAAACAGGGTGCGGAGCAGGTCAGAACCCAGTCAGGGTAAACAGGGTGCGGAGCAGGTCAGAACCCAGTCAGGGTAAACAGGGTGCGGAGCAGGTCAGAACCTGGGCAGGACAGGGTAAACAGGGTGCGGAGCAGGTCAGAACCCAGTCAGGGTAAACAGTGTGCGGAGCAGATCAGAACCCGGTCAGGGTAAACAGGGTGCGGAGCAGGTCGGAACCCAGTCAGGGTAAACAGGGTGCGGAGCAGGTCGGAACCCAGTCAGGGTAAACAGGGTGCGGAGCAGATCAGAACCCGGGCAGGGTAAACAGGGTGCGGAGCAGGTCGGAACCCAGTCAGGGTAAACAGGGTGCGGAGCAGGTCGGAACCCAGTCAGGGTAAACAGGGTGCGGAGCAGATCAGAACCCGGTCAGGGTAAACAGGGTGCGGAGCAGGTCGGAACTCAGTCAGGGTAAACAGGGTGCGGAGCAGATCAGAACCCAGTCAGGGTAAACAGGGTGCGGAGCAGATCAGAACCCAGTCAGGGTAAACAGGGTACGGAGCAGATCAGAACCCAGTCAGGGTAAACAGGGTGTGGAGCAGATCAGAACCCAGTCAGGGTAAACAGGGTGCGGAGCAGATCAGAACCCGAGCAGGGTAAACAGGGTGCGGAGCAGGTCGGAACCCAGTCAGGGTAAACAGGGTGCGGAGCAGATCAGAACCCAGTCAGGGTAAACAGGGTGCGGAGCAGATCAGAACCCGGGCAGGGTAAACAGGGTGCGGAGCAGATCAGAACCCGGGCAGGGTAAACAGGGTGTGGAGCAGATCAGAACCCAGTCAGGGTAAACAGGGTGCGGAGCAGATCAGAACCCGAGCAGGGTAACCAGGGTGCGGAGCAGATCAGAACCCAGTCAGGGTAAACAGGGTGCGGAGCAGATCAGAACCCAGTCAGGGTAAACAGGGTGAGGAGCAGATCAGAACCCAGTCAGGGTAAACAGGGTGCGGAGCAGATCAGAACCCAGTCAGGGTAAACAGGGTGCGGAGCAGGTCAGAACCCAGTCAGGGTAAACAGGGTGCGGAGCAGATCAGAACCCAGTCAGGGGAAACAGGGTGCGGAGCAGATCAGAACCCAGTCAGGGTAAACAGGGTGCGGAGCAGGTCAGAACCCAGTCAGGGTAAACAGGGTGCGGAGCAGGTCTGAACCCAGTCAGGGTAAACAGGGTGCGGAGCAGGTCAGAACCCAGTTAGTGTAAACAGGGTGCGGAGCAGGTCAGAACCCGGGCAGGGTAAACAGGGTGCGGAGCAGGTCAGAACCCGGGCAGGGTAAACAGGGTGCGGAGCAGATCAGAACCCAGTCAGGGTAAACAGGGTACGGAGCAGATCAGAACCCAGTCAGGGTAAACAGGGTGCGGAGCAGATCAGAACCCGAGCAGGGTAAACAGGGTGCGGAGCAGATCAGAACCCAGTCAGGGTAAACAGGGTGCGGAGCAGATCAGAACCCGGGCAGGGTAAACAGGGTGCGGAGCAGATCAGAACCCAGTCAGGGTAAACAGGGTGCGGAGCAGATCAGAACCCAGTCAGGGTAAACAGGGTGCGGAGCAGATCACAACCCAGTCAGGGTAAACAGGGAGCGGAGCAGATCAGAACCCAGTCAGGGTAAACAGGGTGCGGAGCTGGTCGGAACCCGGGCAGGGTAAACAGGGTGCGGAGCAGATCAGAACCCAGTCAGGGTAAACAGGGAGCGGAGCAGATCAGAACCCAGTCAGTGTAAACAGGGTGCGGAGCAGGTCGGAACCCTGTCAGGGTAAACAGGGTGCGGAGCAGATCAGAACCCAGTCAGGGTAAACAGGGTGCGGAGCAGATCAGAACCCAGTCAGGGTAAACAGGGTGCGGAGCAGATCAGAACCCGAGCAGGGTAAACAGGGTGCGGAGCAGATCAGAACCCGAGCAGGGTAAACAGGGTGCGGAGCAGGTCGGAACCCAGTCAGGGTAAACAGGGTGCGGAGCAGGTCTGAACCCAGTCAGGGTAAACAGGGTGCGGAGCAGGTCAGAACCCAGTCAGTGTAAACAGGGTGCGGAGCAGGTCAGAACCCGGGCAGGGTAAACAGGGTGCGGAGCAGGTCAGAACCCGGGCAGGGTAAACAGGGTGCGGAGCAGATCAGAACCCAGTCAGGGTAAACAGGGTACGGAGCAGATCAGAACCCAGTCAGGGTAAACAGGGTGCGGAGCAGATCAGAACCCGAGCAGGGTAAACAGGGTGCGGAGCAGATCAGAACCCAGTCAGGGTAAACAGGGTGCGGAGCAGATCAGAACCCGGGCAGGGTAAACAGGGTGCGGAGCAGATCAGAACCCAGTCAGGGTAAACAGGGTGCGGAGCAGATCAGAACCCAGTCAGGGTAAACAGGGTGCGGAGCAGATCACAACCCAGTCAGGGTAAACAGGGAGCGGAGCAGATCAGAACCCAGTCAGGGTAAACAGGGTGCGGAGCTGGTCGGAACCCGGGCAGGGTAAACAGGGTGCGGAGCAGATCAGAACCCAGTCAGGGTAAACAGGGAGCGGAGCAGATCAGAACCCAGTCAGTGTAAACAGGGTGCGGAGCAGGTCGGAACCCTGTCAGGGTAAACAGGGTGCGGAGCAGATCAGAACCCAGTCAGGGTAAACAGGGTGCGGAGCAGATCAGAACCCAGTCAGGGTAAACAGGGTGCGGAGCAGATCAGAACCCGAGCAGGGTAAACAGGGTGCGGAGCAGGTCGGAACCCAGTCAGGGTAAACAGGGTGCGGAGCAGATCGGAACCCAGTCAGGGTAAACAGGGTGCGGAGCAGATCAGAACCCAGTCAGGGTAAACAGGGTGCGGAGCAGATCAGAACCCGGTCAGGGTAAACAGGGTGCGGAGCAGGTCGGAACCCAGTCAGGGTAAACAGGGTGCGGAGCAGGTCGGAACCCAGTCAGGGTAAACAGGGTGCGGAGCAGATCAGAACCCGGGCAGGGTAAACAGGGTGCGGAGCAGATCAGAACCCGGACAGGGTAAACAGGGTGCGGAGCAGATCAGAACCCAGTCAGGGTAAACAGGGTGCGGAGCAGATCAGAACCCGGTCAGGGTAAACAGGGTGCGGAGCAGGTCGGAACCCAGTCAGGGTAAACAGGGTGCGGAGCAGATCAGAACCCGGTCAGGGTAAACAGGGTGCGTAGCAGGTCAGAACCCAGTCAGGGTAAACAGGGTGCGGAGCAGGTCAGAACCCAGTCAGGGTAAACAGGGTGCGGAGCAGGTCAGAACCCAGTCAGGGTAAACAGGGTGCGGAGCAGATCAGAACCCGGTCAGGGTAAACAGGGTGCGGAGCAGGTCAGAACCCAGTCAGGGTAAACAGGGTGCGGAGCAGGTCAGAACCCAGTCAGGGTAAACAGGGTGCGGAGCAGATCAGAACCCGGGCAGGGTAAACAGGGTGCGGAGCAGGTCAGAACCCAGTCAGGGTAAACAGGGTGCGGAGCAGATCAGAACCCGGTCAGGGTAAACAGGGTGCGGAGCAGGTCAGAACCCAGTCAGGGTAAACAGGGTGCGGAGCAGGTCCGAACCCAGTCAGGGTAAACAGGGTGCGGAGCAGATCAGAACCCGGGTGGGGTAAACAGGGTGCGGAGCAGGTCAGAACCCAGTCAGGGTAAACAGGGTGCAGAGCAGATCAGAACCCAGTCAGGGTAAACAGTGTGCGGGGCAGATCAACACCCGGGCAGGGTAAACAGGGTGCGGAGCAGATCAGAACCCGGGCAGGGTAAACAGGGTGCGGAGCAGATCAGAACCCGGGCAGGGTAAACAGGGTGCGGAGCAGATCAGAACCTGGGCAGGGTAAACAGGGTGCGGAGCAGATCAGAACCCAGTCAGGGTAAACAGGGTGCGGAGCAGGTCAGAACCCAGTCAGGGTAAATAGGGTGCAGAGCAGATCAGAACCCAGTCAGGGTAAACAGTGTGCGGGGCAGATCAACACCCGGGCAGGGTAAACAGGGTGCGGAGCAGATCAGAACCCGGGCAGGGTAAACAGGGTGCGGAGCAGATCAGAACCCGGGCAGGGTAAACAGGGTGCGGAGCAGATCAGAACCCGGGCAGGGTAAACAGGGTGCGGAGCAGATCAGAACCCAGTCAGGGTAAACAGGGTGCGGAGCAGATCAGAACCCAGTCAGGGTAAACAGGGTGCGGAGCAGATCAGAACCTGGGCAGGGTAAACAGGGTGCGGAGCAGATCAGAACCTGGGCAGGGTAAACAGGGTGCGGAGCAGATCAGAACCCGGGCAGGGTAAACAGGGTGCGGAGCAGATCAACACCCGGGCAGGGTAAACAGGGTGCGGAGCAGATCAGAACCCGAGCAGGGTAAACAGGGTGCGGAGCAGGTCAGAACCCAGTCAGGGTAAACAGGGTGCGGAGCAGGTCGGAACCCAGTCAGGGTAAACGGTGTGAAGCAGATCAGAACCCAGTCAGGGTAAACAGGGTGCGGAGCAGATCAGAACCCAGTCAGTGTAAACAGGGTGCGGAGCAGGTCAGAACCCAGTCAGGGTAAACAGGGTGCGGAGCAGGTCGGAACCCAGTCAGGGTAAACGGTGTGAAGCAGATCAGAACCCAGTCAGGGTAAACAGGGTGCGGAGCAGATCAGAACCCAGTCAGTGTAAACAGGGTGCGGAGCAGGTCAGAACCCAGTCAGGGTAAACAGGGTGCGGAGCAGATCAGAACCCAGTCAGGGTAAACAGGGTGCGGAGCAGGTCAGAACCCAGTCAGGGTAAACAGGGTGCGGAGCAGATCAGAACCCAGTCAGGGTAAACAGGGTGCGGAGCAGATCAGAACCCAGTCAGTGTAAACAGGGTGCGGAGCAGGTCAGAACCCAGTCAGGGTAAACAGGGTGCGGAGCAGATCAGAACCCAGTCAGGGTAAACAGGGTGCGGAGCAGGTCGGAACCCAGTCAGGGTAAACAGGGTGCGGAGCAGGTCAGAACCCAGTCAGGGTAAACAGGGTGCGGAGCAGGTCAGAACCCAGTCAGTGTAAACAGGGTGCGGAGCAGGTCAGAACCCAGTCAGGGTAAACAGGGTGCGGAGCAGATCAGAACCCAGTCAGGGTAAACAGGGTGCGGAGCAGGTCGGAACCCAGTCAGGGTAAACAGGGTGCGGAGCAGATCAGAACCCAGTCAGGGTAAACAGGGTGCGGAGCAGATCAGAACCCAGTCAGTGTAAACAGGGTGCGGAGCAGGTCAGAACCCAGTCAGGGTAAACAGGGTGCGGAGCAGATCAGAACCCAGTCAGGGTAAACAGGGTGCGGAGCAGGTCGGAACCCAGTCAGGGTAAACAGGGTGCGGAGCAGATCAGAACCCAGTCAGGGTAAACAGGGTGCGGAGCAGATCAGAACCCAGTCAGTGTAAACAGGGTGCGGAGCAGGTCAGAACCCAGTCAGGGTAAACAGGGTGCGGAGCAGATCAGAACCCAGTCAGGGTAAACAGGGTGCGGAGCAGGTCGGAACCCAGTCAGGGTAAACAGGGTGCGGAGCAGATCAGAACCCAGTCAGGGTAAACAGGGTGCGGAGCAGATCAACACCCAGTCAGGGTAAACAGGGTGCGGAGCAGGTCAGAACCCAGTCAGGGTAAACAGGGTGCGGAGCAGATCAGAACCCAGTCAGGGTAAACAGGGTGCGGAGCAGATCAGAACCCAGTCAGGGTAAACAGGGTGCGGAGCAGATCAGAACCTGGGCAGGGTAAACAGGGTGCGGAGCAGATCAGAACCTGGGCAGGGTAAACAGGGTGCGGAGCAGATCAGAACCCGGGCAGGGTAAACAGGGTGCGGAGCAGATCAACACCCGGGCAGGGTAAACAGGGTGCGGAGCAGATCAGAACCCGAGCAGGGTAAACAGGGTGCGGAGCAGGTCAGAACCCGGGCAGGGTAAACAGGGTGCGGAGCAGATCAGAACCCGAGCAGGGTAAACAGGGTGCGGAGCAGGTCAGAACCCGGGCAGGGTAAACAGGGTGCGGAGCAGGTCGGAACCCGGCCAGGGTAAACAGGGTGCGGAGCAGATCAGAACCCGGTCAGGGTAAACAGGGTGCGGAGCAGGTCAGAACCCAGTCAGTGTAAACAGGGTGCGGAGCAGGTCAGAACCCAGTCAGGGTAAACAGGGTGCGGAGCAGATCAGAACCCAGTCAGGGTAAACAGGGTGCGGAGCAGATCAGAACCCAGTCAGGGTAAACAGGGTGCGGAGCAGGTCAGAACCCGGGCAGGGTAAACAGGGTGCGGAGCAGATCAGAACCCAGTCAGGGTAAACAGGGTGCGGAGCAGATCAGAACCCAGTCAGGGTAAACAGGGTGCGGAGCAGATCAGAACCTGGGCAGGGTAAACAGGGTGCGGAGCAGATCAGAACCCAGTCAGGGTAAACAGGGTGCGGAACAGATCAGAACCCGGGCACGGTAAACAGGGTGCGGAGCAGGTCAGAACCCGGGCAGGGTAAACAGGGTGCGGAGCAGATCAGAACCCGGGCAGGGTAAACAGGGTGCGGAGCAGATCAACACCCGGGCAGGGTAAACAGGGTGCGGAGCAGATCAGAACCCAGTCAGGGTAAACAGGGTGCGGAGCAGGTCAGAACCCGGGCAGGGTAAACAGGGTGCGGAGCAGGTCAGAACCCAGTCAGGGTAAACAGGGTGCGGAGCAGATCAGAACCCAGTCAGGGTAAACAGGGTGCGGAGCAGATCAGAACCCGAGCAGGGTAAACAGGGTGCGGAGCAGATCAACACCCGGGCAGGGTAAACAGGGTGCGGAGCAGATCAGAACCCGAGCAGGGTAAACAGGGTGCGGAGCAGATCAACACCCGGGCAGGGTAAACAGGGTGCGGAGCAGATCAGAACCCGAGCAGGGTAAACAGGGTGCGGAGCAGATCAGAACCCGAGCAGGGTAAACAGGGTGCGGAGCAGATCAGAACCCAGTCAGGGTAAACAGGGTGCGGAGCAGATCAGAACCCGGTCAGGGTAAACAGGGTGCGGAGCAGATCAGAACCCAGTCAGGGTAAACAGGGTGCGGAGCAGATCAGAACCCAGTCAGGGTAAACAGGGTGAGGAGCAGATCAGAACCCGAGCAGGGTAAACAGGGTGCGGAGCAGATCAGAACCCGAGCAGGGTAAACAGGGTGCGGAGCAGATCAGAACCCAGTCAGGGTAAACAGGGTGCGGAGCAGATCAGAACCCGGGCAGGGTAAACAGGGTGCGGAGCAGGTCGGAACCCAGTCAGGGTAAACAGGGTGCGGAGCAGATCAGAACCCAGTCAGGGTAAACAGGGTGCGGAGCAGGTCGGAACCCAGTCAGGGTAAACAGGGTGCGGAGCAGATCAACACCCGGGCAGGGTAAACAGGGTGCGGAGCAGATCAGAACCCGAGCAGGGTAAACAGGGTGCGGAGCAGATCAGAACCCGAGCAGGGTAAACAGGGTGCGGAGCAGGTCAGAACCCAGTCAGGGTAAACAGGGTGCGGAGCAGATCAGAACCCAGTCAGGGTAAACAGGGTGCGGAGCAGATCAACACCCGGGCAGGGTAAACAGGGTGCGGAGCAGGTCAGAACCCGGGCAGGGTAAACAGGGTGCGGAGCAGATCAGAACCCAGTCAGGGTAAACAGGGTGCGGAGCAGATCAGAACCCAGTCAGGGTAAACAGGGTGCGGAGCAGATCAGAACCCGAGCAGGGTAAACAGGGTGCGGAGCAGATCAGAACCCAGTCAGGGTAAACAGGGTGCGGAGCAGATCAGAACCCGGGCAGGGTAAACAGGGTGCGGAGCAGATCAACACCCGGGCAGGGTAAACAGGGTGCGGAGCAGATCAGAACCCGAGCAGGGTAAACAGGGTGCGGAGCAGATCAGAACCCGAGCAGGGTAAACAGGGTGCGGAGCAGGTCAGAACCCGGTCAGGGTAAACAGGGTGCGGAGCAGATCAGAACCCAGTCAGGGTAAACAGGGTGCGGAGCAGATCAGAACCCAGTCAGGGTAAAAAGGGTGCGGAGCAGGTCGGAACCCAGTCAGGGTAAACAGGGTGCGGAGCAGATCAGAACCCGGGCAGGGTAAACAGGGTGCGGAGCAGATCAGAACCCGGGCAGGGTAAACAGGGTGCGGAGCAGATCAACACCCGGGCAGGGTAAACAGGGTGCGGAGCAGATCAGAACCCAGTCAGGGTAAACAGGGTGCGGAGCAGATCAGAACCCGAGCAGGGTAAACAGGGTGCGGAGCAGATCAGAACCCGGGCAGGGTAAACAGGGTGCGGAGCAGATCAGAACCCGGGCAGGGTAAACAGGGTGCGGAGCAGATCAACACCCGGGCAGGGTAAACAGGGTGCGGAGCAGGTCGGAACCCAGTCAGGGTAAACAGGGTGCGGAGCAGATCAGAACCCGGGCAGGGTAAACAGGGTGCGGAGCAGATCAGAACCCGGGCAGGGTAAACAGGGTGCGGAGCAGATCAACACCCGGGCAGGGTAAACAGGGTGCGGAGCAGATCAGAACCCAGTCAGGGTAAACAGGGTGCGGAGCAGATCAGAACCCGAGCAGGGTAAACAGGGTGCGGAGCAGATCAGAACCCGGGCAGGGTAAACAGGGTGCGGAGCAGATCAGAACCCGGGCAGGGTAAACAGGGTGCGGAGCAGATCAACACCCGGGCAGGGTAAACAGGGTGCGGAGCAGATCAGAACCCAGTCAGGGTAAACAGGGTGCGGAGCAGATCAGAACCCGAGCAGGGTAAACAGGGTGCGGAGCAGATCAGAACCCGGGCAGGGTAAACAGGGTGCGGAGCAGATCAGAACCCGGGCAGGGTAAACAGGGTGCGGAGCAGATCAGAACCCGGGCAGGGTAAACAGGATGCGGAGCAGATCAGAACCCAGTCAGGGTAAACAGGGTGCGGAGCAGATCAGAACCCGAGCAGGGTAAACAGGGTGCGGAGCAGATCAGAACCCGGGCAGGGTAAACAGGGTGCGGAGCAGATCAACACCCGGGCAGGGTAAACAGGGTGCGGAGCAGATCAGAACCCGAGCAGGGTAAACAGGGTGCGGAGCAGATCAACACCCAGTCAGGGTAAACAGGGTGCGGAGCAGATCAGAACCCAGTCAGGGTAAACAGGGTGCGGAGCAGATCAACACCCGGGCAGGGTAAACAGGGTGCGGAGCAGATCAGAACCCGAGCAGGGTAAACAGGGTGCGGAGCAGATCAGAACCCAGTCAGGGTAAACAGGGTGCGGAGCAGATCAGAACCCAGTCAGGGTAAACAGGGTGCGGAGCAGATCAGAACCCGAGCAGGGTAAACAGGGTGCGGAGCAGATCAGAACCCAGTCAGGGTAAACAGGGTGCGGAGCAGATCAGAACCCAGTCAGGGTAAACAGGGTGCGGAGCAGGTCAGAACCCAGTCAGGGTAAACAGGGTGCGGAGCAGGTCAGAACCCAGTCAGTGTAAACAGGGTGCGGAGCAGGTCGGAACCCAGTCAGGGTAAACAGGGTGCGGAGCAGATCAGAACCCAGTCAGGGTAAACAGGGTGCGGAGCAGATCAGAACCCGGGCAGGGTAAACAGGGTGCGGAGCAGGTCGGAACCCAGTCAGGGTAAACAGGGTGCGGAGCAGATCAACACCCAGTCAGGGTAAACAGGGTGCGGAGCAGGTCAGAACCCAGTCAGGGTAAACAGGGTGCGGAGCAGGTCAGAACCCAGTCAGGGTAAACAGGGTGCGGAGCAGATCAACACCCGGGCAGGGTAAACAGGGTGCGGAGCAGATCAGAACCCGAGCAGGGTAAAAAAGGGTGCGGAGCAGGTCGGAACCCAGTCAGGGTAAACAGGGTGCGGAGCAGATCAGAACCCAGTCAGGGTAAACAGGGTGCGGAGCAGGTCAGAACCCAGTCAGGGTAAACAGGGTGCGGAGCAGGTCAGAACCCAGTCAGTGTAAACAGGGTGCGGAGCAGGTCAGAACCCAGTCAGGGTAAACAGGGTGCGGAGCAGGTCGGAACCCAGTCAGGGTAAACAGCGTGCGGAGCAGATCAGAACCCGGGCAGGGTAAACAGGGTGCGGAGCAGGTCAGAACCCAGTCAGGGTAAACAGGGTGCGGAGCAGGTCAGAACCCAGTCAGGGTAAACAGGGTGCGGAGCAGGTCAGAACCCAGTCAGGGTAAACAGGGTGCGGAGCAGATCAGAACCCGGGCAGGGTAAACAGGGTGCGGAGCAGGTCAGAACCCAGTCAGGGTAAACAGGGTGCGGAGCAGGTCAGAACCCAGTCAGGGTAAACAGGGTGCGGAGCAGGTCGGAACCCAGTCAGGGTAAACAGGGTGCGGAGCAGATCAGAACCCAGTCAGGGTAAACAGGGTGCGGAGCAGGTCAGAACCCAGTCAGGGTAAACAGGGTGCGGAGCAGGTCAGAACCCAGTCAGTGTAAACAGGGTGCGGAGCAGGTCGGAACCCAGTCAGGGTAAACAGGGTGCGGAGCAGATCAGAACCCAGTCAGGGTAAACAGGGTGCGGAGCAGATCAGAACCCGGGCAGGGTAAACAGGGTGCGGAGCAGGTCGGAACCCAGTCAGGGTAAACAGGGTGCGGAGCAGATCAACACCCAGTCAGGGTAAACAGGGTGCGGAGCAGGTCAGAACCCAGTCAGGGTAAACAGGGTGCGGAGCAGGTCAGAACCCAGTCAGGGTAAACAGGGTGCGGAGCAGATCAACACCCGGGCAGGGTAAACAGGGTGCGGAGCAGATCAGAACCCGAGCAGGGTAAAAAGGGTGCGGAGCAGGTCGGAACCCAGTCAGGGTAAACAGGGTGCGGAGCAGATCAGAACCCAGTCAGGGTAAACAGGGTGCGGAGCAGGTCAGAACCCAGTCAGGGTAAACAGGGTGCGGAGCAGGTCAGAACCCAGTCAGTGTAAACAGGGTGCGGAGCAGGTCAGAACCCAGTCAGGGTAAACAGGGTGCGGAGCAGGTCGGAACCCAGTCAGGGTAAACAGGGTGCGGAGCAGATCAGAACCCGGGCAGGGTAAACAGGGTGCGGAGCAGGTCAGAACCCAGTCAGGGTAAACAGGGTGCGGAGCAGGTCAGAACCCAGTCAGGGTAAACAGGGTGCGGAGCAGGTCAGAACCCAGTCAGGGTAAACAGGGTGCGGAGCAGATCAGAACCCGGGCAGGGTAAACAGGGTGCGGAGCAGGTCAGAACCCAGTCAGGGTAAACAGGGTGCGGAGCAGGTCAGAACCCAGTCAGGGTAAACAGGGTGCGGAGCAGGTCGGAACCCAGTCAGGGTAAACAGGGTGCGGAGCAGATCAACACCCAGTCAGGGTAAACAGGGTGCGGAGCAGGTCAGAACCCAGTCAGGGTAAACAGGGTGCGGAGCAGGTCGGAACCCAGTCAGGGTAAACAGTGTGCGGAGCAGATCAGAACCCGGGCAGGGTAAACAGGGTGCAGAGCAGATCAGAACCCGGGCAGGGTAAACAGGGTGCGGAGCAGGTCAGAACCCAGTCAGGGTAAACAGGGTGCGGAGCAGGTCAGAACCCAGTCAGGGTAAACAGGGTGCGAAGCAGGTCAGAACCCAGTCAGGGTAAACAGGGTGCGGAGCAGGTCAGAACCCGGGCAGGGTAAACAGGGTGCGGAGCAGGTCAGAACCCAGTCAGGGTAAACAGGGTGCGGAGCAGGTCAGAACCCAGTCAGGGTAAACAGGGTGCGGAGCAGATTAGAACCCGGGCAGTGTAAACAGGGTGCGGAGCAGGTCAGAACCCGGGCAGGGTAAACAGGGTGCGGAGCAGATCAGAACCCGGTCAGGGTAAACAGGGTGCGGAGCAGATCAGAACCCGGGCAGGGTAAACAGGGTGCGGAGCAGATCAGAACCCGGGCAGGGTAAACAGGGTGCGGAGCAGATCAGAACCCAGTCAGGGTAAACAGGGTGCGGAGCAGATCAGAACCCGGGCAGGGTAAACAGGGTGCGGAGCAGGTCAGAACCCAGTCAGGGTAAACAGGGTGCGGAGCAGGTCAGAACCCAGTCAGGGTAAACAGGGTGCGGAGCAGATCAGAACCCAGTCAGGGTAAACAGGGTGCGGAGCAGATCAGAACCCAGTCAGGGTAAACAGGGTGCGGAGCAGATCAGAACCCAGTCAGGGTAAACAGGGTGCAGAGCAGATCAGAACCCGGGCAGGGTAAACAGGGTGCGGAGCAGATCAGAACCCAGTCAGGGTAAACAGGGTGCGGAGCAGATCAGAACCCAGTCAGGGTAAACAGGGTGCGGAGCAGGTCAGAACCCAGTCAGGGTAAACAGGGTGCGGAGCAAATCAGAACCCGGGCAGGGTAAACAGGGTGCGGAGCAGATCAGCACCCGGGCAGGGTAAACAGGGTGCGGAGCAGATCAGCACCCGGGCAGGGTAAACAGGATGCGGAGCAGATCAGAACCCGGGCAGGGTAAACAGGGTGCGGAGCAGATCAGAACCCGGGCAGGGTAAAAAGGGTGCGGAGCAGATCAGAACCCAGTCAGGGTAAACAGGGTGCGGAGCAGATAGGAACCCAGTCAGGGTAAAAAGGGTGCGGAGCAGATCAGAACCCAGTCAGGGTAAACAGGGTGCGGAGCAGATCAGAACCCAGTCAGGGTAAACAGGGTACGGAGCAGATCAGAACCCAGTCAGGGTAAACAGGGTGCGGAGCAGATCAGAACCCAGTCAGGGTAAACAGGGTGCGGAGCAGATCAGCACCCGGGCAGGGTAAACAGGATGCGGAGCAGATCAGAACCCGGTCAGGGTAAACAGGGTGCGGAGCAGATCAGAACCCAGTCAGGGTAAACAGGGTGCGGAGCAGATAGGAACCCAGTCAGGGTAAAAAGGGTGCGGAGCAGATCAGAACCCAGTCAGGGTAAACAGGGTGCGGAGCAGATCAGAACCCGGGCAGGGTAAAAAGGGTGCGGAGCAGATCAGAACCCAGTCAGGGTAAACAGGGTGCGGAGCAGATAGGAACCCAGTCAGGGTAAACAGTGTGCGGAGCAGATAGGAACCCAGTCAGGGTAAAAAGGGTGCGGAGCAGATCAGAACCCAGTCAGGGTAAACAGGGTGCGGAGCAGATCAGAACCCAGTCAGGGTAAACAGGGTACGGAGCAGATCAGAACCCAGTCAGGGTAAACAGGGTGCGGAGCAGATCAGAACCCAGTCAGGGTAAACAGGGTGCGGAGCAGATCAGAACCCAGTCAGGGTAAACAGGGTGCGGAGCAGATCAGAACCCGGGCAGGGTAAACAGGGTGCGGAGCAGATCAGAACCCAGTCAGGGTAAACAGGGTGCGGAGCAGATCAGAACCCGGGCAGGGTAAACAGGGTGCGGAGCAGATCAGAACCCGGGCAGGGTAAACAGGGTGCGGAGCAGATCCGAACCCGGGCAGGGTAAACAGGGTGCGGAGCAGATCTGAACCCGGGCAGGGTAAACAGGGTGCGGAGCAGATCAACACCTGGGCACGGTAAACAGGGTGCGGAGCAGATCAGAACCCGGGCAGGGTAAACAGGATGCGGAGCAGATCAGAACCCAGTCAGGGTAAAAAGGGTGCGGAGCAGATCAGAACCCAGTCAGGGTAAACAGGGTGCGGAGCAGGTCAGAACCCAGTCAGGGTAAAAAGGGTACGGAGCAGATCGGAACCCAGTCAGGGTAAACAGGGTGCGGAGCAGATCAGAACCCAGTCAGGGTAAACAGGGTGCGGAGCAGATCCGAACCCGGGCAGGGTAAACAGGGTGCGGAGCAGATCAGAACCCGGGCAGGGTAAACAGGGTGCGGAGCAGATCCGAACCCGGGCAGGGTAAACAGGGTGCGGAGCAGATCTGAACCCGGGCAGGGTAAACAGGGTGCGGAGCAGATCAACACCTGGGCACGGTAAACAGGGTGCGGAGCAGATCAGAACCCGGGCAGGGTAAACAGGATGCGGAGCAGATCAGAACCCAGTCAGGGTAAACAGGGTGCGGAGCAGGTCAGAACCCGGTCAGGGTAAACAGGGTGCGGAGCAGGTCGGAACCCGGGCAGGGTAAACAGGGTGCGGAGCAGATCAGAACCCAGTCAGGGTAAACAGGGTGCGGAGCAGATCAGAACCCAGTCAGGGTAAACAGGGTGCGGAGCAGATCAGAACCCAGTCAGGGTAAACAGGGTGCGGAGCAGATCAGAACCCAGTCAGGGTAAACAGGGTGCGGAGCAGGTCAGAACCCAGTCAGGGTAAACAGTGTGCGGAGCAGATCAGAACCCAGTCAGGGTAAACAGGGTGCGGAGCAGGTCAGAACCCAGTCAGGGTAAACAGGGTGCGGAGCAGGTCAGAACCCAGTCAGGGTAAACAGGGTGCGGAGCAGGTCGGAACCCAGTCAGGGTAAACAGGGTGCGGAGCAGATCAGAACCCAGTCAGGGTAAACAGGGTGCGGAGCAGATAAGAACCCAGTCAGGGTAAACAGGGTGCGGAGCAGGTCAGAACCCAGTCAGGGTAAACAGGGTGCGGAGCAGATCAGAACCCGGTCAGGGTAAACAGGGTGCGGAGCAGGTCAGAACCCAGTCAGGGTAAACAGGGTGCGGAGCAGATCAGAACCCAGTCAGGGTAAACAGGGTGCGGAGCAGGTCAGAACCCAGTCAGGGTAAACAGGGTGCGGAGCAGATCAGAACCC
The DNA here is from genome assembly GCF_048418815.1 of Hemitrygon akajei. Taxonomy (NCBI): domain Eukaryota; kingdom Metazoa; phylum Chordata; class Chondrichthyes; order Myliobatiformes; family Dasyatidae; genus Hemitrygon; species Hemitrygon akajei. The sequence goes on from NC_133125.1 coordinate 182,384,685, forward strand.
AGTCAGGGTAAACAGGGTACGGAGCAGATCAGAACCCGGGCAGGGTAAACAGTGTGCGGAGCAGGTCGGAACCCAGTCAGGGTAAACAGGGTGCGGAGCATATCCGAACCCGGGCAGGGTAAACAGGGTGCGGAGCAGATCAGAACCCAGTCAGGGTAAACTGGGTGCGGAGCAGATCAGAACCCAGTCAGGGTAAACTGGGTGTGGAGCACATCAGAACCCAGTCAGGGTAAACAGGGTGCCGAGCTGATCAGAACCCGGGCAGGGTAACCAGGGTGCGGAGCAGATCAGAACCCGGGCAGGGTAAACAGGGTGCGGAGCAGATCAGAACCCGGGCAGTGTAAACAGGGTGCGGAGCAGATCAGAACCCAGTCAGGGTAAACTGGGTGTGGAGCAGATCAGAACCCAGTCAGGGTAAACAGGGTGCGGAGCAGATCAGAACCCGGGCAGGGTAACCAGGGTGCGGAGCAGATCAGAACCCGGGCAGGGTAAAAAGGGTGCGGAGCAGATCAGAACCCAGTCAGGGTAAACAGGGTACGGAGCAGATCAGAACCCAGTCAGGGTAAACAGGGTACGGAGCAGATCAGAACCCAGTCAGGGTAAACAGGGTACGGAGCAGATCAGAACCCGGGCAGGGTAAACAGTGTGCGGAGCAGATCAGAACCCTGGCAGGGTAAACAGGGTGCGGAGCAGATCAGAACCCGGGCAGGGTAACCAGGGTGCGGAGCAGATCAACACCCGGGCAGGGTAAACAGGATGCGGAACAGATCAGAACCCGGGCAGGGTAAACAGGGTGCGGAGCAGATCAGAACCCGGGCAGGGTAAACAGGGTGCGGAGCAGATCAGAACCCGGTCAGGGTAAACAGGGTGCGGAGCAGATCAGAACCCAGTCAGGGTAAACAGGGTGCGGAGCAGATCAGAACCCAGTCAGGGTAAACAGGGTGCGGAGCAAATCAGAACCCAGGCAGGGTAAACAGGGTGCGGAGCAGATCAGCACCCGGGCAGGGTAAACAGGGTGCGGAGCAGATCAGAACCCGGGCAGGGTAAAAAGGGTGCGGAGCAGATCAGAACCCAGTCAGGGTAAACAGGGTGCGGAGCAGATCAGAACCCAGTCAGGGTAAAAAGGGTGCGGAGCAGATCAGAACCCAGTCAGGGTAAACAGGGTGCGGAGCAGATCAGAACCCAGTCAGGGTAAACAGGGTACGGAGCAGATCAGAACCCAGTCAGGGTAAACAGGGTGCGGAGCAGATCAGAACCCAGTCAGGGTAAACAGGGTGCGGAGCAGATCTGAACCTGGGCAGGGTAAACAGGGTGCGGAGCAGATCAGAACCCAGTCAGGGTAAACAGGGTGCGGAGCAGATCAGAACCCGGGCAGGGTAAACAGGGTGCGGAGCAGATCAGAACCCAGTCAGGGTAAACAGGGTGCGGAGCAGATCCGAACCCGGGCAGGGTAAACAGGGTGCGGAGCAGATCAGAACCCGGGAAGGGGAAACAGGGTGCGGAGCAGATCAGAACCCAGTCAGGGTAAACAGGGTGCGGAGCAGATCAGAACCCGGGCAGGGTAAACAGGGTGCGGAGCAGATCCGAACCCGGGCAGGGTAAACAGGGTGCGGAGCAGATCTGAACCCGGGCAGGGTAAACAGGGTGCGGAGCAGATCAACACCTGGGCAGGGTAACCAGGGTGCGGAGCAGATCAGAACCCAGTCAGGGTAAACAGGGTGCGGAGCAGATCAGAACCCGGGCAGGGTAACCAGGGTGCGGAGCAGATCAGAACCCGGGCAGGGTAACCAGGGTGCGGAGCAGATCAGAACCCAGTCAGGGTAAACAGGGTGCGGAGCAGATCAGAACCCGGGCAGGGTAAACAGGATGCGAAGCAGATCAGAACCCAGTCAGGGTAAACAGGGTGCGGAGCAGGTCAGAACCCGGTCAGGGTAAACAGGGTGCGGAGCAGGTCGGAACCCGGCCAGGGTAAACAGGGTGCGGAGCAGGTCAGAACCCAGTCAGGGTAAACAGGGTGCGGAGCAGGTCAGAAACCAGTCAGGGTAAACAGGGTGCGGAGCAGATCAGAACCCGGGCAGGGTAAACAGGGTGCGGAGCAGATCAGAACCCGGGCAGGGTAAACAGGGTGCGGAGCAGATCAGAGCCCAGTCAGGGTAAACAGGGTGCGGAGCAGGTCGGAACCCAGTCAGGGTAAACAGGGTGCGGAGCAGGTCGGAACCCAGTCAGGGTAAACAGGGTGCGGAGCAGGTCGGAACCCAGTCAGGGTAAACAGGGTGCGGAGCAGGTCGGAACCCAGTCAGGGTAAACAGGGTGCGGAGCAGGTCGGAACCCAGTCAGGGTAAACAGGGTGCGGAGCAGGTCGGAACCCAGTCAGGGTAAACAGGGTGCGGAGCAGATCAGAACCCGAGCAGGGTAAACAGGGTGCGGAGCAGATCAGAACCCGGGCAGGGTAAACAGGGTGCGGAGCAGATCAGAACCCAGTCAGGGTAAACAGGGTGCGGAGCAGATCAGAACCCGGGCAGGGTAAACAGGGTGCGGAGCAGATCAGAACCCAGTCAGGGTAAACAGGGTGCGGAGCAGATCAGAACCCAGTCAGGGTAAACAGGGTGCGGAGCAGATCAGAACCCAGTCAGGGTAAACAGGGTGCGGAGCAGATCAGAACCCGGGCAGGGTAAACAGGGTGCGGAGCAGATCAGAACCCAGTCAGGGTAAACAGGGTGCGGAGCAGATCAGAACCCAGTCAGGGTAAACAGGGTGCGGAGCAGATCAGAACCCAGTCAGGGTAAACAGGGTGCGGAGCAGATCAGAACCCAGTCAGGGTAAACAGGGTGCGGAGCAGATCAGAACCCGAGCAGGGTAAACAGGGTGCGGAGCAGATCAGAACCCGGGCAGGGTAAACAGGGTGCGGAGCAGATCAGAACCCAGTCAGGGTAAACAGGGTGCGGAGCAGATCAGAACCCAGTCAGGGTAAACAGGGTGCGGAGCAGATCAGAACCCAGTCAGGGTAAACAGGGTGCGGAGCAGATCAGAACCCAGTCAGGGTAAACAGGGTGCGGAGCAGATCAGATCCCGGGCAGGGTAAAAAGGGTGCGGAGCAGATCAGAACCCAGTCAGGGTAAACAGGGTGCGGAGCAGATCCGAACCCGGGCAGGGTAAACAGGGTGCGGAGCAGATCAGAACCCGGGCAGGGTAAACAGGGTGCGGAGCAGATCCAAACCCGGGCAGGGTAAACAGGGTGCGGAGCAGATCCGAACCCGGGCAGGGTAAACAGGGTGCGGAGCAGATCAACACCTGGGCACGGTAAACAGGGTGCGGAGCAGATCAGAACCCGGGCAGGGTAAACAGGGTGGGGAGCTGATCAGAACCCGGGCAGGGTAAACAGGATGCGGAACAGGTCAGAACCCAGTCAGGGTAACCAGGGTGCGGAGCAGATCAACACCCGGGCAGGGTAAACAGGATGCGGAACAGATCAGAACCCGGGCAGGGTAAACAGGGTACGGAGCAGATCAGAACCCAGTCAGGGTAAACAGGGTGCGGAGCAGATCAGAACCCAGTCAGGGTAAACAGGCTGCGGAGCAAATCAGAACCCGGGCAGGGTAAACAGGGTGCGGAGCAGATCAGCACCCGGGCAGGGTAAACAGGGTGCGGAGCAGATCAGCACCCGGGCAGGGTAAACAGGATGCGGAGCAGATCAGAACCCGGGCAGGGTAAACAGGGTGCGGAGCAGATCAGAACCCGGGCAGGGTAAAAAGGGTGCGGAGCAGATCAGAACCCAGTCAGGGTAAACAGGGTGCGGAGCAGATCAGAACCCGGGCAGGGTAAACAGGGTGCGGAGCAAATCAGAACCCAGTCAGGGTAAAAAGGGTGCGGAGCAGATCAGAAACCAGTTCACGTAAACAGGGTACGGAGCAGATCAGAACCCAGTCAGGGTAAACAGGGTGCGGAGCAGATCAGAAACTGGGCAGGGTAAACAGGGTGCGGAGCAGATCAGAACCCAGTCAGGGTAAACAGGGTGCGGAGCAGATCAGAACCCGGGCAGGGTAAAAAGGGTGCAGAGCAGATCAGAACCCAGTCAGGGTAAACAGGGTGCGGAGCAGATCCGAACCCGGGCAGGGTAAACAGGGTGCGGAGCAGATCAGAACCCGGGCAGGGTAAACAGGGTGCGGAGCAGATCCGAACCCGGGCAGGGTAAAAAGGGTGCGGAGCAGATCAGCACCCAGTCAGGGTAAACAGGGTGCGGAGCAGATCCGAACCCGGGCAGGGTAAACAGGGTGCGGAGCAGATCAGAACCCAGTCAGGGTAAAAAGGGTGCGGAGCAGATGAGTACCCAGTCAGGGTAAACAGGGTACGGAGCAGATCAGAACCCGGGCAGTGTAAACAGGGTGCGGAGCAGATCAGAACCCAGTCAGGGTAAACTGGGTGTGGAGCAGATCAGAACCCAGTCAGGGTAAACAGGGTGCGGAGCAGATCAGAACCCAGTCAGGGTAAACAGGGTGCGGAGCAGATCAGAACCCGGGCAGGGTAACCAGGGTGCGGAGCAGATCAGAACCCGGGCAGGGTAAAAAGGGTGCGGAGCAGATCAGAACCCAGTCAGGGTAAACAGGGTACGGAGCAGATCAGACCCCAGTCAGGGTAAACAGGGTACGGAGCAGATCAGAACCCAGTCAGGGTAAACAGGGTACGGAGCAGATCAGAACCCGGGCAGGGTAACCAGGGTGCGGAGCAGATCAGAACCCGGGCAGGGTAAACAGGGTGCGGAGCAGATCAGAACCCGGGCAGGGTAAACAGGGTGCGGAGCAGATCAGAACCCGGGCAGGGTAACCAGGGTGCGGAGCAGATCAACACCCGGGCAGGGTAAACAGAATGCGGAACAGATCAGATCCCGGGCAGGGTAAACAGGGTGCGGAGCAGATCAGAACCCGGGCAGGGTAAACAGGGTACGGAGCAGTCAGAACCCAGTCAGGGTAAACAGGGTACGGAGCAGATCAGAACCCAGTCAGGGTAAACAGGGTGCGGAGCAGATCAGAACCCAGTCAGGGTAAACAGGGTGCGGAGCAGATCAGAACCCAGTCAGGGTAAACAGGGTACGGAGCAGATCAGAACCCAGTCAGGGTAAACAGGGTGCGGAGCAGATCAGAACCCAGTCAGGGTAAACAGGGTGCGGAGCAGATCAGAACCCGGGCAGGGTAAACAGGGTCCGGAGCAGATCCGAACCCGGGCAGGGTAAACAGGGTGCGGAGCAGATCTGAACCCGGGCAGGGTAAACAGGGTGCGGAGCAGATCAACACCTGGGCAGGGTAACCAGGGTGCGGAGCAGATCAGAACCCAGTCAGGGTAAACAGGGTGCGGAGCAGATCAGAACCCGGGCAGGGTAACCAGGGTGCGGAGCAGATCAGAACCCGGGCAGGGTAACCAGGGTGCGGAGCAGATCAGAACCCAGTCAGGGTAAACAGGGTGCGGAGCAGATCAGAACCCGGGCAGGGTAAACAGGATGCGGAGCAGATCAGAACCCAGTCAGGGTAAACAGGGTGCGGAGCAGGTCAGAACCCGGTCAGGGTAAACAGGGTGCGGAGCAGGTCGGAACCCGGCCAGGGTAAACAGGGTGCGGAGCAGGTCAGAACCCAGTCAGGGTAAACAGGGTGCGGAGCAGGTCAGAAACCAGTCAGGGTAAACAGGGTGCGGAGCAGATCAGAACCCGGGCAGGGTAAACAGGGGGCGGAGCAGGTCGGAACCCAGTCAGGGTAAACAGGGTGCGGAGCAGATCAGAACCCGAGCAGGGTAAACAGGGTGCGGAGCAGATCAGAACCCAGTCAGGGTAAACAGGGTGCGGAGCAGATCAGAACCCAGTCAGGGTAAACAGGGTGCGGAGCAGATCAGAACCCAGTCAGGGTAAACAGGGTGCGGAGCAGATCAGAACCCAGTCAGGGTAAACAGGGTGCGGAGCAGATCAGAACCCGGGCAGGGTAAAAAGGGTGCGGAGCAGATCAGAACCCAGTCAGGGTAAACAGGGTGCGGAGCAGATCCGAACCCGGGCAGGGTAAACAGGGTGCGGAGCAGATCCAAACCCGGGCAGGGTAAACAGGGTGCGGAGCAGATCCGAACCCGGGCAGGGTAAACAGGGTGCGGAGCAGATCAACACCTGGGCACGGTAAACAGGGTGCGGAGCTGATCAGAACCCGGGCAGGGTAAACAGGGTGGGGAGCTGATCAGAACCCGGGCAGGGTAAACAGGATGCGGAGCAGGTCAGAACCCAGTCAGGGTAACCAGGGTGCGGAGCAGATCAACACCCGGGCAGGGTAAACAGGATGCGGAACAGATCAGAACCCGGGCAGGGTAAACAGGGTACGGAGCAGATCAGAACCCAGTCAGGGTAAACAGGGTGCGGAGCAGATCAGAACCCAGTCAGGGTAAACAGGCTGCGGAGCAAATCAGAACCCGGGCAGGGTAAACAGGGTGCGGAGCAGATCAGCACCCGGGCAGGGTAAACAGGGTGCGGAGCAGATCAGCACCCGGGCAGGGTAAACAGGATGCGGAGCAGATCAGAACCCGGGCAGGGTAAACAGGGTGCGGAGCAGATCAGAACCCGGGCAGGGTAAAAAGGGTGCGGAGCAGATCAGAACCCAGTCAGGGTAAACAGGGTGCGGAGCAGATCAGAACCCGGGCAGGGTAAACAGGGTGCGGAGCAAATCAGAACCCAATCAGGGTAAAAAGGGTGCGGAGCAGATCAGAACCCAGTTCACGTAAACAGGGTACGGAGCAGATCAGAACCCAGTCAGGGTAAACAGGGTGCGGAGCAGATCAGAAACTGGGCAGGGTAAACAGGGTGCGGAGCAGATCAGAACCCAGTCAGGGTAAACAGGGTGCGGAGCAGATCAGAACCCGGGCAGGGTAAAAAGGGTGCAGAGCAGATCAGAACCCAGTCAGGGTAAACAGGGTGCGGAGCAGATCCGAACCCGGGCAGGGTAAACAGTTTGCGGAGCAGATCAGAACCCGGGCAGGGTAAACAGGGTGCGGAGCAGATCCGAACCCGGGCAGGGTAAAAAGGGTGCGGAGCAGATCAGCACCCAGTCAGGGTAAACAGGGTGCGGAGCAGATCCGAACCCGGGCAGGGTAAACAGGGTGCGGAGCAGATCAGAACCCAGTCAGGGTAAAAAGGGTGCGGAGCAGATGAGTACCCAGTCAGGGTAAACAGGGTACGGAGCAGATCAGAACCCGGGCAGTGTAAACAGGGTGCGGAGCAGATCAGAACCCAGTCAGGGTAAAAAGGGTGCGGAGCAGATGAGTACCCAGTCAGGGTAAACAGGGTGCGGAGCAGATCAGAACCCAGTCAGGGTAAAAAGGGTGCGGAGCAGATGAGTACCCAGTCAGGGTAAACAGGGTGTGGAGCAGATCAGAACCCAGTCAGGGTAAACTGGGTGTGGAGCAGATCAGAACCCAGTCAGGGTAAACAGGGTGCGGAGCAGATGAGTACCCAGTCAGGGTAAACAGGGTGCGGAGCAGATCAGAACCCAGTCAGGGTAAACTGGGTGTGGAGCAGATCAGAACCCAGTCAGGGTAAACAGGGTGCGGAGCAGATCAGAACCCAGTCAGGGTAAACAGGGTGCGGAGCAGATCAGAACCCGGGCAGGGTAACCAGGGTGCGGAGCAGATCAGAACCCGGGCAGGGTAAAAAGGGTGCGGAGCAGATCAGAACCCAGTCAGGGTAAACAGGGTACGGAGCAGATCAGAACCCAGTCAGGGTAAACAGGGTACGGAGCAGATCAGAACCCAGTCAGGGTAAACAGGGTACGGAGCAGATCAGAACCCGGGCAGGGTAACCAGGGTGCGGAGCAGATCAGAACCCGGGCAGGGTAAACAGGGTGCGGAGCAGATCAGAACCCGGGCAGGGTAAACAGGGTGCGGAGCAGATCAGAACCCGGGCAGGGTAACCAGGGTGCGGAGCAGATCAACACCCGGGCAGGGTAAACAGAATGCGGAACAGATCAGATCCCGGGCAGGGTAAACAGGGTGCGGAGCAGATCAGAACCCGGGCAGGGTAAACAGGGTACGGAGCAGTCAGAACCCAGTCAGGGTAAACAGGGTACGGAGCAGATCAGAACCCAGTCAGGGTAAACAGGGTGCGGAGCAGATCAGAACCCAGTCAGGGTAAACAGGGTACGGAGCAGATCAGAACCCGGGCAGGGTAAACAGGGTGCGGAGCAGATCAGCACCCGGGCAGGGTAAACAGGATGCGGAGCAGATCAGAACCCGGGCAGGGTAAACAGGGTGCGGAGCAGATCAGCACCCGGGCAGGGTAAACAGGATGCGGAGAAGGTCAGAACCCAGTCAGGGTAACCAGGGTGCGGAGCAGATCAACACCCGGGCAGGGTAAACAGGATGCGGAACAGATCAGAACCCGGGCAGGGTAAACAGGGTGCGGAGCAGATCAGAACCCGGTCAGGGTAAACAGGGTGCGGAGCAGATCATAACCCGGTCAGGGTAAACAGGGTGCGGAGCAGATCAGAACCCAGTCAGGGTAAACAGGGTGCGGAGCAGATCAGAACCCAGTCAGGGTAAACAGGGTGCGGAGCAAATCAGAACCCGGGCAGGGTAAACAGGGTGCGGAGCAGATCAGCACCCGGGCAGGGTAAACAGGGTGCGGAGCAGATCAGCACCCGGGCAGGGTAAACAGGATGCGGAGCAGATCAGAACCCGGGCAGGGTAAACAGGTTGCGGAGCAGATCAGAACCCGGGCAGGGTAAAAAGGGTGCGGAGCAGATCAGAACCCAGTCAGGGTAAACAGGGTGCGGAGCAGATCAGAACCCGGGCAGGGTAAAAAGGGTGCGGAGCAGATCATAACCCAGTCAGGGTAAACAGGGTACGGAGCAGATCAGAACCCAGTCAGGGTAAACAGGGTGCGGAGCAGATCAGAACCTGGGCAGGGTAAAAAGGGTGCGGAGCAGATCAGAACCCAGTCAGGGTAAACAGGGTGCGGAGCAGATCCGAACCCGGGCAGGGTAAACAGGGTGCGGAGCAGATCAGAACCCGGGCAGGGTAAACAGGGTGCGGAGCAGATCCGAACACGGGCAGGGTAAAAAGGGTGCGGAGCAGATCAGAACCCAGTCAGGGTAAACAGGGTGCGGAGCAGATCCGAACCCGGGCAGGGTAAACAGGGTGCGGAGCAGATCAGAACCCAGTCAGGGTAAAAAGGGTGCGGAGCAGATGAGAACCCAGTCAGGGTAAACAGGGTACGGAGCAGATCAGAACCCGGGCAGTGTAAAAAGGGTGCGGAGCAGATCAGAACCCAGTCAGGGTAAACTGGGTGTGGAGCAGTTCAGAACCCAGTCAGGGTAAACAGGGTGCGGAGCAGATCAGAACCCGGGCAGGGTAAAAAGGGTGCGGAGCAGATCAGAACCCAGTCAGGGTAAACAGGGTACGGAGCAGATCAGAACCCAGTCAGGGTAAACAGGTTACGGAGCAGATCAGAACCCAGTCAGGGTAAACAGGGTACGGAGCAGATCAGAACCCAGGCAGGGTAACCAGGGTGCGGAGCAGATCAGAACCCGGGCAGGGTAAACAGGGTGCGGAGCAGATCAGCACCCGGGCAGGGTAAACAGGGTGCGGAGCAGATCAGAACCCGGGCAGGGTAACCAGGGTGCGGAGCAGATCAGAACCCGGGCAGGGTAAACAGGGTGCGGAGCAGATCAGAACCCGGGCAGGGTAAACAGGGTGCGGAGCAGATCAGAACCCGGGCAGGGTATCCAGGGTGCGGAGCAGATCAACACCTGGGCAGGGTAAACAGGATGCGGAACAGATCAGAACCCGGGCAGGGTAAACAGGGTGCGGAGCAGATCAGAACCCAGTGAGGGTAAACAGGGTGTGGAGCAGATCAGAACCCAGTCAGGGTAAACAGGGTGCGGAGCAGATCAGAACCCAGTCAGGGTAAAGAGGGTGCGGAGCAGATCAGAACCCGGGCAGGGTAAACAGGGTGCGGAGCAGATCAGCACCCGGGCAGGGTAAACAGGATGCGGAGCAGATCAGAACCCGGGCAGGGTAAACAGGGTGCGGAGCAGATCAGAACCCGGGCAGGGTAAAAAGGGTGCGGAGCAGATCAGAACCCGGGCAGGGTAAACAGGGTGCGGAGCAGATCAGAACCCGGTCAGGGTAAACAGGGTGCGGAGCAGATCAGAACCCAGTCAGGGTAAACAGGGTACGGAGCAGATCAGAACCCAGTCAGGGTAAACAGGGTGCGGAGCAGATCAGAACCCGGGCAGGGTAAACAGGGTGCGGAGCAGATCAGAACCCGGGCAGGGTAAACAGGGTGCGGAGCAGATCAGAACCCGGGCAGGGTAACCAGGGTGCGGAGCAGATCAGAACCCGGGCAGGGTAAACAGGGTGCGGAGCAGATCAGAACCCGGGCAGGGTAAACAGGGTGCGGAGCAGATCAGAACCCGGGCAGGGTAACCAGGGTGCGGAGCAGATCAACACCTGGGCAGGGTAAACAGGATGCGGAACAGATCAGAACCCGGGCAGGGTAAACAGGGTGCGGAGCAGATCAGAACCCAGTCAGGGTAAACAGGGTGCGGAGCAGATCAGAACCCAGTCAGGGTAAACAGGGTGCGGAGCAGATCAGAACCCAGTCAGGGTAAAGAGGGTGCGGAGCAGATCAGAACCCGGGCAGGTTAAACAGGGTGCGGAGCAGATCAGAACCCGGGCCGGGTAAAAAGGGTGCGGAGCAGATCAGAACCCGGGCAGGGTAAACAGGGTGCGGAGCAGATCAGCACCCGGGCAGGGTAAACAGGATGCGGAGCAGATCAGAACCCGGGCAGGGTAAACAGGGTGCGGAGCAGATCAGAACCCGGGCAGGGTAAAAAGGGTGCGGAGCAGATCAGAACCCGAGCAGGGTAAACAGGGTGCGGAGCAGATCAGAACCCAGTCAGGGTAAACAGGGTACGGAGCAGATCAGAACCCAGTCAGGGTAAACAGGGTGCGGAGCAGATCAGAACCCAGTCAGGGTAAACAGGGTACGGAGCAGATCAGAACCCAGTCAGGGTAAACAGGGTGCGGAGCAGATCAGAACCCAGTCAGGGTAAACAGGGTGCGGAGCAGATCAGAACCCGGGCAGGGTAAACAGGGTGCGGAGCAGATCAGAACCCAGTCAGGGTAAACAGGGTACGGAGCAGATCAGAACCCAGTCAGGGTAAACAGGGTGCGGAGCAGATCATAACCCGGTCAGGGTAAACAGGGTGCGGAGCAGATCAGAACCCAGTCAGGGTAAACAGGGTGCGGAGCAGATCAGAACCCAGTCAGGGTAAACAGGGTGCGGAGCAAATCAGAACCCGGGCAGGGTAAACAGGGTGCGGAGCAGATCAGCACCCGGGCAGGGTAAACAGGGTGCGGAGCAGATCAGCACCCGGGCAGGGTAAACAGGATGCGGAGCAGATCAGAACCCGGGCAGGGTAAACAGGTTGCGGAGCAGATCAGAACCCGGGCAGGGTAAAAAGGGTGCGGAGCAGATCAGAACCCAGTCAGGGTAAACAGGGTGCGGAGCAGATCAGAACCCGGGCAGGGTAAAAAGGGTGTGGAGCAGATCAGAACCCAGTCAGGGTAAACAGGGTACGGAGCAGATCAGAACCCAGTCAGGGTAAACAGGGTGCGGAGCAGATCAGAACCTGGGCAGGGTAAAAAGGGTGCGGAGCAGATCAGAACCCAGTCAGGGTAAACAGGGTGCGGAGCAGATCCGAACCCGGGCAGGGTAAACAGGGTGCGGAGCAGATCAGAACCCGGGCAGGTTAAACAGGGTGCGGAGCAGATCCGAACACGGGCAGGGTAAAAAGGGTGCGGAGCAGATCAGAACCCAGTCAGGGTAAACAGGGTGCGGAGCAGATCCGAACCCGGGCAGGGTAAACAGGGTGCGGAGCAGATCAGAACCCAGTCAGGGTAAAAAGGGTGCGGAGCAGATGAGAACCCAGTCAGGGTAAACAGGGTACGGAGCAGATCAGAACCCGGGCAGTGTAAAAAGGGTGCGGAGCAGATCAGAACCCAGTCAGGGTAAACTGGGTGTGGAGCAGTTCAGAACCCAGTCAGGGTAAACAGGGTGCGGAGCAGATCAGAACCCGGGCAGGGTAAAAAGGGTGCGGAGCAGATCAGAACCCAGTCAGGGTAAACAGGGTACGGAGCAGATCAGAACCCAGTCAGGGTAAACAGGTTACGGAGCAGATCAGAACCCAGTCAGGGTAAACAGGGTACGGAGCAGATCAGAACCCAGGCAGGGTAACCAGGGTGCGGAGCAGATCAGAACCCGGGCAGGGTAAACAGGGTGCGGAGCAGATCAGCACCCGGGCAGGGTAAACAGGGTGCGGAGCAGATCAGAACCCGGGCAGGGTAACCAGGGTGCGGAGCAGATCAGAACCCGGGCAGGGTAAACAGGGTGCGGAGCAGATCAGAACCCGGGCAGGGTAAACAGGGTGCGGAGCAGATCAGAACCCGGGCAGGGTATCCAGGGTGCGGAGCAGATCAACACCTGGGCAGGGTAAACAGGATGCGGAACAGATCAGAACCCGGGCAGGGTAAACAGGGTGCGGAGCAGATCAGAACCCAGTGAGGGTAAACAGGGTGCGGAGCAGATCAGAACCCAGTCAGGGTAAACAGGGTGCGGAGCAGATCAGAACCCGGGCAGGGTAAACAGGGTGCGGAGCAGATCAGCACCCGGGCAGGGTAAACAGGGTGCGGAGCAGATCAGCACCCGGGCAGGGTAAACAGGATGCGGAGCAGATCAGAACCCGGGCAGGGTAAACAGGGTGCGGAGCAGATCAGAACCCGGGCAGGGTAAAAAGGGTGCGGAGCAGATCAGAACCCGGGCAGGGTAAACAGGGTGCGGAGCAGATCAGAACCCAGTCAGGGTAAACAGGGTGCGGAGCAGATCAGAACCCAGTCAGGGTAAACAGGGTACGGAGCAGATCAGAACCCAGTCAGGGTAAACAGGGTGCGGAGCAGATCAGAACCCGGGCAGGGTAAACAGGGTGCGGAGCAGATCAGAACCCGGGCAGGGTAAACAGGGTGCGGAGCAGATCAGAACCCGGGCAGGGTAACCAGGGTGCGGAGCAGATCAGAACCCGGGCAGGGTAAACAGGGTGCGGAGCAGATCAGAACCCGGGCAGTGTAAACAGGGTGCGGAGCAGATCAGAACCCGGGCAGGGTAACCAGGGTGCGGAGCAGATCAACACCTGGGCAGGGTAAACAGGATGCGGAACAGATCAGAACCCGGGCAGGGTAAACAGGGTGCGGAGCAGATCAGAACCCAGTCAGGGTAAACAGGGTGCGGAGCAGATCAGAACCCAGTCAGGGTAAACAGGGTGCGGAGCAGATCAGAACCCAGTCAGGGTAAAGAGGGTGCGGAGCAGATCAGAACCCGGGCAGGTTAAACAGGGTGCGGAGCAGATCAGAACCCGGGCCGGGTAAAAAGGGTGCGGAGCAGATCAGAACCCGGGCAGGGTAAACAGGGTGCGGAGCAGATCAGCACCCGGGCAGGGTAAACAGGATGCGGAGCAGATCAGAACCCGGGCAGGGTAAACAGGGTGCGGAGCAGATCAGAACCCGGGCAGGGTAAAAAGGGTGCGGAGCAGATCAGAACCCGAGCAGGGTAAACAGGGTGCGGAGCAGATCAGAACCCAGTCAGGGTAAACAGGGTACGGAGCAGATCAGAACCCAGTCAGGGTAAACAGGGTGCGGAGCAGATCAGAACCCAGTCAGGGTAAACAGGGTACGGAGCAGATCAGAACCCAGTCAGGGTAAACAGGGTGCGGAGCAGATCAGAACCCAGTCAGGGTAAACAGGGTGCGGAGCAGATCAGAACCCGGGCAGGGTAAACAGGGTGCGGAGCAGATCAGAACCCAGTCAGGGTAAACAGGGTACGGAGCAGATCAGAACCCAGTCAGGGTAAACAGGGTACGGAGCAGATCAGAACCCAGTCAGGGTAAACAGGGTACGGAGCAGATCAGAACCCAGTCAGGGTAAACAGGGTGCGGAGCAGATCAGAACCCAGTCAGGGTAAACAGGGTACGGAGCAGATCAGAACCCAGTCAGGGTAAACAGGGTACGGAGCAGATCAGAACCCAGTCAGGGTAAACAGGGTACGGAGCAGATCAGAACCAAGTCAGGGTAAACAGGGTGCGGAGCAGATCAGAACCCAGTCAGGGTAAACAGGGTACGGAGCAGATCAGAACCCAGTCAGGGTAAACAGGGTGCGGAGCAGATCAGAACCCAGTCAGGGTAAACAGGGTACGGAGCAGATCAGAACCCAGTCAGGGTAAACAGGGTGCGGAGCAGATCAGAACCCGGGCAGGGTAAACAGGGTGCGGAGCAGATCAGAACCCGGGCAGGGTAAACAGGGTGCGGAGCAGATCAGAACCCAGTCAGGGTAAACAGGGTACGGAGCAGATCAGAACCCAGTCAGGGTAAACAGGGTGCGGAGCAGATCAGAACCCGGGCAGGGTAAACAGGGTGCGGAGCAGATCAGAACCCAGTCAGGGTAAAAAGGGTGCGGAGCAGATCAGAACCCAGTCAGGGTAAACAGGGTACGGAGCAGATCAGAACCCAGTCAGTGTAAACAGGGTGCGGAGCAGATCAGAACCCGGGCAGTGTAAACAGGGTGCGGAGCAGATCAGAACCCGGGCAGGGTAAACAGGGTGCGGAGCAGATCAGAACCCGGGCAGGGTAACCAGGGTGCGGAGCAGATCAACACCCAGGCAGGGTAAACAGGATGCGGAACAGATCAGAACCCGGGCAGGGTAAACAGGGTGCGGAGCAGATCCGAACCCGGGCAGGGTAAAAAGGGTGCGGAGCAGATCAGCACCCAGTCAGGGTAAACAGGGTGCGGAGCAGATCCGAACCCGGGCAGGGTAAACAGGGTGCGGAGCAGATCAGAACCCAGTCAGGGTAAAAAGGGTGCGGAGCAGATGAGTACCCAGTCAGGGTAAACAGGGTACGGAGCAGATCAGAACCCGGGCAGTGTAAACAGGGTGCGGAGCAGATCAGAACCCAGTCAGGGTAAAAAGGGTGCGGAGCAGATGAGTACCCAGTCAGGGTAAACAGGGTGCGGAGCAGATCAGAACCCAGTCAGGGTAAAAAGGGTGCGGAGCAGATGAGTACCCAGTCAGGGTAAACAGGGTGCGGAGCAGATCAGAACCCAGTCAGGGTAAACTGGGTGTGGAGCAGATCAGAACCCAGTCAGGGTAAACAGGGTGCGGAGCAGATGAGTACCCAGTCAGGGTAAACAGGGTGCGGAGCAGATCAGAACCCAGTCAGGGTAAACTGGGTGTGGAGCAGATCAGAACCCAGTCAGGGTAAACAGGGTGCGGAGCAGATCAGAACCCAGTCAGGGTAAACAGGGTGCGGAGCAGATCAGAACCCGGGCAGGGTAACCAGGGTGCGGAGCAGATCAGAACCCGGGCAGGGTAAAAAGGGTGCGGAGCAGATCAGAACCCAGTCAGGGTAAACAGGGTACGGAGCAGATCAGAACCCAGTCAGGGTAAACAGGGTACGGAGCAGATCAGAACCCAGTCAGGGTAAACAGGGTACGGAGCAGATCAGAACCCGGGCAGGGTAACCAGGGTGCGGAGCAGATCAGAACCCGGGCAGGGTAAACAGGGTGCGGAGCAGATCAGAACCCGGGCAGGGTAAACAGGGTGCGGAGCAGATCAGAACCCGGGCAGGGTAACCAGGGTGCGGAGCAGATCAACACCCGGGCAGGGTAAACAGAATGCGGAACAGATCAGATCCCGGGCAGGGTAAACAGGGTGCGGAGCAGATCAGAACCCGGGCAGGGTAAACAGGGTACGGAGCAGTCAGAACCCAGTCAGGGTAAACAGGGTACGGAGCAGATCAGAACCCAGTCAGGGTAAACAGGGTGCGGAGCAGATCAGAACCCAGTCAGGGTAAACAGGGTGCGGAGCAGATCAGAACCCAGTCAGGGTAAACAGGGTACGGAGCAGATCAGAACCCAGTCAGGGTAAACAGGGTGCGGAGCAGATCAGAACCCAGTCAGGGTAAACAGGGTGCGGAGCAGATCAGAACCTGGGCAGGGTAAACAGGGTGCGGAGCAGATCAGAACCCAGTCAGGGTAAACAGGGTGCGGAGCAGATCAGAACCCGGGCAGGGTAAAAAGGGTGCGGAGCAGATCAGAACCCAGTCAGGGTAAACAGGGTGAGGAGCAGATCCGAACCCGGGCAGGGTAAACAGGGTGCGGAGCAGATCAGAACCCGGGCAGGGTAAACAGGGTGCGGAGCAGATCCGAACCCGGGCAGGGTAAACAGGGTGCGGAGCAGATCCGAACCCGGGCAGGGTAAACAGGGTGCGGAGCAGATCAACACCTGGGCAGGGTAAACAGGGTGCGGAGCAGATCAGAACCCAGTCAGGGTAAACAGGGTGCGGAGCAGATCAGAACCCGGGCAGGGTAAACAGGGTGCGGAGCAGATCAGAACCCGGGCAGGGTAAACAGGGTGCGGAGCAGATCAGCACCCGGGCAGGGTAAACAGGATGCGGAGCAGGTCAGAACCCAGTCAGGGTAACCAGGGTGCGGAGCAGATCAACACCCGGGCAGGGTAAACAGGATGCGGAACAGATCAGAACCCGGGCAGGGTAAACAGGGTGCGGAGCAGATCAGAACCCGGTCAGGGTAAACAGGGTGCGGAGCAGATCATAACCCGGTCAGGGTAAACAGGGTGCGGAGCAGATCAGAACCCAGTCAGGGTAAACAGGGTGCGGAGCAGATCAGAACCCAGTCAGGGTAAACAGGGTGCGGAGCAGATCAGAACCCGGGCAGGGTAAACAGGGTGCGGAGCAGATCAGCACCCGGGCAGGGTAAACAGGGTGCGGAGCAGATCAGCACCCGGGCAGGGTAAACAGGATGCGGAGCAGATCAGAACCCGGGCAGGGTAAACAGGTTGCGGAGCAGATCAGAACCCGGGCAGGGTAAAAAGGGTGCGGAGCAGATCAGAACCCAGTCAGGGTAAACAGGGTGCGGAGCAGATCAGAACCCGGGCAGGGTAAAAAGGGTGCGGAGCAGATCAGAACCCAGTCAGGGTAAACAGGGTACGGAGCAGATCAGAACCCAGTCAGGGTAAACAGGGTGCGGAGCAGATCAGAACCTGGGCAGGGTAAAAAGGGTGCGGAGCAGATCAGAACCCAGTCAGGGTAAACAGGGTGCGGAGCAGATCCGAACCCGGGCAGGGTAAACAGGGTGCGGAGCAGATCAGAACCCGGGCAGGGTAAACAGGGTGCGGAGCAGATCCGAACACGGGCAGGGTAAAAAGGGTGCGGAGCAGATCAGAACCCAGTCAGGGTAAACAGGGTGCGGAGCAGATCCGAACCCGGGCAGGGTAAACAGGGTGCGGAGCAGATCAGAACCCAGTCAGGGTAAAAAGGGTGCGGAGCAGATGAGAACCCAGTCAGGGTAAACAGGGTACGGAGCAGATCAGAACCCGGGCAGTGTAAAAAGGGTGCGGAGCAGATCAGAACCCAGTCAGGGTAAACTGGGTGTGGAGCAGTTCAGAACCCAGTCAGGGTAAACAGGGTGCGGAGCAGATCAGAACCCGGGCAGGGTAAAAAGGGTGCGGAGCAGATCAGAACCCAGTCAGGGTAAACAGGGTACGGAGCAGATCAGAACCCAGTCAGGGTAAACAGGTTACGGAGCAGATCAGAACCCAGTCAGGGTAAACAGGGTACGGAGCAGATCAGAACCCAGGCAGGGTAACCAGGGTGCGGAGCAGATCAGAACCCGGGCAGGGTAAACAGGGTGCGGAGCAGATCAGAACCCGGGCAGGGTAAACAGGGTGCGGAGCAGATCAGAACCCGGGCAGGGTAACCAGGGTGCGGAGCAGATCAGAACCCGGGCAGGGTAAACAGGGTGCGGAGCAGATCAGAACCCGGGCAGGGTAAACAGGGTGCGGAGCAGATCAGAACCCGGGCAGGGTATCCAGGGTGCGGAGCAGATCAACACCTGGGCAGGGTAAACAGGATGCGGAACAGATCAGAACCCGGGCAGGGTAAACAGGGTGCGGAGCAGATCAGAACCCAGTGAGGGTAAACAGGGTGCGGAGCAGATCAGAACCCAGTCAGGGTAAACAGGGTGCGGAGCAGATCAGAACCCAGTCAGGGTAAAGAGGGTGCGGAGCAGATCAGAACCCGGGCAGGGTAAACAGGGTGCGGAGCAGATCAGCACCCGGGCAGGGTAAACAGGATGCGGAGCAGATCAGAACCCGGGCAGGGTAAACAGGGTGAGGAGCAGATCAGAACCCGGGCAGGGTAAAAAGGGTGCGGAGCAGATCAGAACCCGGGCAGGGTAAACAGGGTGCGGAGCAGATCAGAACCCAGTCAGGGTAAACAGGGTGCGGAGCAGATCAGAACCCAGTCAGGGTAAACAGGGTACGGAGCAGATCAGAACCCAGTCAGGGTAAACAGGGTGCGGAGCAGATCAGAACCCGGGCAGGGTAAACAGGGTGCGGAGCAGATCAGAACCCGGGCAGGGTAAACAGGGTGCGGAGCAGATCAGAACCCGGGCAGGGTAACCAGGGTGCGGAGCAGATCAGAACCCGGGCAGGGTAAACAGGGTGCGGAGCAGATCAGAACCCGGGCAGGGTAAACAGGGTGCGGAGCAGATCAGAACCCGGGCAGGGTAACCAGGGTGCGGAGCAGATCAACACCTGGGCAGGGTAAACAGGATGCGGAACAGATCAGAACCCGGGCAGGGTAAACAGGGTGCGGAGCAGATCAGAACCCAGTCAGGGTAAACAGGGTGCGGAGCAGATCAGAACCCAGTCAGGGTAAACAGGGTGCGGAGCAGATCAGAACCCAGTCAGGGTAAAGAGGGTGCGGAGCAGATCAGAACCCGGGCAGGGTAAACAGGGTGCGGAGCAGATCAGAACCCGGGCCGGGTAAAAAGGGTGCGGAGCAGATCAGAACCCGGGCAGGGTAAACAGGGTGCGGAGCAGATCAGCACCCGGGCAGGGTAAACAGGATGCGGAGCAGATCAGAACCCGGGCAGGGTAAACAGGGTGCGGAGCAGATCAGAACCCGGGCCGGGTAAAAAGGGTGCGGAGCAGATCAGAACCCGGGCAGGGTAAACAGGGTGCGGAGCAGATCAGAACCCGGGCCGGGTAAAAAGGGTGCGGAGCAGATCAGAACCCGGGCAGGGTAAACAGGGTGCGGAGCAGATCAGCACCCGGGCAGGGTAAACAGGATGCGGAGCAGATCAGAACCCGGGCAGGGTAAACAGGGTGCGGAGCAGATCAGCACCCGGGCAGGGTAAACAGGATGCGGAGCAGATCAGAACCCGGGCAGGGTAAACAGGGTGCGGAGCAGATCAGAACCCGGGCAGGGTAAAAAGGGTGCGGAGCAGATCAGAACCCGAGCAGGGTAAACAGGGTGCGGAGCAGATCAGAACCCAGTCAGGGTAAACAGGGTACGGAGCAGATCAGAACCCAGTCAGGGTAAACAGGGTGCGGAGCAGATCAGAACCCAGTCAGGGTAAACAGGGTACGGAGCAGATCAGAACCCAGTCAGGGTAAACAGGGTGCGGAGCAGATCAGAACCCGGGCAGGGTAAACAGGGTGCGGAGCAGATCAGAACCCAGTCAGGGTAAACAGGGTACGGAGCAGATCAGAACCCAGTCAGGGTAAACAGGGTACGGAGCAGATCAGAACCCAGTCAGGGTAAACAGAGTACGGAGCAGATCAGAACCCAGTCAGGGTAAACAGGGTGCGGAGCAGATCAGAACCCAGTCAGGGTAAACAGGGTACGGAGCAGATCAGAACCCAGTCAGGGTAAACAGGGTACGGAGCAGATCAGAACCCAGTCAGGGTAAACAGGGTACGGAGCAGATCAGAACCCAGTCAGGGTAAACAGGGTGCGGAGCAGATCAGAACCCAGTCAGGGTAAACAGGGTACGGAGCAGATCAGAACCCAGTCAGGGTAAACAGGGTGCGGAGCAGATCAGAACCCAGTCAGGGTAAACAGGGTACGGAGCAGATCAGAACCCAGTCAGGGTAAACAGGGTGCGGAGCAGATCAGAACCCAGTCAGGGTAAACAGGGTGCGGAGCAGATCAGAACCCGGGCAGGGTAAACAGGGTGCGGAGCAGATCAGAACCCAGTCAGGGTAAACAGGGTACGGAGCAGATCAGAACCCAGTCAGGGTAAACAGGGTGCGGAGCAGATCAGAACCCGGGCAGGGTAAACAGGGTGCGGAGCAGATCAGAACCCAGTCAGGGTAAAAAGGGTGCGGAGCAGATCAGAACCCAGTCAGGGTAAACAGGGTACGGAGCAGATCAGAACCCAGTCAGGGTAAACAGGGTGCGGAGCAGATCAGAACCCGGGCAGGGTAAACAGGGTGCGGAGCAGATCAGAACCCGGGCAGGGTAAACAGGGTGCGGAGCAGATCAGAACCCGGGCAGGGTAACCAGGGTGCGGAGCAGATCAACACCCAGGCAGGGTAAACAGGATGCGGAACAGATCAGAACCCGGGCAGGGTAAACAGGGTGCGGAGCAGATCAGAACCCAGTCAGGGTAAACAGGGTGCGGAGCAGATCAGAACCCAGTCAGGGTAAACAGGGTGCGGAGCAGATCAGAACCCAGTCAGGGTAAACAGGGTGCGGAGCAGATCAGAACCTGGACAGGGTAAAAAGGGTGCGGAGCAGATCAGAAGCCAGTCAGGGTAAACAGGGTGCGGAGCAGATCAGAACCCAGTCAGGGTAAACAGGGTGCGGAGCAGATCAGAACCCAGTCAGGGTAAACAGGGTGCGGAGCAGATCAGAACCCGGGCAGGGTATCCAGGGTGCGGAGCAGATCAACACCTGGGCAGGGTAAACAGGATGCGGAACAGATCAGAACCCGGGCAGGGTAAACAGGGTGCGGAGCAGATCAGAACCCAGTGAGGGTAAACAGGGTGCGGAGCAGATCAGAACCCAGTCAGGGTAAACAGGGTGCGGAGCAGATCAGAACCCGGGCAGGGTAAACAGGGTGCGGAGCAGATCAGCACCCGGGCAGGGTAAACAGGGTGCGGAGCAGATCAGCACCCGGGCAGGGTAAACAGGATGCGGAGCAGATCAGAACCCGGGCAGGGTAAACAGGGTGCGGAGCAGATCAGAACCCGGGCAGGGTAAAAAGGGTGCGGAGCAGATCAGAACCCGGGCAGGGTAAACAGGGTGCGGAGCAGATCAGAACCCAGTCAGGGTAAACAGGGTGCGGAGCAGATCAGAACCCAGTCAGGGTAAACAGGGTACGGAGCAGATCAGAACCCAGTCAGGGTAAACAGGGTGCGGAGCAGATCAGAACCCGGGCAGGGTAAACAGGGTGCGGAGCAGATCAGAACCCGGGCAGGGTAAACAGGGTGCGGAGCAGATCAGAACCCGGGCAGGGTAACCAGGGTGCGGAGCAGATCAGAACCCGGGCAGGGTAAACAGGGTGCGGAGCAGATCAGAACCCGGGCAGGGTAAACAGGGTGCGGAGCAGATCAGAACCCGGGCAGGGTAACCAGGGTGCGGAGCAGATCAACACCTGGGCAGGGTAAACAGGATGCGGAACAGATCAGAACCCGGGCAGGGTAAACAGGGTGCGGAGCAGATCAGAACCCAGTCAGGGTAAACAGGGTGCGGAGCAGATCAGAACCCAGTCAGGGTAAACAGGGTGCGGAGCAGATCAGAACCCAGTCAGGGTAAAGAGGGTGCGGAGCAGATCAGAACCCGGGCAGGTTAAACAGGGTGCGGAGCAGATCAGAACCCGGGCCGGGTAAAAAGGGTGCGGAGCAGATCAGAACCCGGGCAGGGTAAACAGGGTGCGGAGCAGATCAGCACCCGGGCAGGGTAAACAGGATGCGGAGCAGATCAGAACCCGGGCAGGGTAAACAGGGTGCGGAGCAGATCAGAACCCGGGCAGGGTAAAAAGGGTGCGGAGCAGATCAGAACCCGAGCAGGGTAAACAGGGTGCGGAGCAGATCAGAACCCAGTCAGGGTAAACAGGGTACGGAGCAGATCAGAACCCAGTCAGGGTAAACAGGGTGCGGAGCAGATCAGAACCCAGTCAGGGTAAACAGGGTACGGAGCAGATCAGAACCCAGTCAGGGTAAACAGGGTGCGGAGCAGATCAGAACCCAGTCAGGGTAAACAGGGTGCGGAGCAGATCAGAACCCGGGCAGGGTAAACAGGGTGCGGAGCAGATCAGAACCCAGTCAGGGTAAACAGGGTACGGAGCAGATCAGAACCCAGTCAGGGTAAACAGGGTACGGAGCAGATCAGAACCCAGTCAGGGTAAACAGGGTACGGAGCAGATCAGAACCCAGTCAGGGTAAACAGGGTGCGGAGCAGATCAGAACCCAGTCAGGGTAAACAGGGTACGGAGCAGATCAGAACCCAGTCAGGGTAAACAGGGTACGGAGCAGATCAGAACCCAGTCAGGGTAAACAGGGTACGGAGCAGATCAGAACCCAGTCAGGGTAAACAGGGTGCGGAGCAGATCAGAACCCAGTCAGGGTAAACAGGGTACGGAGCAGATCAGAACCCAGTCAGGGTAAACAGGGTGCGGAGCAGATCAGAACCCAGTCAGGGTAAACAGGGTACGGAGCAGATCAGAACCCAGTCAGGGTAAACAGGGTGCGGAGCAGATCAGAACCCGGGCAGGGTAAACAGGGTGCGGAGCAGATCAGAACCCGGGCAGGGTAAACAGGGTGCGGAGCAGATCAGAACCCAGTCAGGGTAAACAGGGTACGGAGCAGATCAGAACCCAGTCAGGGTAAACAGGGTGCGGAGCAGATCAGAACCCGGGCAGGGTAAACAGGGTGCGGAGCAGATCAGAACCCAGTCAGGGTAAAAAGGGTGCGGAGCAGATCAGAACCCAGTCAGGGTAAACAGGGTACGGAGCAGATCAGAACCCAGTCAGTGTAAACAGGGTGCGGAGCAGATCAGAACCCGGGCAGTGTAAACAGGGTGCGGAGCAGATCAGAACCCGGGCAGGGTAAACAGGGTGCGGAGCAGATCAGAACCCGGGCAGGGTAACCAGGGTGCGGAGCAGATCAACACCCAGGCAGGGTAAACAGGATGCGGAACAGATCAGAACCCGGGCAGGGTAAACAGGGTGCGGAGCAGATCCGAACCCGGGCAGGGTAAAAAGGGTGCGGAGCAGATCAGCACCCAGTCAGGGTAAACAGGGTGCGGAGCAGATCCGAACCCGGGCAGGGTAAACAGGGTGCGGAGCAGATCAGAACCCAGTCAGGGTAAAAAGGGTGCGGAGCAGATGAGTACCCAGTCAGGGTAAACAGGGTACGGAGCAGATCAGAACCCGGGCAGTGTAAACAGGGTGCGGAGCAGATCAGAACCCAGTCAGGGTAAAAAGGGTGCGGAGCAGATGAGTACCCAGTCAGGGTAAACAGGGTGCGGAGCAGATCAGAACCCAGTCAGGGTAAAAAGGGTGCGGAGCAGATGAGTACCCAGTCAGGGTAAACAGGGTGCGGAGCAGATCAGAACCCAGTCAGGGTAAACTGGGTGTGGAGCAGATCAGAACCCAGTCAGGGTAAACAGGGTGCGGAGCAGATGAGTACCCAGTCAGGGTAAACAGGGTGCGGAGCAGATCAGAACCCAGTCAGGGTAAACTGGGTGTGGAGCAGATCAGAACCCAGTCAGGGTAAACAGGGTGCGGAGCAGATCAGAACCCAGTCAGGGTAAACAGGGTGCGGAGCAGATCAGAACCCGGGCAGGGTAACCAGGGTGCGGAGCAGATCAGAACCCGGGCAGGGTAAAAAGGGTGCGGAGCAGATCAGAACCCAGTCAGGGTAAACAGGGTACGGAGCAGATCAGAACCCAGTCAGGGTAAACAGGGTACGGAGCAGATCAGAACCCAGTCAGGGTAAACAGGGTACGGAGCAGATCAGAACCCGGGCAGGGTAACCAGGGTGCGGAGCAGATCAGAACCCGGGCAGGGTAAACAGGGTGCGGAGCAGATCAGAACCCGGGCAGGGTAAACAGGGTGCGGAGCAGATCAGAACCCGGGCAGGGTAACCAGGGTGCGGAGCAGATCAACACCCGGGCAGGGTAAACAGAATGCGGAACAGATCAGATCCCGGGCAGGGTAAACAGGGTGCGGAGCAGATCAGAACCCGGGCAGGGTAAACAGGGTACGGAGCAGTCAGAACCCAGTCAGGGTAAACAGGGTACGGAGCAGATCAGAACCCAGTCAGGGTAAACAGGGTGCGGAGCAGATCAGAACCCAGTCAGGGTAAACAGGGTGCGGAGCAGATCAGAACCCAGTCAGGGTAAACAGGGTACGGAGCAGATCAGAACCCAGTCAGGGTAAACAGGGTGCGGAGCAGATCAGAACCCAGTCAGGGTAAACAGGGTGCGGAGCAGATCAGAACCTGGGCAGGGTAAACAGGGTGCGGAGCAGATCAGAACCCAGTCAGGGTAAACAGGGTGCGGAGCAGATCAGAACCCGGGCAGGGTAAAAAGGGTGCGGAGCAGATCAGAACCCAGTCAGGGTAAACAGGGTGAGGAGCAGATCCGAACCCGGGCAGGGTAAACAGGGTGCGGAGCAGATCAGAACCCGGGCAGGGTAAACAGGGTGCGGAGCAGATCCGAACCCGGGCAGGGTAAACAGGGTGCGGAGCAGATCCGAACCCGGGCAGGGTAAACAGGGTGCGGAGCAGATCAACACCTGGGCAGGGTAAACAGGGTGCGGAGCAGATCAGAACCCAGTCAGGGTAAACAGGGTGCGGAGCAGATCAGAACCCGGGCAGGGTAAACAGGGTGCGGAGCAGATCAGAACCCGGGCAGGGTAAACAGGGTGCGGAGCAGATCAGCACCCGGGCAGGGTAAACAGGATGCGGAGCAGGTCAGAACCCAGTCAGGGTAACCAGGGTGCGGAGCAGATCAACACCCGGGCAGGGTAAACAGGATGCGGAACAGATCAGAACCCGGGCAGGGTAAACAGGGTGCGGAGCAGATCAGAACCCGGTCAGGGTAAACAGGGTGCGGAGCAGATCATAACCCGGTCAGGGTAAACAGGGTGCGGAGCAGATCAGAACCCAGTCAGGGTAAACAGGGTGCGGAGCAGATCAGAACCCAGTCAGGGTAAACAGGGTGCGGAGCAAATCAGAACCCGGGCAGGGTAAACAGGGTGCGGAGCAGATCAGCACCCGGGCAGGGTAAACAGGGTGCGGAGCAGATCAGCACCCGGGCAGGGTAAACAGGATGCGGAGCAGATCAGAACCCGGGCAGGGTAAACAGGTTGCGGAGCAGATCAGAACCCGGGCAGGGTAAAAAGGGTGCGGAGCAGATCAGAACCCAGTCAGGGTAAACAGGGTGCGGAGCAGATCAGAACCCGGGCAGGGTAAAAAGGGTGCGGAGCAGATCAGAACCCAGTCAGGGTAAACAGGGTACGGAGCAGATCAGAACCCAGTCAGGGTAAACAGGGTGCGGAGCAGATCAGAACCTGGGCAGGGTAAAAAGGGTGCGGAGCAGATCAGAACCCAGTCAGGGTAAACAGGGTGCGGAGCAGATCCGAACCCGGGCAGGGTAAACAGGGTGCGGAGCAGATCAGAACCCGGGCAGGGTAAACAGGGTGCGGAGCAGATCCGAACACGGGCAGGGTAAAAAGGGTGCGGAGCAGATCAGAACCCAGTCAGGGTAAACAGGGTGCGGAGCAGATCCGAACCCGGGCAGGGTAAACAGGGTGCGGAGCAGATCAGAACCCAGTCAGGGTAAAAAGGGTGCGGAGCAGATGAGAACCCAGTCAGGGTAAACAGGGTACGGAGCAGATCAGAACCCGGGCAGTGTAAAAAGGGTGCGGAGCAGATCAGAACCCAGTCAGGGTAAACTGGGTGTGGAGCAGTTCAGAACCCAGTCAGGGTAAACAGGGTGCGGAGCAGATCAGAACCCGGGCAGGGTAAAAAGGGTGCGGAGCAGATCAGAACCCAGTCAGGGTAAACAGGGTACGGAGCAGATCAGAACCCAGTCAGGGTAAACAGGTTACGGAGCAGATCAGAACCCAGTCAGGGTAAACAGGGTACGGAGCAGATCAGAACCCAGGCAGGGTAACCAGGGTGCGGAGCAGATCAGAACCCGGGCAGGGTAAACAGGGTGCGGAGCAGATCAGAACCCGGGCAGGGTAAACAGGGTGCGGAGCAGATCAGAACCCGGGCAGGGTAACCAGGGTGCGGAGCAGATCAGAACCCGGGCAGGGTAAACAGGGTGCGGAGCAGATCAGAACCCGGGCAGGGTAAACAGGGTGCGGAGCAGATCAGAACCCGGGCAGGGTATCCAGGGTGCGGAGCAGATCAACACCTGGGCAGGGTAAACAGGATGCGGAACAGATCAGAACCCGGGCAGGGTAAACAGGGTGCGGAGCAGATCAGAACCCAGTGAGGGTAAACAGGGTGCGGAGCAGATCAGAACCCAGTCAGGGTAAACAGGGTGCGGAGCAGATCAGAACCCAGTCAGGGTAAAGAGGGTGCGGAGCAGATCAGAACCCGGGCAGGGTAAACAGGGTGCGGAGCAGATCAGCACCCGGGCAGGGTAAACAGGATGCGGAGCAGATCAGAACCCGGGCAGGGTAAACAGGGTGAGGAGCAGATCAGAACCCGGGCAGGGTAAAAAGGGTGCGGAGCAGATCAGAACCCGGGCAGGGTAAACAGGGTGCGGAGCAGATCAGAACCCAGTCAGGGTAAACAGGGTGCGGAGCAGATCAGAACCCAGTCAGGGTAAACAGGGTACGGAGCAGATCAGAACCCAGTCAGGGTAAACAGGGTGCGGAGCAGATCAGAACCCGGGCAGGGTAAACAGGGTGCGGAGCAGATCAGAACCCGGGCAGGGTAAACAGGGTGCGGAGCAGATCAGAACCCGGGCAGGGTAACCAGGGTGCGGAGCAGATCAGAACCCGGGCAGGGTAAACAGGGTGCGGAGCAGATCAGAACCCGGGCAGGGTAAACAGGGTGCGGAGCAGATCAGAACCCGGGCAGGGTAACCAGGGTGCGGAGCAGATCAACACCTGGGCAGGGTAAACAGGATGCGGAACAGATCAGAACCCGGGCAGGGTAAACAGGGTGCGGAGCAGATCAGAACCCAGTCAGGGTAAACAGGGTGCGGAGCAGATCAGAACCCAGTCAGGGTAAACAGGGTGCGGAGCAGATCAGAACCCAGTCAGGGTAAAGAGGGTGCGGAGCAGATCAGAACCCGGGCAGGGGTAAACAGGGTGCGGAGCAGATCAGAACCCGGGCCGGGTAAAAAGGGTGCGGAGCAGATCAGAACCCGGGCAGGGTAAACAGGGTGCGGAGCAGATCAGCACCCGGGCAGGGTAAACAGGATGCGGAGCAGATCAGAACCCGGGCAGGGTAAACAGGGTGCGGAGCAGATCAGAACCCGGGCCGGGTAAAAAGGGTGCGGAGCAGATCAGAACCCGGGCAGGGTAAACAGGGTGCGGAGCAGATCAGAACCCGGGCCGGGTAAAAAGGGTGCGGAGCAGATCAGAACCCGGGCAGGGTAAACAGGGTGCGGAGCAGATCAGCACCCGGGCAGGGTAAACAGGATGCGGAGCAGATCAGAACCCGGGCAGGGTAAACAGGGTGCGGAGCAGATCAGCACCCGGGCAGGGTAAACAGGATGCGGAGCAGATCAGAACCCGGGCAGGGTAAACAGGGTGCGGAGCAGATCAGAACCCGGGCAGGGTAAAAAGGGTGCGGAGCAGATCAGAACCCGAGCAGGGTAAACAGGGTGCGGAGCAGATCAGAACCCAGTCAGGGTAAACAGGGTACGGAGCAGATCAGAACCCAGTCAGGGTAAACAGGGTGCGGAGCAGATCAGAACCCAGTCAGGGTAAACAGGGTACGGAGCAGATCAGAACCCAGTCAGGGTAAACAGGGTGCGGAGCAGATCAGAACCCGGGCAGGGTAAACAGGGTGCGGAGCAGATCAGAACCCAGTCAGGGTAAACAGGGTACGGAGCAGATCAGAACCCAGTCAGGGTAAACAGGGTACGGAGCAGATCAGAACCCAGTCAGGGTAAACAGGGTACGGAGCAGATCAGAACCCAGTCAGGGTAAACAGGGTGCGGAGCAGATCAGAACCCAGTCAGGGTAAACAGGGTACGGAGCAGATCAGAACCCAGTCAGGGTAAACAGGGTACGGAGCAGATCAGAACCCAGTCAGGGTAAACAGGGTACAGAGCAGATCAGAACCCAGTCAGGGTAAACAGGGTGCGGAGCAGATCAGAACCCAGTCAGGGTAAACAGGGTACGGAGCAGATCAGAACCCAGTCAGGGTAAACAGGGTGCGGAGCAGATCAGAACCCAGTCAGGGTAAACAGGGTACGGAGCAGATCAGAACCCAGTCAGGGTAAACAGGGTGCGGAGCAGATCAGAACCCAGTCAGGGTAAACAGGGTGCGGAGCAGATCAGAACCCGGGCAGGGTAAACAGGGTGCGGAGCAGATCAGAACCCAGTCAGGGTAAACAGGGTACGGAGCAGATCAGAACCCAGTCAGGGTAAACAGGGTGCGGAGCAGATCAGAACCCGGGCAGGGTAAACAGGGTGCGGAGCAGATCAGAACCCAGTCAGGGTAAAAAGGGTGCGGAGCAGATCAGAACCCAGTCAGGGTAAACAGGGTACGGAGCAGATCAGAACCCAGTCAGGGTAAACAGGGTGCGGAGCAGATCAGAACCCGGGCAGGGTAAACAGGGTGCGGAGCAGATCAGAACCCGGGCAGGGTAAACAGGGTGCGGAGCAGATCAGAACCCGGGCAGGGTAACCAGGGTGCGGAGCAGATCAACACCCAGGCAGGGTAAACAGGATGCGGAACAGATCAGAACCCGGGCAGGGTAAACAGGGTGCGGAGCAGATCAGAACCCAGTCAGGGTAAACAGGGTGCGGAGCAGATCAGAACCCAGTCAGGGTAAACAGGGTGCGGAGCAGATCAGAACCCGGGCAGGGTAACCAGGGTGCGGAGCAGATCAACACCCAGGCAGGGTAAACAGGATGCGGAACAGATCAGAACCCGGGCAGGGTAAACAGGGTGCGGAGCAGATCCGAACCCGGGCAGGGTAAAAAGGGTGCGGAGCAGATCAGCACCCAGTCAGGGTAAACAGGGTGCGGAGCAGATCCGAACCCGGGCAGGGTAAACAGGGTGCGGAGCAGATCAGAACCCAGTCAGGGTAAAAAGGGTGCGGAGCAGATGAGTACCCAGTCAGGGTAAACAGGGTACGGAGCAGATCAGAACCCGGGCAGTGTAAACAGGGTGCGGAGCAGATCAGAACCCAGTCAGGGTAAAAAGGGTGCGGAGCAGATGAGTACCCAGTCAGGGTAAACAGGGTGCGGAGCAGATCAGAACCCAGTCAGGGTAAAAAGGGTGCGGAGCAGATGAGTACCCAGTCAGGGTAAACAGGGTGCGGAGCAGATCAGAACCCAGTCAGGGTAAACTGGGTGTGGAGCAGTTCAGAACCCAGTCAGGGTAAACAGGGTGCGGAGCAGATGAGTACCCAGTCAGGGTAAACAGGGTGCGGAGCAGATCAGAACCCAGTCAGGGTAAACTGGGTGTGGAGCAGATCAGAACCCAGTCAGGGTAAACAGGGTGCGGAGCAGATCAGAACCCAGTCAGGGTAAACAGGGTGCGGAGCAGATCAGAACCCGGGCAGGGTAACCAGGGTGCGGAGCAGATCAGAACCCGGGCAGGGTAAAAAGGGTGCGGAGCAGATCAGAACCCAGTCAGGGTAAACAGGGTACGGAGCAGATCAGAACCCAGTCAGGGTAAACAGGGTACGGAGCAGATCAGAACCCAGTCAGGGTAAACAGGGTACGGAGCAGATCAGAACCCGGGCAGGGTAACCAGGGTGCGGAGCAGATCAGAACCCGGGCAGGGTAAACAGGGTGCGGAGCAGATCAGAACCCGGGCAGGGTAAACAGGGTGCGGAGCAGATCAGAACCCGGGCAGGGTAACCAGGGTGCGGAGCAGATCAACACCCGGGCAGGGTAAACAGAATGCGGAACAGATCAGATCCCGGGCAGGGGTAAACAGGGTGCGGAGCAGATCAGAACCCGGGCAGGGTAAACAGGGTACGGAGCAGTCAGAACCCAGTCAGGGTAAACAGGGTACGGAGCAGATCAGAACCCAGTCAGGGTAAACAGGGTGCGGAGCAGATCAGAACCCAGTCAGGGTAAACAGGGTGCGGAGCAGATCAGAACCCAGTCAGGGTAAACAGGGTACGGAGCAGATCAGAACCCAGTCAGGGTAAACAGGGTGCGGAGCAGATCAGAACCCAGTCAGGGTAAACAGGGTGCGGAGCAGATCAGAACCTGGGCAGGGTAAACAGGGTGCGGAGCAGATCAGAACCCAGTCAGGGTAAACAGGGTGCGGAGCAGATCAGAACCCGGGCAGGGTAAAAAGGGTGCGGAGCAGATCAGAACCCAGTCAGGGTAAACAGGGTGAGGAGCAGATCCGAACCCGGGCAGGGTAAACAGGGTGCGGAGCAGATCAGAACCCGGGCAGGGTAAACAGGGTGCGGAGCAGATCCGAACCCGGGCAGGGTAAACAGGGTGCGGAGCAGATCCGAACCCGGGCAGGGTAAACAGGGTGCGGAGCAGATCAACACCTGGGCAGGGTAAACAGGGTGCGGAGCAGATCAGAACCCAGTCAGGGTAAACAGGGTGCGGAGCAGATCAGAACCCGGGCAGGGTAAACAGGGTGCGGAGCAGATCAGAACCCGGGCAGGGTAAACAGGGTGCGGAGCAGATCAGCACCCGGGCAGGGTAAACAGGATGCGGAGCAGGTCAGAACCCAGTCAGGGTAACCAGGGTGCGGAGCAGATCAACACCCGGGCAGGGTAAACAGGATGCGGAACAGATCAGAACCCGGGCAGGGTAAACAGGGTGCGGAGCAGATCAGAACCCGGTCAGGGTAAACAGGGTGCGGAGCAGATCATAACCCGGTCAGGGTAAACAGGGTGCGGAGCAGATCAGAACCCAGTCAGGGTAAACAGGGTGCGGAGCAGATCAGAACCCAGTCAGGGTAAACAGGGTGCGGAGCAAATCAGAACCCGGGCAGGGTAAACAGGGTGCGGAGCAGATCAGCACCCGGGCAGGGTAAACAGGGTGCGGAGCAGATCAGCACCCGGGCAGGGTAAACAGGATGCGGAGCAGATCAGAACCCGGGCAGGGTAAACAGGTTGCGGAGCAGATCAGAACCCGGGCAGGGTAAAAAGGGTGCGGAGCAGATCAGAACCCAGTCAGGGTAAACAGGGTGCGGAGCAGATCAGAACCCGGGCAGGGTAAAAAGGGTGCGGAGCAGATCAGAACCCAGTCAGGGTAAACAGGGTACGGAGCAGATCAGAACCCAGTCAGGGTAAACAGGGTGCGGAGCAGATCAGAACCTGGGCAGGGTAAAAAGGGTGCGGAGCAGATCAGAACCCAGTCAGGGTAAACAGGGTGCGGAGCAGATCCGAACCCGGGCAGGGTAAACAGGGTGCGGAGCAGATCAGAACCCGGGCAGGGTAAACAGGGTGCGGAGCAGATCCGAACACGGGCAGGGTAAAAAGGGTGCGGAGCAGATCAGAACCCAGTCAGGGTAAACAGGGTGCGGAGCAGATCCGAACCCGGGCAGGGTAAACAGGGTGCGGAGCAGATCAGAACCCAGTCAGGGTAAAAAGGGTGCGGAGCAGATGAGAACCCAGTCAGGGTAAACAGGGTACGGAGCAGATCAGAACCCGGGCAGTGTAAAAAGGGTGCGGAGCAGATCAGAACCCAGTCAGGGTAAACTGGGTGTGGAGCAGTTCAGAACCCAGTCAGGGTAAACAGGGTGCGGAGCAGATCAGAACCCGGGCAGGGTAAAAAGGGTGCGGAGCAGATCAGAACCCAGTCAGGGTAAACAGGGTACGGAGCAGATCAGAACCCAGTCAGGGTAAACAGGTTACGGAGCAGATCAGAACCCAGTCAGGGTAAACAGGGTACGGAGCAGATCAGAACCCAGGCAGGGTAACCAGGGTGCGGAGCAGATCAGAACCCGGGCAGGGTAAACAGGGTGCGGAGCAGATCAGAACCCGGGCAGGGTAAACAGGGTGCGGAGCAGATCAGAACCCGGGCAGGGTAACCAGGGTGCGGAGCAGATCAGAACCCGGGCAGGGTAAACAGGGTGCGGAGCAGATCAGAACCCGGGCAGGGTAAACAGGGTGCGGAGCAGATCAGAACCCGGGCAGGGTATCCAGGGTGCGGAGCAGATCAACACCTGGGCAGGGTAAACAGGATGCGGAACAGATCAGAACCCGGGCAGGGTAAACAGGGTGCGGAGCAGATCAGAACCCAGTGAGGGTAAACAGGGTGCGGAGCAGATCAGAACCCAGTCAGGGTAAACAGGGTGCGGAGCAGATCAGAACCCAGTCAGGGTAAAGAGGGTGCGGAGCAGATCAGAACCCGGGCAGGGTAAACAGGGTGCGGAGCAGATCAGCACCCGGGCAGGGTAAACAGGAAGCGGAGCAGATCAGAACCCGGGCAGGGTAAACAGGGTGAGGAGCAGATCAGAACCCGGGCAGGGTAAAAAGGGTGCGGAGCAGATCAGAACCCGGGCAGGGTAAACAGGGTGCGGAGCAGATCAGAACCCAGTCAGGGTAAACAGGGTGCGGAGCAGATCAGAACCCAGTCAGGGTAAACAGGGTACGGAGCAGATCAGAACCCAGTCAGGGTAAACAGGGTGCGGAGCAGATCAGAACCCGGGCAGGGTAAACAGGGTGCGGAGCAGATCAGAACCCGGGCAGGGTAAACAGGGTGCGGAGCAGATCAGAACCCGGGCAGGGTAACCAGGGTGCGGAGCAGATCAGAACCCGGGCAGGGTAAACAGGGTGCGGAGCAGATCAGAACCCGGGCAGGGTAAACAGGGTGCGGAGCAGATCAGAACCCGGGCAGGGTAACCAGGGTGCGGAGCAGATCAACACCTGGGCAGGGTAAACAGGATGCGGAACAGATCAGAACCCGGGCAGGGTAAACAGGGTGCGGAGCAGATCAGAACCCAGTCAGGGTAAACAGGGTGCGGAGCAGATCAGAACCCAGTCAGGGTAAACAGGGTGCGGAGCAGATCAGAACCCAGTCAGGGTAAAGAGGGTGCGGAGCAGATCAGAACCCGGGCAGGGTAAACAGGGTGCGGAGCAGATCAGAACCCGGGCCGGGTAAAAAGGGTGCGGAGCAGATCAGAACCCGGGCAGGGTAAACAGGGTGCGGAGCAGATCAGCACCCGGGCAGGGTAAACAGGATGCGGAGCAGATCAGAACCCGGGCAGGGTAAACAGGGTGCGGAGCAGATCAGAACCCGGGCCGGGTAAAAAGGGTGCGGAGCAGATCAGAACCCGGGCAGGGTAAACAGGGTGCGGAGCAGATCAGAACCCGGGCCGGGTAAAAAGGGTGCGGAGCAGATCAGAACCCGGGCAGGGTAAACAGGGTGCGGAGCAGATCAGCACCCGGGCAGGGTAAACAGGATGCGGAGCAGATCAGAACCCGGGCAGGGTAAACAGGGTGCGGAGCAGATCAGCACCCGGGCAGGGTAAACAGGATGCGGAGCAGATCAGAACCCGGGCAGGGTAAACAGGGTGCGGAGCAGATCAGAACCCGGGCAGGGTAAAAAGGGTGCGGAGCAGATCAGAACCCGAGCAGGGTAAACAGGGTGCGGAGCAGATCAGAACCCGGGCAGGGTAAACAGGGTACGGAGCAGATCAGAACCCAGTCAGGGTAAACAGGGTGCGGAGCAGATCAGAACCCAGTCAGGGTAAACAGGGTACGGAGCAGATCAGAACGCAGTCAGGGTAAACAGGGTGCGGAGCAGATCAGAACCCGGGCAGGGTAAACAGGGTGCGGAGCAGATCAGAACCCCGTCAGGGTAAACAGGGTACGGAGCAGATCAGAACCCAGTCAGGGTAAACAGGGTACGGAGCAGATCAGAACCCAGTCAGGGTAAACAGGGTACGGAGCAGATCAGAACCCAGTCAGGGTAAACAGGGTGCGGAGCAGATCAGAACCCAGTCAGGGTAAACAGGGTACGGAGCAGATCAGAACCCAGTCAGGGTAAACAGGGTACGGAGCAGATCAGAACCCAGTCAGGGTAAACAGGGTACGGAGCAGATCAGAACCCAGTCAGGGTAAACAGGGTGCGGAGCAGATCAGAACCCAGTCAGGGTAAACAGGGTACGGAGCAGATCAGAACCCAGTCAGGGTAAACAGGGTGCGGAGCAGATCAGAACCCAGTCAGGGTAAACAGGGTACGGAGCAGATCAGAACCCAGTCAGGGTAAACAGGGTGCGGAGCAGATCAGAACCCAGTCAGGGTAAACAGGGTGCGGAGCAGATCAGAACCCGGGCAGGGTAAACAGGGTGCGGAGCAGATCAGAACCCAGTCAGGGTAAACAGGGTACGGAGCAGATCAGAACCCAGTCAGGGTAAACAGGGTGCGGAGCAGATCAGAACCCGGGCAGGGTAAACAGGGTGCGGAGCAGATCAGAACCCAGTCAGGGTAAAAAGGGTGCGGAGCAGATCAGAACCCAGTCAGGGTAAACAGGGTACGGAGCAGATCAGAACCCAGTCAGGGTAAACAGGGTGCGGAGCAGATCAGAACCCGGGCAGGGTAAACAGGGTGCGGAGCAGATCAGAACCCGGGCAGGGTAAACAGGGTGCGGAGCAGATCAGAACCCGGGCAGGGTAACCAGGGTGCGGAGCAGATCAACACCCAGGCAGGGTAAACAGGATGCGGAACAGATCAGAACCCGGGCAGGGTAAACAGGGTGCGGAGCAGATCAGAACCCAGTCAGGGTAAACAGGGTGCGGAGCAGATCAGAACCCAGTCAGGGTAAACAGGGTGCGGAGCAGATCAGAACCCAGTCAGGGTAAACAGGGTGCGGAGCAGATCAGAACCTGGACAGGGTAAAAAGGGTGCGGAGCAGATCAGAAGCCAGTCAGGGTAAACAGGGTGCGGAGCAGATCAGAACCCGGGCAGGGTAAAAAGGGTGCGGAGCAGATCAGAACCCAGTCAGGGTAAACAGGGTACGGAGCAGATCAGAACCCAGTCAGGGTAAACAGGTTACGGAGCAGATCAGAACCCAGTCAGGGTAAACAGGGTACGGAGCAGATCAGAACCCAGGCAGGGTAACCAGGGTGCGGAGCAGATCAGAACCCGGGCAGGGTAAACAGGGTGCGGAGCAGATCAGAACCCGGGCAGGGTAAACAGGGTGCGGAGCAGATCAGAACCCGGGCAGGGTAACCAGGGTGCGGAGCAGATCAGAACCCGGGCAGGGTAAACAGGGTGCGGAGCAGATCAGAACCCGGGCAGGGTAAACAGGGTGCGGAGCAGATCAGAACCCGGGCAGGGTATCCAGGGTGCGGAGCAGATCAACACCTGGGCAGGGTAAACAGGATGCGGAACAGATCAGAACCCGGGCAGGGTAAACAGGGTGCGGAGCAGATCAGAACCCAGTGAGGGTAAACAGGGTGCGGAGCAGATCAGAACCCAGTCAGGGTAAACAGGGTGCGGAGCAGATCAGAACCCAGTCAGGGTAAAGAGGGTGCGGAGCAGATCAGAACCCGGGCAGGGTAAACAGGGTGCGGAGCAGATCAGCACCCGGGCAGGGTAAACAGGATGCGGAGCAGATCAGAACCCGGGCAGGGTAAACAGGGTGCGGAGCAGATCAGAACCCGGGCAGGGTAAAAAGGGTGCGGAGCAGATCAGAACCCGGGCAGGGTAAACAGGGTGCGGAGCAGATCAGAACCCAGTCAGGGTAAACAGGGTGCGGAGCAGATCAGAACCCAGTCAGGGTAAACAGGGTACGGAGCAGATCAGAACCCAGTCAGGGTAAACAGGGTGCGGAGCAGATCAGAACCCGGGCAGGGTAAACAGGGTGCGGAGCAGATCAGAACCCGGGCAGGGTAAACAGGGTGCGGAGCAGATCAGAACCCGGGCAGGGTAACCAGGGTGCGGAGCAGATCAGAACCCGGGCAGGGTAAACAGGGTGCGGAGCAGATCAGAACCCGGGCAGGGTAAACAGGGTGCGGAGCAGATCAGAACCCGGGCAGGGTAACCAGGGTGCGGAGCAGATCAACACCTGGGCAGGGTAAACAGGATGCGGAACAGATCAGAACCCGGGCAGGGTAAACAGGGTGCGGAGCAGATCAGAACCCAGTCAGGGTAAACAGGGTGCGGAGCAGATCAGAACCCAGTCAGGGTAAACAGGGTGCGGAGCAGATCAGAACCCAGTCAGGGTAAAGAGGGTGCGGAGCAGATCAGAACCCGGGCAGGGTAAACAGGGTGCGGAGCAGATCAGAACCCGGGCCGGGTAAAAAGGGTGCGGAGCAGATCAGAACCCGGGCAGGGTAAACAGGGTGCGGAGCAGATCAGCACCCGGGCAGGGTAAACAGGATGCGGAGCAGATCAGAACCCGGGCAGGGTAAACAGGGTGCGGAGCAGATCAGAACCCGGGCAGGGTAAAAAGGGTGCGGAGCAGATCAGAACCCGAGCAGGGTAAACAGGGTGCGGAGCAGATCAGAACCCAGTCAGGGTAAACAGGGTACGGAGCAGATCAGAACCCAGTCAGGGTAAACAGGGTGCGGAGCAGATCAGAACCCAGTCAGGGTAAACAGGGTACGGAGCAGATCAGAACCCAGTCAGGGTAAACAGGGTGCGGAGCAGATCAGAACCCGGGCAGGGTAAACAGGGTGCGGAGCAGATCAGAACCCAGTCAGGGTAAACAGGGTACGGAGCAGATCAGAACCCAGTCAGGGTAAACAGGGTACGGAGCAGATCAGAACCCAGTCAGGGTAAACAGGGTACGGAGCAGATCAGAACCCAGTCAGGGTAAACAGGGTGCGGAGCAGATCAGAACCCAGTCAGGGTAAACAGGGTACGGAGCAGATCAGAACCCAGTCAGGGTAAACAGGGTACGGAGCAGATCAGAACCCAGTCAGGGTAAACAGGGTACGGAGCAGATCAGAACCCAGTCAGGGTAAACAGGGTGCGGAGCAGATCAGAACCCAGTCAGGGTAAACAGGGTACGGAGCAGATCAGAACCCAGTCAGGGTAAACAGGGTGCGGAGCAGATCAGAACCCAGTCAGGGTAAACAGGGTACGGAGCAGATCAGAACCCAGTCAGGGTAAACAGGGTGCGGAGCAGATCAGAACCCAGTCAGGGTAAACAGGGTGCGGAGCAGATCAGAACCCGGGCAGGGTAAACAGGGTGCGGAGCAGATCAGAACCCAGTCAGGGTAAACAGGGTACGGAGCAGATCAGAACCCAGTCAGGGTAAACAGGGTGCGGAGCAGATCAGAACCCGGGCAGGGTAAACAGGGTGCGGAGCAGATCAGAACCCGGTCAGGGTAAAAAGGGTGCGGAGCAGATCAGAACCCAGTCAGGGTAAACAGGGTACGGAGCAGATCAGAACCCAGTCAGGGTAAACAGGGTGCGGAGCAGATCAGAACCCGGGCAGGGTAAACAGGGTGCGGAGCAGATCAGAACCCGGGCAGGGTAAACAGGGTGCGGAGCAGATCAGAACCCGGGCAGGGTAACCAGGGTGCGGAGCAGATCAACACCCAGGCAGGGTAAACAGGATGCGGAACAGATCAGAACCCGGGCAGGGTAAACAGGGTGCGGAGCAGATCAGAACCCAGTCAGGGTAAACAGGGTGCGGAGCAGATCAGAACCCAGTCAGGGTAAACAGGGTGCGGAGCAGATCAGAACCCAGTCAGGGTAAACAGGGTGCGGAGCAGATCAGAACCTGGACAGGGTAAAAAGGGTGCGGAGCAGATCAGAAGCCAGTCAGGGTAAACAGGGTGCGGAGCAGATCAGAACCCGGGCAGGGTAAAAAGGGTGCGGAGCAGATCAGAACCCAGTCAGGGTAAACAGGGTACGGAGCAGATCAGAAACCAGTCAGGGTAAACAGGGTGCGGAGCAGATCCGAACCCGGGCAGGGTAAACAAGGTGCGGAGCAGATCAGAACCCAGTCAGGGTAAACAGGGTACGGAGCAGATCAGAACCCAGTCAGGGTAAACAGGGTGCGGAGCAGATCAGAAACCAGTCAGGGTAAACAGGGTGCAGAGCAGATCAGAACCCAGTCAGGGTAAACAGGGTGCGGAGCAGATCCGAACCCAGTCAGGGTAAACAGGGTGCGGAGCAGATCAGAACCCAGTCAGGGTAAACAGGGTGCGGAGCAGATCAGAACCCAGTCAGGGTAAACAGGGTGCGGAGCAGATCAGAACCCAGTCAGGGTAAACAGGGTGCGGAGCAGATCAGAACCCAGTCAGGGTAAACAGGGTGCGGAGCAGATCAGAACCCAGTCAGGGTAAAGAGGGTGCGGAGCAGATCAGAACCCGGGCAGGGTAAACAGGGTGCGGAGCAGATCAGAACCCGGGCCGGGTAAAAAGGGTGCGGAGCAGATCAGAACCCGGGCAGGGTAAACAGGGTGCGGAGCAGATCAGCACCCGGGCAGGGTAAACAGGATGCGGAGCAGATCAGAACCCGGGCAGGGTAAACAGGGTGCGGAGCAGATCAGAACCCGGGCAGGGTAAAAAGGGTGCGGAGCAGATCAGAACCCGAGCAGGGTAAACAGGGTGCGGAGCAGATCAGAACCCAGTCAGGGTAAACAGGGTGCGGAGCAGATCAGAACCCAGTCAGGGTAAACAGGGTGCGGAGCAGATCAGAACCCAGTCAGGGTAAAGAGGGTGCGGAGCAGATCAGAACCCGGGCAGGGTAAACAGGGTGCGGAGCAGATCAGAACCCGGGCCGGGTAAAAAGGGTGCGGAGCAGATCAGAACCCGGGCAGGGTAAACAGGGTGCGGAGCAGATCAGCACCCGGGCAGGGTAAACAGGATGCGGAGCAGATCAGAACCCGGGCAGGGTAAACAGGGTGCGGAGCAGATCAGAACCCGGGCAGGGTAAAAAGGGTGCGGAGCAGATCAGAACCCGAGCAGGGTAAACAGGGTGCGGAGCAGATCAGAACCCAGTCAGGGTAAACAGGGTACGGAGCAGATCAGAACCCAGTCAGGGTAAACAGGGTGCGGAGCAGATCAGAACCCAGTCAGGGTAAACAGGGTACGGAGCAGATCAGAACCCAGTCAGGGTAAACAGGGTGCGGAGCAGATCAGAACCCGGGCAGGGTAAACAGGGTGCGGAGCAGATCAGAACCCAGTCAGGGTAAACAGGGTACGGAGCAGATCAGAACCCAGTCAGGGTAAACAGGGTACGGAGCAGATCAGAACCCAGTCAGGGTAAACAGGGTACGGAGCAGATCAGAACCCAGTCAGGGTAAACAGGGTGCGGAGCAGATCAGAACCCAGTCAGGGTAAACAGGGTACGGAGCAGATCAGAACCCAGTCAGGGTAAACAGGGTACGGAGCAGATCAGAACCCAGTCAGGGTAAACAGGGTACGGAGCAGATCAGAACCCAGTCAGGGTAAACAGGGTGCGGAGCAGATCAGAACCCAGTCAGGGTAAACAGGGTACGGAGCAGATCAGAACCCAGTCAGGGTAAACAGGGTGCGGAGCAGATCAGAACCCAGTCAGGGTAAACAGGGTACGGAGCAGATCAGAACCCAGTCAGGGTAAACAGGGTGCGGAGCAGATCAGAACCCAGTCAGGGTAAACAGGGTGCGGAGCAGATCAGAACCCGGGCAGGGTAAACAGGGTGCGGAGCAGATCAGAACCCAGTCAGGGTAAACAGGGTACGGAGCAGATCAGAACCCAGTCAGGGTAAACAGGGTGCGGAGCAGATCAGAACCCGGGCAGGGTAAACAGGGTGCGGAGCAGATCAGAACCCAGTCAGGGTAAAAAGGGTGCGGAGCAGATCAGAACCCAGTCAGGGTAAACAGGGTACGGAGCAGATCAGAACCCAGTCAGGGTAAACAGGGTGCGGAGCAGATCAGAACCCGGGCAGGGTAAACAGGGTGCGGAGCAGATCAGAACCCGGGCAGGGTAAACAGGGTGCGGAGCAGATCAGAACCCGGGCAGGGTAACCAGGGTGCGGAGCAGATCAACACCCAGGCAGGGTAAACAGGATGCGGAACAGATCAGAACCCGGGCAGGGTAAACAGGGTGCGGAGCAGATCAGAACCCAGTCAGGGTAAACAGGGTGCGGAGCAGATCAGAACCCAGTCAGGGTAAACAGGGTGCGGAGCAGATCAGAACCCAGTCAGGGTAAACAGGGTGCGGAGCAGATCAGAACCTGGACAGGGTAAAAAGGGTGCGGAGCAGATCAGAAGCCAGTCAGGGTAAACAGGGTGCGGAGCAGATCAGAACCCGGGCAGGGTAAAAAGGGTGCGGAGCAGATCAGAACCCAGTCAGGGTAAACAGGGTACGGAGCAGATCAGAACCCAGTCAGGGTAAACAGGTTACGGAGCAGATCAGAACCCAGTCAGGGTAAACAGGGTACGGAGCAGATCAGAACCCAGGCAGGGTAACCAGGGTGCGGAGCAGATCAGAACCCGGGCAGGGTAAACAGGGTGCGGAGCAGATCAGAACCCGGGCAGGGTAAACAGGGTGCGGAGCAGATCAGAACCCGGGCAGGGTAACCAGGGTGCGGAGCAGATCAGAACCCGGGCAGGGTAAACAGGGTGCGGAGCAGATCAGAACCCGGGCAGGGTAAACAGGGTGCGGAGCAGATCAGAACCCGGGCAGGGTATCCAGGGTGCGGAGCAGATCAACACCTGGGCAGGGTAAACAGGATGCGGAACAGATCAGAACCCGGGCAGGGTAAACAGGGTGCGGAGCAGATCAGAACCCAGTGAGGGTAAACAGGGTGCGGAGCAGATCAGAACCCAGTCAGGGTAAACAGGGTGCGGAGCAGATCAGAACCCAGTCAGGGTAAAGAGGGTGCGGAGCAGATCAGAACCCGGGCAGGGTAAACAGGGTGCGGAGCAGATCAGCACCCGGGCAGGGTAAACAGGATGCGGAGCAGATCAGAACCCGGGCAGGGTAAACAGGGTGCGGAGCAGATCAGAACCCGGGCAGGGTAAAAAGGGTGCGGAGCAGATCAGAACCCGGGCAGGGTAAACAGGGTGCGGAGCAGATCAGAACCCAGTCAGGGTAAACAGGGTGCGGAGCAGATCAGAACCCAGTCAGGGTAAACAGGGTACGGAGCAGATCAGAACCCAGTCAGGGTAAACAGGGTGCGGAGCAGATCAGAACCCGGGCAGGGTAAACAGGGTGCGGAGCAGATCAGAACCCGGGCAGGGTAAACAGGGTGCGGAGCAGATCAGAACCCGGGCAGGGTAACCAGGGTGCGGAGCAGATCAGAACCCGGGCAGGGTAAACAGGGTGCGGAGCAGATCAGAACCCGGGCAGGGTAAACAGGGTGCGGAGCAGATCAGAACCCGGGCAGGGTAACCAGGGTGCGGAGCAGATCAACACCTGGGCAGGGTAAACAGGATGCGGAACAGATCAGAATCCGGGCAGGGTAAACAGGGTGCGGAGCAGATCAGAACCCAGTCAGGGTAAACAGGGTGCGGAGCAGATCAGAACCCAGTCAGGGTAAACAGGGTGCGGAGCAGATCAGAACCCAGTCAGGGTAAAGAGGGTGCGGAGCAGATCAGAACCCGGGCAGGGTAAACAGGGTGCGGAGCAGATCAGAACCCGGGCCGGGTAAAAAGGGTGCGGAGCAGATCAGAACCCGGGCAGGGTAAACAGGGTGCGGAGCAGATCAGCACCCGGGCAGGGTAAACAGGATGCGGAGCAGATCAGAACCCGGGCAGGGTAAACAGGGTGCGGAGCAGATCAGAACCCGGGCAGGGTAAAAAGGGTGCGGAGCAGATCAGAACCCGAGCAGGGTAAACAGGGTGCGGAGCAGATCAGAACCCAGTCAGGGTAAACAGGGTACGGAGCAGATCAGAACCCAGTCAGGGTAAACAGGGTGCGGAGCAGATCAGAACCCAGTCAGGGTAAACAGGGTACGGAGCAGATCAGAACCCAGTCAGGGTAAACAGGGTGCGGAGCAGATCAGAACCCGGGCAGGGTAAACAGGGTGCGGAGCAGATCAGAACCCAGTCAGGGTAAACAGGGTACGGAGCAGATCAGAACCCAGTCAGGGTAAACAGGGTACGGAGCAGATCAGAACCCAGTCAGGGTAAACAGGGTACGGAGCAGATCAGAACCCAGTCAGGGTAAACAGGGTGCGGAGCAGATCAGAACCCAGTCAGGGTAAACAGGGTACGGAGCAGATCAGAACCCAGTCAGGGTAAACAGGGTACGGAGCAGATCAGAACCCAGTCAGGGTAAACAGGGTACGGAGCAGATCAGAACCCAGTCAGGGTAAACAGGGTGCGGAGCAGATCAGAACCCAGTCAGGGTAAACAGGGTACGGAGCAGATCAGAACCCAGTCAGGGTAAACAGGGTGCGGAGCAGATCAGAACCCAGTCAGGGTAAACAGGGTACAGAGCAGATCAGAACCCAGTCAGGGTAAACAGGGTGCGGAGCAGATCAGAACCCAGTCAGGGTAAACAGGGTGCGGAGCAGATCAGAACCCGGGCAGGGTAAACAGGGTGCGGAGCAGATCAGAACCCAGTCAGGGTAAACAGGGTACGGAGCAGATCAGAACCCAGTCAGGGTAAACAGGGTGCGGAGCAGATCAGAACCCGGGCAGGGTAAACAGGGTGCGGAGCAGATCAGAACCCAGTCAGGGTAAAAAGGGTGCGGAGCAGATCAGAACCCAGTCAGGGTAAACAGGGTACGGAGCAGATCAGAACCCAGTCAGGGTAAACAGGGTGCGGAGCAGATCAGAACCCGGGCAGGGTAAACAGGGTGCGGAGCAGATCAGAACCCGGGCAGGGTAAACAGGGTGCGGAGCAGATCAGAACCCGGGCAGGGTAACCAGGGTGCGGAGCAGATCAACACCCAGGCAGGGTAAACAGGATGCGGAACAGATCAGAACCCGGGCAGGGTAAACAGGGTGCGGAGCAGATCAGAACCCAGTCAGGGTAAACAGGGTGCGGAGCAGATCAGAACCCAGTCAGGGTAAACAGGGTGCGGAGCAGATCAGAACCCAGTCAGGGTAAACAGGGTGCGGAGCAGATCAGAACCTGGACAGGGTAAAAAGGGTGCGGAGCAGATCAGAAGCCAGTCAGGGTAAACAGGGTGCGGAGCAGATCAGAACCCGGGCAGGGTAAAAAGGGTGCGGAGCAGATCAGAACCCAGTCAGGGTAAACAGGGTACGGAGCAGATCAGAAACCAGTCAGGGTAAACAGGGTGCGGAGCAGATCCGAACCCGGGCAGGGTAAACAAGGTGCGGAGCAGATCAGAACCCAGTCAGGGTAAACAGGGTACGGAGCAGATCAGAACCCAGTCAGGGTAAACAGGGTGCGGAGCAGATCAGAAACCAGTCAGGGTAAACAGGGTGCGGAGCAGATCAGAACCCAGTCAGGGTAAACAGGGTGCGGAGCAGATCAGAACCCAGTCAGGGTAAACAGGGTGCGGAGCAGATCCGAACCCAGTCAGGGTAAACAGGGTGCGGAGCAGATCAGAACCCAGTCAGGGTAAACAGGGTGCGGAGCAGATCAGAACCCAGTCAGGGTAAACAGGGTGCGGAGCAGATCAGAACCCAGTCAGGGTAAACAGGGTGCGGAGCAGATCCGAACCCGGGCAGGGTAAAAAGGGTGCGGAGCAGGTCAGAACCCAGTCAGGGTAAACAGGGTGCGGAGCAGATCAGAACCCAGTCAGGGTAAACAGGGTGAGGAGCAGATCAGAACCCAGTCAGGGTAAACAGGGTGCGGAGCAGATCAGAACCCAGTCAGGGTAAACAGGGTGCGGAGCAGATCAGAACCCAGTC
Organism: Hemitrygon akajei; assembly: GCF_048418815.1. Classification (NCBI taxonomy): domain Eukaryota; kingdom Metazoa; phylum Chordata; class Chondrichthyes; order Myliobatiformes; family Dasyatidae; genus Hemitrygon; species Hemitrygon akajei. Next base: position 182,428,457 of record NC_133125.1, read on the forward strand.
AGGGTAAACAGGGTGCGGAGCAGATCAGAACCCAGTCAGGGTAAACAGGGTGCGGAGCAGATCAGAACCCGGGCAGGGTAAAAAGGGTGCGGAGCAGATCAGAACCCAGTCAGGGTAAACAGGGTACGGAGCAGATCAGAACCCAGTCAGGGTAAACAGGGTGCGGAGCAGATCAGAACCCGGGCAGGGTAAACAGGGTGCGGAGCAGATCAGAACCCGGGCAGGGTAACCAGGGTGCGGAGCAGATCAACACCCGGGCAGGGTAAACAGGATGCGGAACAGATCAGAACCCGGGCAGGGTAAACAGGGTGCGGAGCAGATCAGAACCCAGTCAGGGTAAACAGGGTGCGGAGCAGATCAGAACCCAGTCAGGGTAAACAGGGTGCGGAGCAGATCAGAACCCAGTCAGGGTAAACAGGGTGCGGAGCAGGTCAGAACCCAGTCAGGGTAAACTGGGTGCGGAGCAGATCAGAACCCGGGCAGGGTAAACAGGATGCGGAGCAGATCCGAACCCGGGCAGGGTAAACAGGGTGCGGAGCAGATCAGAACCCGGGCAGGGTAAACAGTGTGCGGAGCAGGTCGGAACCCAGTCAGGGTAAACAGGGTGCGGAGCAGATCAACACCTGGGCACGGTAAACAGGGTGCGGAGCAGATCAGAACCCGGGCAGGGTAAACAGGGTGGGGAGCTGATCAGAACCCGGGCAGGGTAAACCGGGTGCGGAGCAGATCAGAACCCAGTCAGGGTAAACAGGGTGCGGAGCAGGTCAGAACCCAGTCAGGGTAAACAGGGTGCGGAGCAGGTCAGAACCCAGTCAGGGTAAACAGGGTGCGGAGCAGGTCAGAACCCAGTCAGGGTAAACAGGGTGCGGAGCAGATCAGAACCCGTGCAGGGTAAACAGGGTGCGGAGCAGGTCAGAACCCGGGCAGGGTAAACAGGGTGGGGAGCAGATCAGAACCCAGTCAGTGTAAACAGGGTGCGGAGCAGATCAGAACCCGGGCAGGGTAAACAGGGTGCGGAGCAGATCAGAACCCAGTCAGGGTAAACAGGGTGCGGAGCAGATCAGAACCCGGGCAGGGTAAACAGGGTGCGGAGCAGGTCAGAACCCAGTCAGGGTAAACAGGGAGCGGAGCAGATCAGCACCCGGGCAGGGTAAACAGGGTGCGGAGCAGGTCAGAACCCAGTCAGGGTAAACAGGGTGCGGAGCAGGTCAGAACCCAGTCAGGGTAAACAGGGTGCAGAGCAGATCAGAACCCAGTCATGGTAAACAGGGTGCGGAGCAGATCAGAACCCAGTCAGGGTAAACAGGGTGTGGAGCAGATCAGAGCCCAGTCAGGGTAAACAGGGTGCGGAGCAGATCAGAACCCAGTCAGGGTAAACAGGGTGCGGAGCAGATCAGAACCCAGTCAGGGTAAACAGGGTGTGGAGCAGATCAGAACCCAGTCAGGGTAAACAGGGTGCGGAGCAGATCAGAACCCAGTCAGGGTAAACAGGGTGCGGAGCAGATCAGAACCCAGTCAGGGTAAACAGGGTGCGGAGCAGATCAGAACCCAGTCAGGGTAAACAGGGTGTGGAGCAGATCAGAACCCGGGCAGGGTAAACAGGGTGCGGAGCAGATCAGAACCCAGTCAGGGTAAACAGGGTGTGGAGCAGATCAGAACCCAGTCAGGGTAAACAGGGTGTGGAGCAGATCAGAACCCGGGCAGGGTAAACAGGGTGCGGAGCAGATCAGAACCCAGTCAGGGTAAACAGGGTGTGGAGCAGATCAGAACCCGGGCAGGGTAAACAGGGTGCGGAGCAGATCAGAACCCAGTCAGGGTAAACAGGGTGCGGAGCAGATCAGAACCCAGTCAGGGTAAACAGGGTGCGGAGCAGATCAGAACCCGAGCAGGGTAAACAGGGTGCGGAGCAGATCAGAACCCAGTCAGGGTAAACAGGGTGCGGAGCAGATCAGAGCCCAGTCAGGGTAAACAGGGTGCGGAGCAGGTCAGAGCCCAGTCAGGGTAAACAGGGTGTGGAGCAGGCCAGAACCTGGGCAGGGCAGGGTAAACAGGGTGCGGAGCAGGTCAGAGCCCAGTCAGGGTAAACAGGGTGCGGAGCAGGTCAGAACCTGGGCAGGGTAAACAGGGTGCGGAGCAGGTCAGAACCCAGTCAGGGTAAACAGGGTGTGGAGCAGGCCAGAACCTGGGCAGGGCAGGGTAAACAGGGTGCGGAGCAGGTCAGAACCCGGGCAGGGTAAACAGGGTGTGGAGCAGGCCAGAACCTGGGCAGGACAGGGTAAACAGGGTGCGGAGCAGATCAGAACCCAGTCAGGGTAAACAGGGTGGGGAGCAGATCAGAACCCAGTCAGGGTAAACAGGGTACGGAGCAGATCAGAGCCCAGTCAGGGTAAACAGGGTACGGAGCAGATCAGAACCCAGTCAGGGTAAACAGGGTGCGGAGCAGATCAGAACCCAGTCAGGGTAAACAGGGTGTGGAGCAGGTCAGAACCCAGTCAGGGTAAACAGGGTGCGGAGCAGATCAGAACCCAGTCAAGGTAAACAGGGTGTGGAGCAGGTCAGAACCCAGTCACGGTAAACAGGGTGTGGAGCAGGTCAGAACCCAGTCAGGGTAAACAGGGTGCGGAGCAGGTCAGAACCCAGTCACGGTAAACAGGGTGTGGAGCAGGTCAGAACCCAGTCAGGGTAAACAGGGTGCGGAGCAGGTCAGAACCCAGTCAGGGTAAACAGGGTGCGGAGCAGATCAGAACCCAGTCAAGGTAAACAGGGTGTGGAGCAGGTCAGAACCCAGTCACGGTAAACAGGGTGTGGAGCAGGTCAGAACCCAGTCAGGGTAAACAGGGTGCGGAGCAGGTCAGAACCCAGTCACGGTAAACAGGGTGTGGAGCAGGTCAGAACCCAGTCAGGGTAAACAGGGTGTGGAGCAGGTCAGAACCCAGTCACGGTAAACAGGGTGTGGAGCAGATCAGAACCCAGTCAGGGTAAACAGGGTGTGGAGCAGGTCAGAACCCAGTCAGGGTAAACAGGGTGCGGAGCAGGTCAGAACCCAGTCACGGTAAACAGGGTGTGGAGCAGGTCAGAACCCAGTCACGGTAAACAGGGTGCGGAGCAGGTCAGAACCCAGTCAGGGTAAACAGGGTGCGGAGCAGATCAGAACCCAGTCAGGGTAAACAGGGTGCGGAGCAGATCAGAACCCAGTCAGGGTAAACAGGGTGCGGAGCAGATCAGAACCCAGTCAGGGTAAACAGGATACGGAGCAGGTCAGAACCCGGGCAGGGTAAACAGGGTGCAGAGCAGATCAGAACCCAGTCAGGGTAAACAGGATACGGAGCAGGTCAGAACCCGGGCAGGGTAAACAGGGTGCGGAGCAGATCAGAACCCAGTCAGGGTAAACAGGGTGCGGAGCAGGTCAGAACCCAGTCAGGGTAAACAGGGTGCGGAGCAGGTCAGAACCCAGTCAGGGTAAACAGGGTGCGGAGCAGGTCAGAACCCAGTCAGGGTAAACAGGGTGCGGAGCAGGTCAGAACCCAGTCAGGGTAAACAGGGTGCGGAGCAGGTCAGAACCCAGTCAGGGTAAACAGGGTGCGGAGCAGATCAGAACCCAGTCAGGGTAAACAGGGTGCGGAGCAGGTCAGAACCCAGTCAGGGTAAACAGGGTGGGGAGCAGATCAGAACCCAGTCAGGGTAAACAGGGTGCGGAGCAGATCAGAACCCAGTCAGGGTAAACAGGGTGCGGAGCAGGTCAGAACCCAGTCAGGGTAAACAGGGTGGGGAGCAGATCAGAACCCAGTCAGGGTAAACAGGGTGCGGAGCAGGTCAGAACCCAGTCAGGGTAAACAGGGTGCGGAGCAGATCAGAACCCAGTCAGGGTAAACAGGGTGCGGAGCAGGTCGGAACCCAGTCAGGGTAAACAGGGTGGGGAGCAGATCAGAACCCAGTCAGGGTAAACAGGGTGCGGAGCAGATCAGAACCCAGTCAGGGTAAACAGGGTGCGGAGCAGATCAGAACCCAGTCAGGGTAAACAGGGTGCGGAGCAGATCAGAACCCAGTCAGGGTAAACAGGGTGCGGAGCAGATCAGAACCCAGTCAGGGTAAACAGGGTGCGGAGCAGGTCAGAACCCAGTCAGGGTAAACAGGGTGCGGAGCAGATCAGAACCCGGGCAGGGTAAACAGGGTGCGGAGCAAATCAGAACCCGGGCAGGGTAAACAGGGTGCGGAGCAGATCAACACCCGGGCAGGGTAAACAGGATGCGGAGCAGATCAGAACCCGGGCAGGGTAAACAGGGTGCGGAGAAGATCAGAACCCGGGCAGGGTAAAAAGGGTGCGGAGCAGATCAGAACCCAGTCAGGGTAAACAGGGTGCGGAGCAGGTCGGAACCCAGTCAGGGTAAACAGGGTGCGGAGCAGATCAGAACCCAGTCAGGGTAAACAGGGTGCGGAGCAGGTCGGAACCCAGTCAGGGTAAACAGGGTGCAGAGCAGATCAGAACCCAGTCAGGGTAAACAGGGTGCGGAGCAGATCAGAACCCAGTCAGGGTAAACAGGGTGCGGAGCAGATCAGAACCCAGTCAGGGTAAACAGGGTGCGGAGCAGGTCAGAACCCAGTCAGGGTAAACAGGGTGCGGAGCAGATCAGAACCCGGGCAGGGTAAACAGGGTGCGGAGCAAATCAGAACCCGGGCAGGGTAAACAGGGTGCGGAGCAGATCAACACCCGGGCAGGGTAAACAGGATGCGGAGCAGATCAGAACCCGGGCAGGGTAAACAGGGTGCGGAGAAGATCAGAACCCGGGCAGGGTAAAAAGGGTGCGGAGCAGATCAGAACCCAGTCAGGGTAAACAGGGTGCGGAGCAGATAGGAACCCAGTCAGGGTAAAAAGGGTGCGGAGCAGATCAGAACCCAGTCAGGGTAAACAGGGTGCGGAGCAGATCAGAACCCAGTCAGGGTAAACAGGGTACGGAGCAGATCAGAACCCAGTCAGGGTAAACAGGGTGCGGAGCAGATCAGAACCCAGTCAGGGTAAACAGGGTGCGGAGCAGATCAGAACCCAGTCAGGGTAAACAGGGTGCGGAGCAGATCAGAACCCGGGCAGGGTAAACAGGGTGCGGAGCAGATCAGAACCCAGTCAGGGTAAACAGGGTGCGGAGCAGATCTGAACCCGGGCAGGGTAAACAGGGTGCGGAGCAGATCTGAACCCGGGCAGGGTAAACAGGGTGCGGAGCAGATCAACACCTGGGCACGGTAAACAGGGTGCGGAGCAGATCAGAACCCGGGCAGGGTAAACAGGATGCGGAGCAGATCAGAACCCAGTCAGGGTAAAAAGGGTGCGGAGCAGATCAGAACCCAGTCAGGGTAAACAGGGTGCGGAGCAGGTCAGAACCCAGTCAGGGTAAAAAGGGTACGGAGCAGATCGGAACCCAGTCAGGGTAAACAGGGTGCGGAGCAGATCAGAACCCAGTCAGGGTAAACAGGGTGCGGAGCAGATCCGAACCCGGGCAGGGTAAACAGGGTGCGGAGCAGATCAGAACCCGGGCAGGGTAAACAGGGTGCGGAGCAGATCCGAACCCGGGCAGGGTAAACAGGGTGCGGAGCAGATCTGAACCCGGGCAGGGTAAACAGGGTGCGGAGCAGATCAACACCTGGGCACGGTAAACAGGGTGCGGAGCAGATCAGAACCCGGGCAGGGTAAACAGGGTGCGGAGCAGGTCGGAACCCGGTCAGGGTAAACAGGGTGCGGAGCAGGTCGGAACCCGGCCAGGGTAAACAGGGTGCGGAGCAGATCAGAACCCAGTCAGGGTAAACAGGGTACGGAGCAGGTCGGAACCCAGTCAGGGTAAACAGGGTGCGGAGCAGATCAGAACCCGGTCAGGGTAAACAGGGTGCGGAGCAGGTCAGAACCCAGTCAGGGTAAACAGGGTGCGGAGCAGGTCAGAACCCGGGCAGGGTAAACAGGGTGCGGAGCAGGTCAGAACCCAGTCAGGGTAAACAGGGTACGGAGCAGATCAGAACCCAGTCAGTGTAAACAGGGTGCGGAGCAGGTCAGAACCCAGTCAGGGTAAACGGTGCGGAGCAGGTCAGAACCCAGTCAGGGTAAACAGGGTGCGGAGCAGGTCAGAACCCAGTCAGGGTAAACAGGATGCGGAGCAGATCAGAACCCAGTCAGGGTAAACAGGGTGCCGAGCAGATCAGAACCCAGTCAGGGTAAACAGGATGCGGAGCAGATCAGAACCCAGTCAAGGTAAACAGGATGCGGAGCAGATCAGAACCCAGTCAGGGTAAACAGGGTGCCGAGCAGATCAGAACCCAGTCAGGGTAAACAGGATGCGGAGCAGATCAGAACCCAGTCAGGGTAAACAGGGTGCCGAGCAGGTCAGAACCCAGTCAGGGTAAACAGGGTGCGGAGCAGATCAGAACCCAGTCAGGGTAAACAGGATGCGGAGCAGATCAGAACCCAGTCAGGGTAAACAGGATGCGGAGCAGATCAGAACCCAGTCAGGGTAAACAGGATGCGGAGCAGATCAGAACCCAGTCAGGGTAAACAGGGTGCGGAGCAGATCAGAACCCAGTCAGGGTAAACAGGATGCGGAGCAGATCAGAACCCAGTCAGGGTAAACAGGGTGCGGAGCAGATCAGAACCCAGTCAGGGTAAACAGGGTGCGGAGCAGATCAGAACCCAGTCAGGGTAAACAGGATGCGGAGCAGATCAGAACCCAGTCAGGGTAAACAGGATGCGGAGCAGATCAGAACCCAGTCAGGGTAAACAGGGTGCGGAGCAGATCAGAACCCAGTCAGGGTAAACAGGGTGCGGAGCAGATCAGAATCCAGTCAGGGTAAACAGGGTGCGGAGCAGATCAGAACCCAGTCAGGGTAAACAGGGTGCGGAGCAGATCAGAATCCAGTCAGGGTAAACAGGGTGCGGAGCAGATCAGAACCCGGGCAGGGTAAACAGGGTGCGGAGCAGATCAGAACCCGAGCAGGGTAAACAGGGTGCGGAGCAGATCAGAACCCAGTCAGGGTAAACAGGGTGCGGAGCAGGTCAGAACCCAGTCAGGGTAAACAGGGTGCGGAGCAGGTCAGAACCCAGTCAGGGTAAACAGGGTGCGGAGCAGGTCAGAACCCAGTCAGGGTAAACAGGGTGCGGAGCAGATCAGAACCCGGGCATGACAAACAGGGTGCGGAGCAGATCAGAACCCGGGCAGGGTAAACAGGGTGCGGAGCAGATCAGAACCCGGGCAGGGTAAACAGGGTGCGGAGCAGATCAGAACCCGGGCAGGGTAAACAGGGTGCAGAGCAGATCAGAATCCGGTCAGGGTAAACAGGGTGCGGAGCAGATCAGAACCCGGGCAGGGTAAACAGGGTGCGGAGCAGATCAACACCTGGGCAGGGTAAACAGGGTGCGGAGCAGATCAGAACCCAGTCAGGGTAAACATGGTGCGGAGCAGATCAGAACCCGGGCAGTGTAAACAGGGTGCGGAGCAGATCAGAACCCAGTCAGGGTAAACTGGGTGTGCAGCAGATCAGAACCCAGTCAGGGTAAACAGGGTGCGGAGCAGATCAGAACCCGGGCAGGGTAACCAGGGTGCGGAGCAGATCAGAACCCGGGCAGGGTAAAAAGGGTGCGGAGCAGATCAGAACCCAGTCAGGGTAAACAGGGTACGGAGCAGATCAGAACCCAGTCAGGGTAAACAGGGTACGGAGCAGATCAGAACCCAGTCAGGGTAAACAGGGTACGGAGCAGATCAGAACCCGGGCAGGGTAAACAGGGTGCGGAGCAGATCAGAACCCTGGCAGGGTAAACAGGGTGCGGAGCAGATCAGAACCCGGGCAGGGTAACCAGGGTGCGGAGCAGATCAACACCCGGGCAGGGTAAACAGGATGCGGAACAGATCAGAACCCGGGCAGGGTAAACAGGGTGCGGAGCAGATCAGAACCCGGGCAGGGTAAACAGGGTGCGGAGCAGATCAGAACCCGGTCAGGGTAAACAGGGTGCGGAGCAGATCAGAACCCAGTCAGGGTAAACAGGGTGCGGAGCAGATCAGAACCCAGTCAGGGTAAACAGGGTGCGGAGCAAATCAGAACCCGGGCAGGGTAAACAGGGTGCGGAGCAGATCAGCACCCGGGCAGGGTAAACAGGATGCGGAGCAGATCAGAACACGGGCAGGGTAAACAGGGTGCGGAGCAGATCAGAACCCGGGCAGGGTAAAAAGGGTGCGGAGCAGATCAGAACCCAGTCAGGGTAAACAGGGTGCGGAGCAGATCAGAACCCAGTCAGGGTAAAAAGGGTGCGGAGCAGATCAGAACCCAGTCAGGGTAAACAGGGTGCGGAGCAAATCAGAACCCAGTCAGGGTAAACAGGGTGCGGAGCAGATCAGAACCCAGTCAGGGTAAACAGGGTGCAGAGCAGATCAGAACCCAGTCAGGGTAAACAGGGTGCGGAGCAGATCAGAACCCAGTCAGGGTAAAAAGGGTGCGGAGCAGATCAGAACCCAGTCAGGGTAAAAAGGGTGCGGAGCAGATCAGAACCCAGTCAGGGTAAACAGGGTGCAGAGCAGATCAGAACCCAGTCAGGATAAACAGGGTGCGGAGCAGATCAGAACCCAGTCAGGGTAAACAGGGTGCGGAGCAGATCAGAACCCAGTCAGGGTAAACAGGGTGCGGAGCAGATCAGAACCCAGTCAGGGTAAAAAGGGTGCGGAGCAGATCAGAACCCAGTCAGGGTAAACAGGGTGCGGAGCAAATCAGAACCCGGGCAGGGTAAACAGGGTGCGGAGCAGATCAGCACCCGGGCAGGGTAAACAGGATGCGGAGCAGATCAGAACACGGGCAGGGTAAACAGGGTGCGGAGCAGATCAGAACCCGGGCAGGGTAAAAAGGGTGCGGAGCAGATCAGAACCCAGTCAGGGTAAACAGGGTGCGGAGCAGATCAGAACCCAGTCAGGGTAAAAAGGGTGCGGAGCAGATCAGAACCCAGTCAGGGTAAACAGGGTGCGGAGCAGATCAGAACCCAGTCAGGGTAAACAGGGTACGGAGCAGATCAGAACCCAGTCAGGGTAAACAGGGTGCGGAGCAGATCAGAACCCAGTCAGGGTAAACAGGGTGCGGAGCAGATCAGAACCTGGGCAGGGTAAACAGGGTGCGGAGCAGATCAGAACCCAGTCAGGGTAAACAGGGTGCGGAGCAGATCAGAACCCGGGCAGGGTAAACAGGGTGCGGAGCAGATCAGAACCCAGTCAGGGTAAACAGGGTGCGGAGCAGATCAGAACCCGGGCAGGGTAAACAGGGTGCGGAGCAGATCCGAACCCGGGCAGGGTAAACAGGGTGCGGAGCAGATCTGAACCCGGGCAGGGTAAACAGGGTGCGGAGCAGGTCAGAACCCAGTCAGGGTAAACAGGGTACGGAGCAGATCAACACCCGGGCAGTGTAAACAGGGTGCGGAGCAGATCAACACCTGGGCACGGTAAACAGGGTGCGGAGCAGATCAGAACCCGGGCAGGGTAAACAGGATGCGGAGCAGATCAGAACCCAGTCAGGGTAAACAGGGTGCGGAGCAGGTCAGAACCCGGTCAGGGTAAACAGGGTGCGGAGCAGGTCGGAACCCGGCCAGGGTAAACAGGGTGCGGAGCAGGTCAGAACCCAGTCAGGGTAAACAGGGTGCGGAGCAGGTCAGAAACCAGTCAGGGTAAACAGGGTGCGGAGCAGATCAGAACCCGGGCAGGGTAAACAGGGTGCGGAGCAGGTCGGAACCCAGTCAGGGTAAACAGGGTGCGGAGCAGGTCGGAACCCAGTCAGGGTAAACAGGGTGCGGAGCAGGTCGGAACCCAGTCAGGGTAAACAGGGTGCGGAGCAGGTCGGAACCCAGTCAGGGTAAACAGGGTGCGGAGCAGGTCAGAACCCAGTCATGGTAAACAGGGTGCGGAGCAGATCAGAACCCAGTCAGGGTAAACAGGGTGCGGAGCAGATCAGAACCCAGTCAGGGTAAACAGGGTGCGGAGCAGATCAGAACCCGAGCAGGGTAAACAGGGTGCGGAGCAGGTCGGAACCCAGTCAGGGTAAACAGGGTGCGGAGCAGGTCGGAACCCAGTCAGGGTAAACAGGGTGCGGAGCAGGTCGGAACCCAGTCAGGGTAAACAGGGTGCGGAGCAGATCAGAACCCAGTCAGGGTAAACAGGGTGCGGAGCAGGTCGGAACCCAGTCAGGGTAAACAGGGTGCGGAGCAGATCAGAACCCAGTCAGGGTAAACAGGGTGCGGAGCAGGTCGGAACCCAGTCAGGGTAAACAGGGTGCGGAGCAGATCAGAACCCAGTCAGGGTAAACAGGGTGCGGAGCAGGTCGGAACCCAGTCAGGGTAAACAGGGTGCGGAGCAGATCAGAACCCAGTCAGGGTAAACAGGGTGCGGAGCAGATCAGAACCCAGTCAGGGTAAACAGGGTGCGGAGCAGGTCGGAACCCAGTCAGGGTAAACAGGGTGCGGAGCAGATCAGAACCCAGTCAGGGTAAACAGGGTGCGGAGCAGGTCGGAACCCAGTCAGGGTAAACAGGGTGCGGAGCAGATCAGAACCCAGTCAGGGTAAACAGGGTGCGGAGCAGGTCGGAACCCAGTCAGGGTAAACAGGGTGCGGAGCAGATCAGAACCCAGTCAGGGTAAACAGGGTGCGGAGCAGATCAGAACCCAGTCAGGGTAAACAGGGTGCGGAGCAGATCAGAACCCAGTCAGGGTAAACAGGGTGCGGAGCAGGTCGGAACCCAGTCAGGGTAAACAGGGTGCGGAGCAGGTCGGAACCCAGTCAGGGTAAACAGGGTGCGGAGCAGGTCGGAACCCAGTCAGGGTAAACAGGGTGCGGAGCAGGTCGGAACCCAGTCAGGGTAAACAGGGTGCGGAGCAGGTCAGAACCCAGTCAGGGTAAACAGGGTGCGGAGCAGGTCAGAACCCAGTCATGGTAAACAGGGTGCGGAGCAGATCAGAACCCAGTCAGGGTAAACAGGGTGCGGAGCAGATCAGAACCCAGTCAGGGTAAACAGGGTGCGGAGCAGATCAGAACCCGGGCAGGGTAAACAGGGTGCGGAGCAGGTCGGAACCCAGTCAGGGTAAACAGGGTGCGGAGCAGATCAGAACCCGAGCAGGGTAAACAGGGTGCGGAGCAGGTCGGAACCCAGTCAGGGTAAACAGGGTGCGGAGCAGGTCGGAACCCAGTCAGGGTAAACAGGGTGCGGAGCAGGTCGGAACCCAGTCAGGGTAAACAGGGTGCGGAGCAGATCAGAACCCGAGCAGGGTAAACAGGGTGCGGAGCAGATCAGAACCCGGGCAGGGTAAACAGGGTGCGGAGCAGATCAGAACCCGGGCAGGGTAAACAGGGTGCGGAGCAGGTCGGAACCCAGTCAGGGTAAACAGGGTGCGGAGCAGATCAGAACCCAGTCAGGGTAAACAGGGTGCGGAGCAGATCAGAACCCAGTCAGGGTAAACAGGGTGCGGAGCAGGTCGGAACCCAGTCAGGGTAAACAGGGTGCGGAGCAGATCAGAACCCGGGCAGGGTAAACAGGGTGCGGAGCAGGTCGGAACCCAGTCAGGGTAAACAGGGTGCGGAGCAGATCAGAACCCAGTCAGGGTAAACAGGGTGCGGAGCAGATCAGAACCCAGTCAGGGTAAACAGGGTGCGGAGCAGATCAGAACCCGGGCAGGGTAAACAGGGTGCGGAGCAGATCAGAACCCGGGCAGGGTAAACAGGGTGCGGAGCAGATCAGAACCCGGGCAGGGTAAACAGGGTGCGGAGCAGGTCGGAACCCAGTCAGGGTAAACAGGGTGCGGAGCAGATCAGAACCCAGTCAGGGTAAACAGGGTGCGGAGCAGATCAGAACCCAGTCAGGGTAAACAGGGTGCGGAGCAGGTCGGAACCCAGTCAGGGTAAACAGGGTGCGCAGCAGATCAGAACACGGGCAGGGTAAACAGGGTGCGGAGCAGGTCGGAACCCAGTCAGGGTAAACAGGGTGCGGAGCAGATCAGAACCCAGTCAGGGTAAACAGGGTGCGGAGCAGATCAGAACCCAGTCAGGGTAAACAGGGTGCGGAGCAGATCAGAACCCGGGCAGGGTAAACAGGGTGCGGAGCAGATCAGAACCCGGGCAGGGTAAACAGGGTGCGGAGCAGATCAGAACCCGGGCAGGGTAAACAGGGTGCGGAGCAGGTCGGAACCCTGTCAGGGTAAACAGGGTGCGGAGCAGGTCGGAACCCAGTCAGGGTAAACAGGGTGCGGAGCAGGTCAGAACCCGGACAGGGTAAACAGGGTGCGGAGCAGGTCGGAACCCGGCCAGGGTAAACAGGGTGCGGAGCAGGTCAGAACCCAGTCAGGGTAAACAGGGTGCGGAGCAGGTCAGAAACCAGTCAGGGTAAACAGGGTGCGGAGCAGATCAGAACCCGGGCAGGGTAAACAGGGTGCGGAGCAGGACGGAACCCAGTCAGGGTAAACAGGGTGGGGAGCAGATCAGAACCCAGTCACGGTAAACAGGGTGCGGAGCAGGTCAGAAACCAGTCAGGGTAAACAGGGTGCGGAGCAGATCAGAACCCAGTCAGGGTAAACAGGGTGCGGAGCAGATCAGAACCCAGTCAGGGTAAACAGGGTGCAGAGCAGATCAGAACCCAGTCAGGGTAAACAGGGTGCAGAGCAGATCAGAACCCAGTCAGGGTAAACAGGGTGCGGAGCAGGTCGGAACCCAGTCAGGGTAAACAGGGTGCGGAGCAGGTCAGAAACCAGTCAGGGTAAACAGGGTGGGGAGCAGATCAGAACCCAGTCACGGTAAACAGGGTGCGGAGCAGGTCAGAAACCAGTCAGGGTAAACAGGGTGCGGAGCAGATCAGAACCCGAGCAGGGTAAACAGGGTGCGGAGCAGATCAGAACCCAGTCAGGGTAAACAGGGTGCGGAGCAGATCAGAACCCAGTCAGGGTAAACAGGGTGCAGAGCAGATCAGAACCCAGTCAGGGTAAACAGGGTGGGGAGCAGATCAGAACCCAGTCAGGGTAAACAGGGTGGGGAGCAGATCAGAACCCAGTCACGGTAAACAGGGTGCGGAGCAGGTCAGAAACCAGTCAGGGTAAACAGGGTGCGGAGCAGATCAGAACCCGAGCAGGGTAAACAGGGTGCGGAGCAGATCAGAACCCAGTCAGGGTAAACAGGGTGCGGAGCAGATCAGAACCCAGTCAGGGTAAACAGGGTGCAGAGCAGATCAGAACCCAGTCAGGGTAAACAGGGTGCAGAGCAGATCAGAACCCAGTCAGGGTAAACAGGGTGCGGAGCAGGTCGGAACCCAGTCAGGGTAAACAGGGTGCAGAGCAGATCAGAACCCAGTCAGGGTAAACAGGGTGCGGAGCAGATCAGAACCCGGGCAGGGTAAACAGGGTGCGGAGCAGATCAGAACCCAGTCAGGGTAAACAGGGTGCGGAGCAGATCAGAACCCGGGCAGGGTAAACAGGGTGCGGAGCAGATCAGAACCCAGTCAGGGTAAACAGGGTGCAGAGCAGATCAGAACCCAGTCAGGGTAAACAGGGTGCGGAGCAGGTCGGAACCCTGTCAGGGTAAACAGGGTGCGGAGCAGGTCAGAACCCGGGCAGGGTAAACAGGGTGCGGAGCAGATCAGAACCCAGTCAGGGTAAACAGGGTGCAGAGCAGATCAGAACCCAGTCAGGGTAAACAGGGTGCGGAGCAGGTCAGAACCCAGTCAGGGTAAACAGGGTGCGGAGCAGATCAGAACCCAGTCAGGGTAAACAGGGTGCGGAGCAGGTCAGAACCCAGTCAGGGTAAACAGGGTGCGGAGCAGATCAGAACCCGGGCAGGGTAAACAGGGTGCGGAGCAGATCAGAACCCGGGCAGGGTAAACAGGGTGCGGAGCAGATCAGAACCCGGGCAGGGTAAACAGGGTGCGGAGCAGATCAGAACCCGGGCAGGGTAAACAGGGTGCAGAGCAGATCAGAATCCAGTCAGGGTAAACAGGGTGCGGAGCAGATCAGAACCCGGGCAGGGTAAACAGGGTGCGGAGCAGATCAGAACCCGGGCAGGGTAAACAGGGTGCGGAGCAGATCAGAACCCGGGCAGGGTAAACAGGGTGCGGAGCAGATCAGAACCCGGGCAGGGTAAACAGGGTGCGGAGCAGATCAACACCTGGGCACGGTAAACAGGGTGCGGAGCAGATCAGAACCCGGGCAGGGTAAACAGGGTGCGGAGCAGATCAGAACCCGGGCAGGGTAAACAGGGTGCGGAGCAGATCAGCACCCGGGCAGGGTAAACAGGGTGCGGAGCACATCAGCACCCGGGCAGGGTAAACAGGATGCGGAGCAGGTCAGAACCCAGTCAGGGTAAACAGGGTGCGGAGCAGATCAGAACCCGGGCAGGGTAAACAGGGTGCGGAGCAGATCAACACCCGGGCAGGGTAAACAGGATGCGGAACAGATCAGAACCCGGGCAGGGTAAACAGGGTGCGGAGCAGATCAGAACCCGGTCAGGGTAAACAGGGTGCGGAGCAGATCAGAACCCGGGCAGGGTAAACAGGGTGCGGAGCAGATCAGAACCCAGTCAGGGTAAAAAGGGTGCAGAGCAGATCAGAACACAGTCAGGGTAAACAGGGTGCGGAGCAGATCAGAACCCAGTCAGGGTAAACAGGGTGCGGAGCAAATCAGAACCCGGGCAGGGTAAACAGGGTGCGGAGCAGATCAGCACCCGGGCAGGGTAAACAGGGTGCGGAGCAGATCAGAACCCGGGCAGGGTAAACAGGGTGCGGAGCAGATCAGAACCCGGGCAGGGTAAACAGGGTGCGGAGCAGATCAGAACCCGGGCAGGGTAAAAAGGGTGCGGAGCAGTTCAGAACCCAGTCAGGGTAAACAGGGTGCGGAGCAGATCAGAACCCAGTCAGGGTAAAAAGGGTGCGGAGCAGATCAGAACCCGGTCAGGGTAAACAGGGTGCGGAGCAGACCAGAACCTGGGCAGGGTAAACAGGGTGCGGAGCAGATCAGAACCCAGTCAGGGTAAACAGGGTGCGGAGCAGATCAGAACCCGGGCAGGGTAAAAAGGGTGCGGAGCAGGTCGGAACCCAGTCAGGGTAAACAGGGTGCGGAGCAGATCAGAACCCGGGCAGGGTAAACAGGGTGCGGAGCAGATCAGAACCCAGTCAGGGTAAACAGGGTGCGGAGCAGATCAGAACCCAGTCAGGGTAAACAGGGTGCGGAGCAGATCCGAACCCGGGCAGGGTAAACAGGGTGCGGAGCAGATCAGAACCCGGGCAGGGTAAACAGGGTGCGGAGCAGATCCAAACCCGGGCAGGGTAAACAGGGTGCGGAGCAGATCAGAACCCGGGCAGGGTAAACAGGGTGCGGAGCAGATCCAAACCCGGGCAGGGTAAACAGGGTGCGGAGCAGATCCGAACCCGGGCAGGGTAAACAGGGTGCGGAGCAGATCAACACCTGGGCACGGTAAACAGGGTGCGGAGCAGATCCGAACCCGGGCAGGGTAAACAGGGTGGGGAGCTGATCAGAACCCGGGCAGGGTAAACAGGGTGCGGAGCAGATCAGCACCCGGGCAGGGTAAACAGGATGCGGAGCAGGTCAGAACCCAGTCAGGGTAACCAGGGTGCGGAGCAGATCAACACCCGGGCAGGGTAAACAGGATGCGGAACAGATCAGAACCCGGGCAGGGTAAACAGGGTGCGGAGCAGATCAGAACCCGGTCAGGGTAAACAGGGTACGGAGCAGATCAGAACCCAGTCAGGGTAAACAGGGTGCGGAGCAGATCAGAACCCAGTCAGGGTAAACAGGCTGCGGAGCAAATCAGAACCCGGGCAGGGTAAACAGGGTGCGGAGCAGATCAGCACCCGGGCAGGGTAAACAGGGTGCGGAGCAGATCAGCACCCGGGCAGGGTAAACAGGGTGCGGAGCAGATCAGAACCCGGGCAGGGTAAAAAGGGTGCGGAGCAGATCAGAACCCAGTCAGGGTAAACAGGGTGCGGAGCAGATCAGAACCCGGGCAGGGTAAAAAGGGTGCGGAGCAGATCAGAACCCAGTTCAGGTAAACAGGGTACGGAGCAGATCAGAACCCAGTCAGGGTAAACAGGGTGCGGAGCAGATCAGAAACTGGGCAGGGTAAACAGGGTGCGGAGCAGATCAGAACCCAGTCAGGGTAAACAGGGTGCGGAGCAGATCAGAACCCGGGCAGGGTAAACAGGGTGCGGAGCAGATCAGAACCCAGTCAGGGTAAACAGGGTGCGGAGCAGATCAGAACCCAGTCAGGGTAAACAGGGTGCGGAGCAGATCAGAACCCGGGCAGGGTAAACAGGGTGCGGAGCAGATCAGAACCCGGGCAGGGTAAAAAGGGTGCAGAGCAGATCAGAACCCAGTCAGGGTAAACAGGGTGCGGAGCAGATCCGAACCCGGGCAGGGTAAACAGGGAGCGGAGCAGATCAGAACCCGGGCAGGGTAAACAGGGTGCGGAGCAGATCCGAACCCGGGCAGGGTAAAAAGGGTGCGGAGCAGATCAGCACCCAGTCAGGGTAAACAGGGTGCGGAGCAGATCCGAACCCGGGCAGGGTAAACAGGGTGCGGAGCAGATCAGAACCCAGTCAGGGTAAAAAGGGTGCGGAGCAGATGAGTACCCAGTCAGGGTAAACAGGGTACGGAGCAGATCAGAACCCGGGCAGTGTAAACAGGGTGCGGAGCAGATCAGAACCCAGTCAGGGTAAACTGGGTGTGGAGCAGATCAGAACCCAGTCAGGGTAAACAGGGTGCGGAGCAGATCAGAACCCGGGCAGGGTAACCAGGGTGCGGAGCAGATCAGAACCCGGGCAGGGTAAAAAGGGTGCGGAGCAGATCAGAACCCAGTCAGGGTAAACAGGGTACGGAGCAGATCAGAACCCAGTCAAGGTAAACAGGGTACGGAGCAGATCAGAACCCAGTCAGGGTAAACAGGGTACGGAGCAGATCAGAACCCGGGCAGGTTAAACAGGGTGCGGAGCAGATCAGAACCCGGGCCGGGTAAAAAGGGTGCGGAGCAGATCAGAACCCGGGCAGGGTAAACAGGGTGCGGAGCAGATCAGCACCCGGGCAGGGTAAACAGGATGCGGAGCAGATCAGAACCCGGGCAGGGTAAACAGGGTGCGGAGCAGATCAGAACCCGGGCAGGGTAAAAAGGGTGCGGAGCAGATCAGAACCCGAGCAGGGTAAACAGGGTGCGGAGCAGATCAGAACCCAGTCAGGGTAAACAGGGTACGGAGCAGATCAGAACCCAGTCAGGGTAAACAGGGTGCGGAGCAGATCAGAACCCAGTCAGGGTAAACAGGGTACGGAGCAGATCAGAACCCAGTCAGGGTAAACAGGGTGCGGAGCAGATCAGAACCCAGTCAGGGTAAACAGGGTGCGGAGCAGATCAGAACCCGGGCAGGGTAAACAGGGTGCGGAGCAGATCAGAACCCAGTCAGGGTAAACAGGGTACGGAGCAGATCAGAACCCAGTCAGGGTAAACAGGGTGCGGAGCAGATCATAACCCGGTCAGGGTAAACAGGGTGCGGAGCAGATCAGAACCCAGTCAGGGTAAACAGGGTGCGGAGCAGATCAGAACCCAGTCAGGGTAAACAGGGTGCGGAGCAAATCAGAACCCGGGCAGGGTAAACAGGGTGCGGAGCAGATCAGCACCCGGGCAGGGTAAACAGGGTGCGGAGCAGATCAGCACCCGGGCAGGGTAAACAGGATGCGGAGCAGATCAGAACCCGGGCAGGGTAAACAGGTTGCGGAGCAGATCAGAACCCGGGCAGGGTAAAAAGGGTGCGGAGCAGATCAGAACCCAGTCAGGGTAAACAGGGTGCGGAGCAGATCAGAACCCGGGCAGGGTAAACAGGGTGCGGAGCAGATCAGAACCCGGGCAGGGTAAACAGGGTGCGGAGCAGATCAACACCTGGGCACGGTAAACAGGGTGCGGAGCAGATCAGAACCCGGGCAGGGTAAACAGGGTGCGGAGCAGATCAGAACCCGGGCAGGGTAAACAGGGTGCGGAGCAGATCAGCACCCGGGCAGGGTAAACAGGATGCGGAGCAGGTCAGAACCCAGTCAGGGTAAACAGGGTGCGGAGCAGATCAGAACCCGGGCAGGGTAAACAGGGTGCGGAGCAGATCAACACCCGGGCAGGGTAAACAGGATGCGGAACAGATCAGAACCCGGGCAGGGTAAACAGGGTGCGGAGCAGATCAGAACCCGGTCAGGGTAAACAGGGTGCGGAGCAGATCAGAACCCGGGCAGGGTAAACAGGGTGCGGAGCAGATCAGAACCCAGTCAGGGTAAAAAGGGTGCAGAGCAGATCAGAACACAGTCAGGGTAAACAGGGTGCGGAGCAGATCAGAACCCAGTCAGGGTAAACAGGGAGCGGAGCAAATCAGAACCCGGGCAGGGTAAACAGGGTGCGGAGCAGATCAGCACCCGGGCAGGGTAAACAGGGTGCGGAGCAGATCAGAACCCGGGCAGGGTAAACAGGGTGCGGAGCAGATCAGAACCCGGGCAGGGTAAACAGGGTGCGGAGCAGATCAGAACCCGGGCAGGGTAAAAAGGGTGCGGAGCAGTTCAGAACCCAGTCAGGGTAAACAGGGTGCGGAGCAGATCAGAACCCAGTCAGGGTAAAAAGGGTGCGGAGCAGATCAGAACCCGGTCAGGGTAAACAGGGTGCGGAGCAGACCAGAACCTGGGCAGGGTAAACAGGGTGCGGAGCAGATCAGAACCCAGTCAGGGTAAACAGGGTGCGGAGCAGATCAGAACCCGGGCAGGGTAAAAAGGGTGCGGAGCAGGTCGGAACCCAGTCAGGGTAAACAGGGTGCGGAGCAGATCAGAACCCGGGCAGGGTAAACAGGGTGCGGAGCAGATCAGAACCCAGTCAGGGTAAACAGGGTGCGGAGCAGATCAGAACCCAGTCAGGGTAAACAGGGTGCGGAGCAGATCCGAACCCGGGCAGGGTAAACAGGGTGCGGAGCAGATCAGAACCCGGGCAGGGTAAACAGGGTGCGGAGCAGATCCAAACCCGGGCAGGGTAAACAGGGTGCGGAGCAGATCAGAACCCGGGCAGGGTAAACAGGGTGCGGAGCAGATCCAAACCCGGGCAGGGTAAACAGGGTGCGGAGCAGATCCGAACCCGGGCAGGGTAAACAGGGTGCGGAGCAGATCAACACCTGGGCACGGTAAACAGGGTGCGGAGCAGATCCGAACCCGGGCAGGGTAAACAGGGTGGGGAGCTGATCAGAACCCGGGCAGGGTAAACAGGGTGCGGAGCAGATCAGCACCCGGGCAGGGTAAACAGGATGCGGAGCAGGTCAGAACCCAGTCAGGGTAACCAGGGTGCGGAGCAGATCAACACCCGGGCAGGGTAAACAGGATGCGGAACAGATCAGAACCCGGGCAGGGTAAACAGGGTGCGGAGCAGATCAGAACCCGGTCAGGGTAAACAGGGTACGGAGCAGATCAGAACCCAGTCAGGGTAAACAGGGTGCGGAGCAGATCAGAACCCAGTCAGGGTAAACAGGCTGCGGAGCAAATCAGAACCCGGGCAGGGTAAACAGGGTGCGGAGCAGATCAGCACCCGGGCAGGGTAAACAGGGTGCGGAGCAGATCAGCACCCGGGCAGGGTAAACAGGGTGCGGAGCAGATCAGAACCCGGGCAGGGTAAAAAGGGTGCGGAGCAGATCAGAACCCAGTCAGGGTAAACAGGGTGCGGAGCAGATCAGAACCCGGGCAGGGTAAAAAGGGTGCGGAGCAGATCAGAACCCAGTTCAGGTAAACAGGGTACGGAGCAGATCAGAACCCAGTCAGGGTAAACAGGGTGCGGAGCAGATAAGAAACTGGGCAGGGTAAACAGGGTGCGGAGCAGATCAGAACCCAGTCAGGGTAAACAGGGTGCGGAGCAGATCAGAACCCGGGCAGGGTAAACAGGGTGCGGAGCAGATCAGAACCCAGTCAGGGTAAACAGGGTGCGGAGCAGATCAGAACCCAGTCAGGGTAAACAGGGTGCGGAGCAGATCAGAACCCGGGCAGGGTAAACAGGGTGCGGAGCAGATCAGAACCCGGGCAGGGTAAAAAGGGTGCAGAGCAGATCAGAACCCAGTCAGGGTAAACAGGGTGCGGAGCAGATCCGAACCCGGGCAGGGTAAACAGGGTGCGGAGCAGATCAGAACCCGGGCAGGGTAAACAGGGTGCGGAGCAGATCCGAACCCGGGCAGGGTAAAAAGGGTGCGGAGCAGATCAGCACCCAGTCAGGGTAAACAGGGTGCGGAGCAGATCCGAACCCGGGCAGGGTAAACAGGGTGCGGAGCAGATCAGAACCCAGTCAGGGTAAAAAGGGTGCGGAGCAGATGAGTACCCAGTCAGGGTAAACAGGGTACGGAGCAGATCAGAACCCGGGCAGTGTAAACAGGGTGCGGAGCAGATCAGAACCCAGTCAGGGTAAACTGGGTGTGGAGCAGATCAGAACCCAGTCAGGGTAAACAGGGTGCGGAGCAGATCAGAACCCGGGCAGGGTAACCAGGGTGCGGAGCAGATCAGAACCCGGGCAGGGTAAAAAGGGTGCGGAGCAGATCAGAACCCAGTCAGGGTAAACAGGGTACGGAGCAGATCAGAACCCAGTCAAGGTAAACAGGGTACGGAGCAGATCAGAACCCAGTCAGGGTAAACAGGGTACGGAGCAGATCAGAACCCGGGCAGGGTAACCAGGGTGCGGAGCAGATCAGAACCCGGGCAGGGTAAACAGGGTGCGGAGCAGATCAGAACCCGGGCAGGGTAAACAGGGTGCGGAGCAGATCAGAACCCGGGCAGGGTAACCAGGGTGCGGAGCAGATCAACACCCGGGCAGGGTAAACAGAATGCGGAACAGATCAGATCCCGGGCAGGGTAAACAGGGTGCGGAGCAGATCAGAACCCGGGCAGGGTAAACAGGGTACGGAGCAGTCAGAACCCAGTCAGGGTAAACAGGGTACGGAGCAGATCAGAACCCAGTCAGGGTAAACAGGGTGCGGAGCAGATCAGAACACAGTCAGGGTAAACAGGGTACGGAGCAGATCAGAACCCAGTCAGGGTAAACAGGGTACGGAGCAGATCAGAACCCAGTCAGGGTAAACAGGGTGCGGAGCAGATCAGAACCCAGTCAGGGTAAACAGGGTGCGGAGCAGATCAGAACCTGGGCAGGGTAAACAGGGTGCGGAGCAGATCAGAACCCGGGCAGGGTAAACAGGGTGCGGAGCAGATCCGAACCCGGGCAGGGTAAACAGGGTGCGGAGCAGATCAGAACCCAGTCAGGGTAAAAAGGGTGCGGAGCAGATGAGTACCCAGTCAGGGTAAACAGGGTACGGAGCAGATCAGAACCCGGGCAGTGTAAACAGGGTGCGGAGCAGATCAGAACCCAGTCAGGGTAAACTGGGTGTGGAGCAGATCAGAACCCAGTCAGGGTAAACAGGGTGCGGAGCAGATCAGAACCCAGTCAGGGTAAACAGGGTGCGGAGCAGATCAGAACCCGGGCAGGGTAACCAGGGTGCGGAGCAGATCAGAACCCGGGCAGGGTAAAAAGGGTGCGGAGCAGATCAGAACCCAGTCAGGGTAAACAGGGTACGGAGCAGATCAGAACCCAGTCAAGGTAAACAGGGTACGGAGCAGATCAGAACCCAGTCAGGGTAAACAGGGTACGGAGCAGATCAGAACCCGGGCAGGGTAACCAGGGTGCGGAGCAGATCAGAACCCGGGCAGGGTAAACAGGGTGCGGAGCAGATCAGAACCCGGGCAGGGTAAACAGGGTGCGGAGCAGATCAGAACCCGGGCAGGGTAACCAGGGTGCGGAGCAGATCAACACCCGGGCAGGGTAAACAGAATGCGGAACAGATCAGATCCCGGGCAGGGTAAACAGGGTGCGGAGCAGATCAGAACCCGGGCAGGGTAAACAGGGTACGGAGCAGTCAGAACCCAGTCAGGGTAAACAGGGTACGGAGCAGATCAGAACCCAGTCAGGGTAAACAGGGTGCGGAGCAGATCAGAACACAGTCAGGGTAAACAGGGTACGGAGCAGATCAGAACCCAGTCAGGGTAAACAGGGTACGGAGCAGATCAGAACCCAGTCAGGGTAAACAGGGTGCGGAGCAGATCAGAACCCAGTCAGGGTAAACAGGGTACGGAGCAGATCAGAACCTGGGCAGGGTAAACAGGGTGCGGAGCAGATCAGAACCCAGTCAGGGTAAACAGGGTGCGGAGCAGATCAGAACCCGGGCAGGGTAAAAAGGGTGCGGAGCAGATCAGAACCCAGTCAGGGTAAACAGGGTGAGGAGCAGATCCGAACCCGGGCAGGGTAAACAGGGTGCGGAGCAGATCAGAACCCGGGCAGGGTAAACAGGGTGCGGAGCAGATCCGAACCCGGGCAGGGTAAACAGGGTGCGGAGCAGATCCGAACCCGGGCAGGGTAAACAGGGTGCGGAGCAGATCAACACCTGGGCACGGTAAACAGGGTGCGGAGCAGATCAGAACCCGGGCAGGGTAAACAGGGTGCGGAGCAGATCAGAACCCGGGCAGGGTAAACAGGGTGCGGAGCAGATCAGCACCCGGGCAGGGTAAACAGGATGCGGAGCAGGTCAGAACCCAGTCAGGGTAACCAGGGTGCGGAGCAGATCAACACCCGGGCAGGGTAAACAGGATGCGGAACAGATCAGAACCCGGGCAGGGTAAACAGGGTGCGGAGCAGATCAGAACCCGGTCAGGGTAAACAGGGTGCGGAGCAGATCATAACCCGGTCAGGGTAAACAGGGTGCGGAGCAAATCAGAACCCGGGCAGGGTAAACAGGGTGCGGAGCAGATCAGCACCCGGGCAGGGTAAACAGGGTGCGGAGCAGATCAGCACCCGGGCAGAGTAAACAGGATGCGGAGCAGATCAGAACCCGGGCAGGGTAAACAGGGTGCGGAGCAGATCAGAACCCGGGCAGGGTAAAAAGGGTGCGGAGCAGATCGGAACCCAGTCAGGGTAAACAGGGTGCGGAGCAGATCAGAACCCGGGCAGGGTAAAAAGGGTGCGGAGCAGGTCGGAACCCAGTCAGGGTAAACAGGGTGCGGAGCAGGTCGGAACCCAGTCAGGGTAAACAGGGTGCGGAGCAGGTCGGAACCCAGTCAGGGTAAACAGGGTGCGGAGCAGGTCGGAACCCAGTCAGGGTAAACAGGGTGCGGAGCAGGTCAGAACCCAGTCAGGGTAAACAGGGTGCGGAGCAGGTCAGAACCCAGTCATGGTAAACAGGGTGCGGAGCAGATCAGAACCCAGTCAGGGTAAACAGGGTGCGGAGCAGATCAGAACCCAGTCAGGGTAAACAGGGTGCGGAGCAGATCAGAACCCGGGCAGGGTAAACAGGGTGCGGAGCAGGTCGGAACCCAGTCAGGGTAAACAGGGTGCGGAGCAGATCAGAACCCGAGCAGGGTAAACAGGGTGCGGAGCAGGTCGGAACCCAGTCAGGGTAAACAGGGTGCGGAGCAGGTCGGAACCCAGTCAGGGTAAACAGGGTGCGGAGCAGGTCGGAACCCAGTCAGGGTAAACAGGGTGCGGAGCAGATCAGAACCCGAGCAGGGTAAACAGGGTGCGGAGCAGATCAGAACCCGGGCAGGGTAAACAGGGTGCGGAGCAGATCAGAACCCGGGCAGGGTAAACAGGGTGCGGAGCAGGTCGGAACCCAGTCAGGGTAAACAGGGTGCGGAGCAGATCAGAACCCAGTCAGGGTAAACAGGGTGCGGAGCAGATCAGAACCCAGTCAGGGTAAACAGGGTGCGGAGCAGGTCGGAACCCAGTCAGGGTAAACAGGGTGCGGAGCAGATCAGAACCCGGGCAGGGTAAACAGGGTGCGGAGCAGGTCGGAACCCAGTCAGGGTAAACAGGGTGCGGAGCAGATCAGAACCCAGTCAGGGTAAACAGGGTGCGGAGCAGATCAGAACCCAGTCAGGGTAAACAGGGTGCGGAGCAGATCAGAACCCGGGCAGGGTAAACAGGGTGCGGAGCAGATCAGAACCCGGGCAGGGTAAACAGGGTGCGGAGCAGATCAGAACCCGGGCAGGGTAAACAGGGTGCGGAGCAGGTCGGAACCCAGTCAGGGTAAACAGGGTGCGGAGCAGATCAGAACCCAGTCAGGGTAAACAGGGTGCGGAGCAGATCAGAACCCAGTCAGGGTAAACAGTGTGCGGAGCAGGTCGGAACCCAGTCAGGGTAAACAGGGTGCGGAGCAGATCAGAACCCGGGCAGGGTAAACAGGGTGCGGAGCAGGTCGGAACCCAGTCAGGGTAAACAGGGTGCGGAGCAGATCAGAACCCAGTCAGGGTAAACAGGGTGCGGAGCAGATCAGAACCCAGTCAGGGTAAACAGGGTACGGAGCAGATCAGAACCCGGGCAGGGTAAACAGGGTGCGGAGCAGATCAGAACCCGGGCAGGGTAAACAGGGTGCGGAGCAGATCAGAACCCGGGCAGGGTAAACAGGGTGCGGAGCAGGTCGGAACCCTGTCAGGGTAAACAGGGTGCGGAGCAGGTCGGAACCCAGTCAGGGTAAACAGGGTGCGGAGCAGGTCAGAACCCGGTCAGGGTAAACAGGGTGCGGAGCAGGTCGGAACCCGGCCAGGGTAAACAGGGTGCGGAGCAGGTCAGAACCCAGTCAGGGTAAACAGGGTGCGGAGCAGGTCAGAAACCAGTCAGGGTAAACAGGGTGCGGAGCAGATCAGAACCCGGGCAGGGTAAACAGGGTGCGGAGCAGATCCAAACCCGGGCAGGGTAAACAGGGTGCGGAGCAGATCAGAACCCGGGCAGGGTAAACAGGGTGCGGAGCAGATCCAAACCCGGGCAGGGTAAACAGGGTGCGGAGCAGATCCGAACCCGGGCAGGGTAAACAGGGTGCGGAGCAGATCAACACCTGGGCACGGTAAACAGGGTGCGGAGCAGATCAGAACCCGGGCAGGGTAAACAGGGTGGGGAGCTGATCAGAACCCGGGCAGGGTAAACAGGGTGCGGAGCAGATCAGCACCCGGGCAGGGTAAACAGGATGCGGAGCAGGTCAGAACCCAGTCAGGGTAACCAGGGTGCGGAGCAGATCAACACCCGGGCAGGGTAAACAGGATGCGGAACAGATCAGAACCCGGGCAGGGTAAACAGGGTGCGGAGCAGATCAGAACCCGGTCAGGGTAAACAGGGTACGGAGCAGATCAGAACCCAGTCAGGGTAAACAGGGTGCGGAGCAGATCAGAACCCAGTCAGGGTAAACAGGCTGCGGAGCAAATCAGAACCCGGGCAGGGTAAACAGGGTGCGGAGCAGATCAGCACCCGGGCAGGGTAAACAGGGTGCGGAGCAGATCAGCACCCGGGCAGGGTAAACAGGATGCGGAGCAGATCAGAACCCGGGCAGGGTAAACAGGGTGCGGAGCAGATCAGAACCCGGGCAGGGTAAAAAGGGTGCGGAGCAGATCAGAACCCAGTCAGGGTAAACAGGGTGCGGAGCAGATCAGAACCCGGGCAGGGTAAAAAGGGTGCGGAGCAGATCAGAACCCAGTTCAGGTAAACAGGGTACGGAGCAGATCAGAACCCAGTCAGGGTAAACAGGGTGCGGAGCAGATCAGAAACTGGGCAGGGTAAACAGGGTGCGGAGCAGATCAGAACCCAGTCAGGGTAAACAGGGTGCGGAGCAGATCAGAACCCGGGCAGGGTAAACAGGGTGCGGAGCAGATCAGAACCCAGTCAGGGTAAACAGGGTGCGGAGCAGATCAGAACCCAGTCAGGGTAAACAGGGTGCGGAGCAGATCAGAACCCGGGCAGGGTAAACAGGGTGCGGAGCAGATCAGAACCCGGGCAGGGTAAAAAGGGTGCAGAGCAGATCAGAACCCAGTCAGGGTAAACAGGGTGCGGAGCAGATCCGAACCCGGGCAGGGTAAACAGGGTGCGGAGCAGATCAGAACCCGGGCAGGGTAAACAGGGTGCGGAGCAGATCCGAACCCGGGCAGGGTAAAAAGGGTGCGGAGCAGATCAGCACCCAGTCAGGGTAAACAGGGTGCGGAGCAGATCCGAACCCGGGCAGGGTAAACAGGGTGCGGAGCAGATCAGAACCCAGTCAGGGTAAAAAGGGTGCGGAGCAGATGAGTACCCAGTCAGGGTAAACAGGGTACGGAGCAGATCAGAACCCGGGCAGTGTAAACAGGGTGCGGAGCAGATCAGAACCCAGTCAGGGTAAACTGGGTGTGGAGCAGATCAGAACCCAGTCAGGGTAAACAGGGTGCGGAGCAGATCAGAACCCGGGCAGGGTAACCAGGGTGCGGAGCAGATCAGAACCCGGGCAGGGTAAAAAGGGTGCGGAGCAGATCAGAACCCAGTCAGGGTAAACAGGGTACGGAGCAGATCAGAACCCAGTCAAGGTAAACAGGGTACGGAGCAGATCAGAACCGAGTCAGGGTAAACAGGGTACGGAGCAGATCAGAACCCGGGCAGGGTAACCAGGGTGCGGAGCAGATCAGAACCCGGGCAGGGTAAACAGGGTGCGGAGCAGATCAGAACCCGGGCAGGGTAAACAGGGTGCGGAGCAGATCAGAACCCGGGCAGGGTAACCAGGGTGCGGAGCAGATCAACACCCGGGCAGGGTAAACAGAATGCGGAACAGATCAGATCCCGGGCAGGGTAAACAGGGTGCGGAGCAGATCAGAACCCGGGCAGGGTAAACAGGGTACGGAGCAGTCAGAACCCAGTCAGGGTAAACAGGGTACGGAGCAGATCAGAACCCAGTCAGGGTAAACAGGGTGCGGAGCAGATCAGAACACAGTCAGGGTAAACAGGGTACGGAGCAGATCAGAACCCAGTCAGGGTAAACAGGGTACGGAGCAGATCAGAACCCAGTCAGGGTAAACAGGGTGCGGAGCAGATCAGAACCCAGTCAGGGTAAACAGGGTGCGGAGCAGATCAGAACCTGGGCAGGGTAAACAGGGTGCGGAGCAGATCAGAACCCAGTCAGGGTAAACAGGGTGCGGAGCAGATCAGAACCCGGGCAGGGTAAAAAGGGTGCGGAGCAGATCAGAACCCGGGCAGGGTAAACAGGGTGCGGAGCAGATCCGAACCCGGGCAGGGTAAAAAGGGTGCGGAGCAGATCAGCACCCAGTCAGGGTAAATAGGGTGCGGAGCAGATCCGAACCCGGGCAGGGTAAACAGGGTGCGGAGCAGATCAGAACCCAGTCAGGGTAAAAAGGGTGCGGAGCAGATGAGTACCCAGTCAGGGTAAACAGGGTACGGAGCAGATCAGAACCCGGGCAGTGTAAACAGGGTGCGGAGCAGATCAGAACCCAGTCAGGGTAAACTGGGTGTGGAGCAGATCAGAACCCAGTCAGGGTAAACAGGGTGCGGAGCAGATCAGAACCCGGGCAGGGTAACCAGGGTGCGGAGCAGATCAGAACCCGGGCAGGGTAAAAAGGGTGCGGAGCAGATCAGAACCCAGTCAGGGTAAACAGGGTACGGAGCAGATCAGAACCCAGTCAAGGTAAACAGGGTACGGAGCAGATCAGAACCCAGTCAGGGTAAACAGGGTACGGAGCAGATCAGAACCCGGGCAGGGTAACCAGGGTGCGGAGCAGATCAGAACCCGGGCAGGGTAAACAGGGTGCGGAGCAGATCAGAACCCGGGCAGGGTAAACAGGGTGCGGAGCAGATCAGAACCCGGGCAGGGTAACCAGGGTGCGGAGCAGATCAACACCCGGGCAGGGTAAACAGAATGCGGAACAGATCAGATCCCGGGCAGGGTAAACAGGGTGCGGAGCAGATCAGAACCCGGGCAGGGTAAACAGGGTACGGAGCAGTCAGAACCCAGTCAGGGTAAACAGGGTACGGAGCAGATCAGAACCCAGTCAGGGTAAACAGGGTGCGGAGCAGATCAGAACACAGTCAGGGTAAACAGGGTACGGAGCAGATCAGAACCCAGTCAGGGTAAACAGGGTACGGAGCAGATCAGAACCCAGTCAGGGTAAACAGGGTGCGGAGCAGATCAGAACCCAGTCAGGGTAAACAGGGTGCGGAGCAGATCAGAACCTGGGCAGGGTAAACAGGGTGCGGAGCAGATCAGAACCCAGTCAGGGTAAACAGGAAGCGGAGCAGATCAGAACCCGGGCAGGGTAAAAAGGGTGCGGAGCAGATCAGAACCCAGTCAGGGTAAACAGGGTGAGGAGCAGATCCGAACCCGGGCAGGGTAAACAGGGTGCGGAGCAGATCAGAACCCGGGCAGGGTAAACAGGGTGCGGAGCAGATCCGAACCCGGGCAGGGTAAACAGGGTGCGGAGCAGATCCGAACCCGGGCAGGGTAAACAGGGTGCGGAGCAGATCAACACCTGGGCACGGTAAACAGGGTGCGGAGCAGATCAGAACCCGGGCAGGGTAAACAGGGTGCGGAGCAGATCAGAACCCGGGCAGGGTAAACAGGGTGCGGAGCAGATCAGCACCCGGGCAGGGTAAACAGGATGCGGAGCAGGTCAGAACCCAGTCAGGGTAACCAGGGTGCGGAGCAGATCAACACCCGGGCAGGGTAAACAGGATGCGGAACAGATCAGAACCCGGGCAGGGTAAACAGGGTGCGGAGCAGATCAGAACCCGGTCAGGGTAAACAGGGTGCGGAGCAGATCATAACCCGGTCAGGGTAAACAGGGTGCGGAGCAAATCAGAACCCGGGCAGGGTAAACAGGGTGCGGAGCAGATCAGCACCCGGGCAGGGTAAACAGGGTGCGGAGCAGATCAGCACCCGGGCAGGGTAAACAGGATGCGGAGCAGATCAGAACCCGGGCAGGGTAAACAGGGTGCGGAGCAGATCAGAACCCGGGCAGGGTAAAAAGGGTGCGGAGCAGATCGGAACCCAGTCAGGGTAAACAGGGTGCGGAGCAGATCAGAACCCGGGCAGGGTAAAAAGGGTGCGGAGCAGGTCGGAACCCAGTCAGGGTAAACAGGGTGCGGAGCAGGTCGGAACCCAGTCAGGGTAAACAGGGTGCGGAGCAGGTCGGAACCCAGTCAGGGTAAACAGGGTGCGGAGCAGGTCGGAACCCAGTCAGGGTAAACAGGGTGCGGAGCAGGTCTGAACCCAGTCAGGGTAAACAGGGTGCGGAGCAGGTCAGAACCCAGTCATGGTAAACAGGGTGCGGAGCAGATCAGAACCCAGTCAGGGTAAACAGGGTGCGGAGCAGATCAGAACCCAGTCAGGGTAAACAGGGTGCGGAGCAGATCAGAACCCGGGCAGGGTAAACAGGGTGCGGAGCAGGTCGGAACCCAGTCAGGGTAAACAGGGTGCGGAGCAGATCAGAACCCGAGCAGGGTAAACAGGGTGCGGAGCAGGTCGGAACCCAGTCAGGGTAAACAGGGTGCGGAGCAGGTCGGAACCCAGTCAGGGTAAACAGGGTGCGGAGCAGGTCGGAACCCAGTCAGGGTAAACAGGGTGCGGAGCAGATCAGAACCCGAGCAGGGTAAACAGGGTGCGGAGCAGATCAGAACCCGGGCAGGGTAAACAGGGTGCGGAGCAGATCAGAACCCGGGCAGGGTAAACAGGGTGCGGAGCAGGTCGGAACCCAGTCAGGGTAAACAGGGTGCGGAGCAGATCAGAACCCAGTCAGGGTAAACAGGGTGCGGAGCAGATCAGAACCCAGTCAGGGTAAACAGGGTGCGGAGCAGGTCGGAACCCAGTCAGGGTAAACAGGGTGCGGAGCAGATCAGAACCCGGGCAGGGTAAACAGGGTGCGGAGCAGGTCGGAACCCAGTCAGGGTAAACAGGGTGCGGAGCAGATCAGAACCCAGTCAGGGTAAACAGGGTGCGGAGCAGATCAGAACCCAGTCAGGGTAAACAGGGTGCGGAGCAGATCAGAACCCGGGCAGGGTAAACAGGGTGCGGAGCAGATCAGAACCCGGGCAGGGTAAACAGGGTGCGGAGCAGATCAGAACCCGGGCAGGGTAAACAGGGTGCGGAGCAGGTCGGAACCCAGTCAGGGTAAACAGGGTGCGGAGCAGATCAGAACCCAGTCAGGGTAAACAGGGTGCGGAGCAGATCAGAACCCAGTCAGGGTAAACAGGGTGCGGAGCAGGTCGGAACCCAGTCAGGGTAAACAGGGTGCGGAGCAGATCAGAACCCGGGCAGGGTAAACAGGGTGCGGAGCAGGTCGGAACCCAGTCAGGGTAAACAGGGTGCGGAGCAGATCAGAACCCAGTCAGGGTAAACAGGGTGCGGAGCAGATCAGAACCCAGTCAGGGTAAACAGGGTGCGGAGCAGATCAGAACCCGGGCAGGGTAAACAGGGTGCGGAGCAGATCAGAACCCGGGCAGGGTAAACATGGTGCGGAGCAGATCAGAACCCGGGCAGGGTAAACAGGGTGCGGAGCAGGTCGGAACCCTGTCAGGGTAAACAGGGTGCGGAGCAGGTCGGAACCCAGTCAGGGTAAACAGGGTGCGGAGCAGGTCAGAACCCGGTCAGGGTAAACAGGGTGCGGAGCAGGTCGGAACCCGGCCAGGGTAAACAGGGTGCGGAGCAGGTCAGAACCCAGTCAGGGTAAACAGGGTGCGGAGCAGGTCAGAAACCAGTCAGGGTAAACAGGGTGCGGAGCAGATCAGAACCCGGGCAGGGTAAACAGGGTGCGGAGCAGGTCGGAACCCAGTCAGGGTAAACAGGGTGGGGAGCAGATCAGAACCCAGTCACGGTAAACAGGGTGCGGAGCAGGTCAGAAACCAGTCAGGGTAAACAGGGTGCGGAGCAGATCAGAACCCAGTCACGGTAAACAGGGTGCGGAGCAGGTCAGAAACCAGTCAGGGTAAACAGGGTGGGGAGCAGATCAGAACCCAGTCACGGTAAACAGGGTGCGGAGCAGGTCAGAAACCAGTCAGGGTAAACAGGGTGCGGAGCAGATCAGAACCCGAGCAGGGTAAACAGGGTGCGGAGCAGGTCGGAACCCAGTCAGGGTAAACAGGGTGGGGAGCAGATCAGAACCCAGTCACGGTAAACAGGGTGCGGAGCAGATCAGAACCCAGTCAGGGTAAACAGGGTGCGGAGCAGATCAGAACCCAGTCAGGGTAAACAGGGTGCAGAGCAGATCAGAACCCAGTCAGGGTAAACAGGGTGCAGAGCAGATCAGAACCCAGTCAGGGTAAACAGGGTGCGGAGCAGGTCGGAACCCAGTCAGGGTAAACAGGGTGCAGAGCAGATCAGAACACAGTCAGGGTAACCAGGGTGCGGAGCAGGTCGGAACCCTGTCAGGGTAAACAGGGTGCGGAGCAGGTCGGAACCCTGTCAGGGTAAACAGGGTGCGGAGCAGATCAGAACCCGGGCAGGGTAAACAGGGTGCGGAGCAGATCAGAACCCAGTCAGGGTAAACAGGGTGCGGAGCAGATCAGAACCCAGTCAGGGTAAACAGGGTGCGGAGCAGGTCGGAACCCTGTCAGGGTAAACAGGGTGCGGAGCAGATCAGAACCCGGGCAGGGTAAACAGGGTGCGGAGCAGATCAGAACCCAGTCAGGGTAAACAGGGTGCGGAGCAGATCAGAACCCGGGCAGGGTAAACAGGGTGCGGAGCAGATCAGAACCCAGTCAGGGTAAACAGGGTGCAG
Source organism: Hemitrygon akajei (assembly GCF_048418815.1). NCBI lineage: Eukaryota > Metazoa > Chordata > Chondrichthyes > Myliobatiformes > Dasyatidae > Hemitrygon > Hemitrygon akajei. Next base: position 182,460,045 of record NC_133125.1, read on the forward strand.
AGCAGATCAGAACCCAGTCAGGGTAAACAGGGTGCGGAGCAGGTCGGAACCCTGTCAGGGTAAACAGGGTGCGGAGCAGGTCAGAACCCGGGCAGGGTAAACAGGGTGCGGAGCAGATCAGAACCCAGTCAGGGTAAACAGGGTGCAGAGCAGATCAGAACCCAGTCAGGGTAACCAGGGTGCGGAGCAGGTCGGAACCCTGTCAGGGTAAACAGGGTGCGGAGCAGGTCAGAACCCGGGCAGGGTAAACAGGGTGCGGAGCAGATCAGAACCCAGTCAGGGTAAACAGGGTGCGGAGCAGGTCAGAACCCAGTCAGGGTAAACAGGGTGCGGAGCAGATCAGAACCCAGTCAGGGTAAACAGGGTGCGGAGCAGATCAGAACCCAGTCAGGGTAAACAGGGTGCGGAGCAGGTCGGAACCCAGTCAGGGTAAACAGGGTGCGGAGCAGATCAGAACCCGGGCAGGGTAAACAGGGTGCGGAGCAGGTCGGAACCCAGTCAGGGTAAACAGGGTGCGGAGCAGATCAGAACCCAGTCAGGGTAAACAGGGTGCGGAGCAGATCAGAACCCAGTCAGGGTAAACAGGGTGCGGAGCAGATCAGAACCCGGGCAGGGTAAACAGGGTGCGGAGCAGATCAGAACCCGGGCAGGGTAAACAGGGTGCGGAGCAGATCAGAACCCGGGCAGGGTAAACAGGGTGCGGAGCAGGTCGGAACCCTGTCAGGGTAAACAGGGTGCGGAGCAGGTCGGAACCCAGTCAGGGTAAACAGGGTGCGGAGCAGGTCAGAACCCGGTCAGGGTAAACAGGGTGCGGAGCAGGTCGGAACCCGGCCAGGGTAAACAGGGTGCGGAGCAGGTCAGAACCCAGTCAGGGTAAACAGGGTGCGGAGCAGGTCAGAAACCAGTCAGGGTAAACAGGGTGCGGAGCAGATCAGAACCCGGGCAGGGTAAACAGGGTGCGGAGCAGGTCGGAACCCAGTCAGGGTAAACAGGGTGGGGAGCAGATCAGAACCCAGTCACGGTAAACAGGGTGCGGAGCAGGTCAGAAACCAGTCAGGGTAAACAGGGTGCGGAGCAGATCAGAACCCAGTCACGGTAAACAGGGTGCGGAGCAGGTCAGAAACCAGTCAGGGTAAACAGGGTGGGGAGCAGATCAGAACCCAGTCACGGTAAACAGGGTGCGGAGCAGGTCAGAAACCAGTCAGGGTAAACAGGGTGCGGAGCAGATCAGAACCCGAGCAGGGTAAACAGGGTGCGGAGCAGGTCGGAACCCAGTCAGGGTAAACAGGGTGGGGAGCAGATCAGAACCCAGTCACGGTAAACAGGGTGCGGAGCAGATCAGAACCCGGGCAGGGTAAACAGGGTGGGGAGCAGATCAGAACCCAGTCAGGGTAAACAGGGTGCGGAGCAGATCAGAACCCAGTCAGGGTAAACAGGGTGCAGAGCAGATCAGAACCCAGTCAGGGTAAACAGGGTGCAGAGCAGATCAGAACCCAGTCAGGGTAAACAGGGTGCGGAGCAGGTCGGAACCCAGTCAGGGTAAACAGGGTGCAGAGCAGATCAGAACCCAGTCAGGGTAACCAGGGTGCGGAGCAGGTCGGAACCCTGTCAGGGTAAACAGGGTGCGGAGCAGGTCGGAACCCTGTCAGGGTAAACAGGGTGCGGAGCAGATCAGAACCCGGGCAGGGTAAACAGGGTGCGGAGCAGATCAGAACCCAGTCAGGGTAAACAGGGTGCGGAGCAGATCAGAACCCAGTCAGGGTAAACAGGGTGCGGAGCAGGTCGGAACCCTGTCAGGGTAAACAGGGTGCGGAGCAGATCAGAACCCGGGCAGGGTAAACAGGGTGCGGAGCAGATCAGAACCCAGTCAGGGTAAACAGGGTGCGGAGCAGATCAGAACCCGGGCAGGGTAAACAGGGTGCGGAGCAGATCAGAACCCAGTCAGGGTAAACAGGGTGCAGAGCAGATCAGAACCCAGTCAGGGTAAACAGGGTGCGGAGCAGGTCGGAACCCTGTCAGGGTAAACAGGGTGCGGAGCAGGTCAGAACCCGGGCAGGGTAAACAGGGTGCGGAGCAGATCAGAACCCAGTCAGGGTAAACAGGGTGCAGAGCAGATCAGAACCCAGTCAGGGTAACCAGGGTGCGGAGCAGGTCGGAACCCTGTCAGGGTAAACAGGGTGCGGAGCAGGTCAGAACCCGGGCAGGGTAAACAGGGTGCGGAGCAGATCAGAACCCAGTCAGGGTAAACAGGGTGCGGAGCAGGTCAGAACCCAGTCAGGGTAAACAGGGTGCGGAGCAGATCAGAACCCAGTCAGGGTAAACAGGGTGCGGAGCAGGTCAGAACCCAGTCAGGGTAAACAGGGTGCGGAGCAGATCAGAACCCGGGCAGGGTAAACAGGGTGCGGAGCAGATCAGAACCCGGGCAGGGTAAACAGGGTGCGGAGCAGATCAGAACCCGGGCAGGGTAAACAGGGTGCGGAGCAGATCAGAACCCGGGCAGGGTAAACAGGGTGCAGAGCAGATCAGAATCCAGTCAGGGTAAACAGGGTGCGGAGCAGATCAGAACCCGGGCAGGGTAAACAGGGTGCGGAGCAGATCAGAACCCGGGCAGGGTAAACAGGGTGCGGAGCAGATCAGAACCCGGGCAGGGTAAACAGGGTGCGGAGCAGATCAGAACCCGGGCAGGGTAAACAGGGTGCGGAGCAGATCAACACCTGGGCACGGTAAACAGGGTGCGGAGCAGATCAGAACCCGGGCAGGGTAAACAGGGTGCGGAGCAGATCAGAACCCGGGCAGGGTAAACAGGGTGCGGAGCAGATCAGCACCCGGGCAGGGTAAACAGGGTGCGGAGCACATCAGCACCCGGGCAGGGTAAACAGGATGCGGAGCAGGTCAGAACCCAGTCAGGGTAAACAGGGTGCGGAGCAGATCAGAACCCGGGCAGGGTAAACAGGGTGCGGAGCAGATCAACACCCGGGCAGGGTAAACAGGATGCGGAACAGATCAGAACCCGGGCAGGGTAAACAGGGTGCGGAGCAGATCAGAACCCGGTCAGGGTAAACAGGGTGCGGAGCAGATCAGAACCCGGGCAGGGTAAACAGGGTGCGGAGCAGATCAGAACCCAGTCAGGGTAAAAAGGGTGCAGAGCAGATCAGAACACAGTCAGGGTAAACAGGGTGCGGAGCAGATCAGAACCCAGTCAGGGTAAACAGGGTGCGGAGCAAATCAGAACCCGGGCAGGGTAAACAGGGTGCGGAGCAGATCAGCACCCGGGCAGGGTAAACAGGGTGCGGAGCAGATCAGAACCCGGGCAGGGTAAACAGGGTGCGGAGCAGATCAGAACCCGGGCAGGGTAAACAGGGTGCGGAGCAGATCAGAACCCGGGCAGGGTAAAAAGGGTGCGGAGCAGTTCAGAACCCAGTCAGGGTAAACAGGGTGCGGAGCAGATCAGAACCCAGTCAGGGTAAAAAGGGTGCGGAGCAGATCAGAACCCGGTCAGGGTAAACAGGGTGCGGAGCAGACCAGAACCTGGGCAGGGTAAACAGGGTGCGGAGCAGATCAGAACCCAGTCAGGGTAAACAGGGTGCGGAGCAGATCAGAACCCGGGCAGGGTAAAAAGGGTGCGGAGCAGGTCGGAACCCAGTCAGGGTAAACAGGGTGCGGAGCAGATCAGAACCCGGGCAGGGTAAACAGGGTGCGGAGCAGATCAGAACCCAGTCAGGGTAAACAGGGTGCGGAGCAGATCAGAACCCAGTCAGGGTAAACAGGGTGCGGAGCAGATCCGAACCCGGGCAGGGTAAACAGGGTGCGGAGCAGATCAGAACCCGGGCAGGGTAAACAGGGTGCGGAGCAGATCAGAACCCGGGCAGGGTAAACAGGGTGCGGAGCAGATCAGAACCCGGGCAGGGTAAACAGGGTGCGGAGCAGATCCAAACCCGGGCAGGGTAAACAGGGTGCGGAGCAGATCCGAACCCGGGCAGGGTAAACAGGGTGCGGAGCAGATCAACACCTGGGCACGGTAAACAGGGTGCGGAGCAGATCAGAACCCGGGCAGGGTAAACAGGGTGGGGAGCTGATCAGAACCCGGGCAGGGTAAACAGGGTGCGGAGCAGATCAGCACCCGGGCAGGGTAAACAGGATGCGGAGCAGGTCAGAACCCAGTCAGGGTAACCAGGGTGCGGAGCAGATCAACACCCGGGCAGGGTAAACAGGATGCGGAACAGATCAGAACCCGGGCAGGGTAAACAGGGTGCGGAGCAGATCAGAACCCGGTCAGGGTAAACAGGGTACGGAGCAGATCAGAACCCAGTCAGGGTAAACAGGGTGCGGAGCAGATCAGAACCCAGTCAGGGTAAACAGGCTGCGGAGCAAATCAGAACCCGGGCAGGGTAAACAGGGTGCGGAGCAGATCAGCACCCGGGCAGGGTAAACAGGGTGCGGAGCAGATCAGCACCCGGGCAGGGTAAACAGGATGCGGAGCAGATCAGAACCCGGGCAGGGTAAACAGGGTGCGGAGCAGATCAGAACCCGGGCAGGGTAAAAAGGGTGCGGAGCAGATCAGAACCCAGTCAGGGTAAACAGGGTGCGGAGCAGATCAGAACCCGGGCAGGGTAAAAAGGGTGCGGAGCAGATCAGAACCCAGTTCAGGTAAACAGGGTACGGAGCAGATCAGAACCCAGTCAGGGTAAACAGGGTGCGGAGCAGATCAGAAACTGGGCAGGGTAAACAGGGTGCGGAGCAGATCAGAACCCAGTCAGGGTAAACAGGGTGCGGAGCAGATCAGAACCCGGGCAGGGTAAACAGGGTGCGGAGCAGATCAGAACCCAGTCAGGGTAAACAGGGTGCGGAGCAGATCAGAACCCAGTCAGGGTAAACAGGGTGCGGAGCAGATCAGAACCCGGGCAGGGTAAACAGGGTGCGGAGCAGATCAGAACCCGGGCAGGGTAAAAAGGGTGCAGAGCAGATCAGAACCCAGTCAGGGTAAACAGGGTGCGGAGCAGATCCGAACCCGGGCAGGGTAAACAGGGTGCGGAGCAGATCAGAACCCGGGCAGGGTAAACAGGGTGCGGAGCAGATCCGAACCCGGGCAGGGTAAAAAGGGTGCGGAGCAGATCAGCACCCAGTCAGGGTAAACAGGGTGCGGAGCAGATCCGAACCCGGGCAGGGTAAACAGGGTGCGGAGCAGATCAGAACCCAGTCAGGGTAAAAAGGGTGCGGAGCAGATGAGTACCCAGTCAGGGTAAACAGGGTACGGAGCAGATCAGAACCCGGGCAGTGTAAACAGGGTGCGGAGCAGATCAGAACCCAGTCAGGGTAAACTGGGTGTGGAGCAGATCAGAACCCAGTCAGGGTAAACAGGATGCGGAGCAGATCAGAACCCGGGCAGGGTAACCAGGGTGCGGAGCAGATCAGAACCCGGGCAGGGTAAAAAGGGTGCGGAGCAGATCAGAACCCAGTCAGGGTAAACAGGGTACGGAGCAGATCAGAACCCAGTCAAGGTAAACAGGGTACGGAGCAGATCAGAACCCAGTCAGGGTAAACAGGGTACGGAGCAGATCAGAACCCGGGCAGGGTAACCAGGGTGCGGAGCAGATCAGAACCCGGGCAGGGTAAACAGGGTGCGGAGCAGATCAGAACCCGGGCAGGGTAAACAGGGTGCGGAGCAGATCAGAACCCGGGCAGGGTAACCAGGGTGCGGAGCAGATCAACACCCGGGCAGGGTAAACAGAATGCGGAACAGATCAGATCCCGGGCAGGGTAAACAGGGTGCGGAGCAGATCAGAACCCGGGCAGGGTAAACAGGGTACGGAGCAGTCAGAACCCAGTCAGGGTAAACAGGGTACGGAGCAGATCAGAACCCAGTCAGGGTAAACAGGGTGCGGAGCAGATCAGAACACAGTCAGGGTAAACAGGGTACGGAGCAGATCAGAACCCAGTCAGGGTAAACAGGGTACGGAGCAGATCAGAACCCAGTCAGGGTAAACAGGGTGCGGAGCAGATCAGAACCCAGTCAGGGTAAACAGGGTGCGGAGCAGATCAGAACCTGGGCAGGGTAAACAGGGTGCGGAGCAGATCAGAACCCAGTCAGGGTAAACAGGGTGCGGAGCAGATCAGAACCCGGGCAGGGTAAAAAGGGTGCGGAGCAGATCAGAACCCAGTCAGGGTAAACAGGGTGAGGAGCAGATCCGAACCCGGGCAGGGTAAACAGGGTGCGGAGCAGATCAGAACCCGGGCAGGGTAAACAGGGTGCGGAGCAGATCCGAACCCGGGCAGGGTAAACAGGGTGCGGAGCAGATCCGAACCCGGGCAGGGTAAACAGGGTGCGGGGCAGATCAACACCTGGGCACGGTAAACAGGGTGCGGAGCAGATCAGAACCCGGGCAGGGTAAACAGGGTGCGGAGCAGATCAGAACCCGGGCAGGGTAAACAGGGTGCGGAGCAGATCAGCACCCGGGCAGGGTAAACAGGATGCGGAGCAGGTCAGAACCCAGTCAGGGTAACCAGGGTGCGGAGCAGATCAACACCCGGGCAGGGTAAACAGGATGCGGAACAGATCAGAACCCGGGCAGGGTAAACAGGGTGCGGAGCAGATCAGAACCCGGTCAGGGTAAACAGGGTGCGGAGCAGATCATAACCCGGTCAGGGTAAACAGGGTGCGGAGCAAATCAGAACCCGGGCAGGGTAAACAGGGTGCGGAGCAGATCAGCACCCGGGCAGGGTAAACAGGGTGCGGAGCAGATCAGCACCCGGGCAGGGTAAACAGGATGCGGAGCAGATCAGAACCCGGGCAGGGTAAACAGGGTGCGGAGCAGATCAGAACCCGGGCAGGGTAAAAAGGGTGCGGAGCAGATCAGAACCCAGTCAGGGTAAACAGGGTGCGGAGCAGATCAGAACCCGGGCAGGGTAAAAAGGGTGCGGAGCAGATCAGAACCCAGTCAGGGTAAACAGGGTACGGAGCAGATCAGAACCCAGTCAGGGTAAACAGGGTGCGGAGCAGATCAGAACCTGGGCAGGGTAAACAGGGTGCGGAGCAGATCAGAACCCAGTCAGGGTAAACAGGGTGTGGAGCAGATCAGAACCCGGGCAGGGTAAAAAGGGTGCGGAGCAGATCAGAACCCAGTCAGGGTAAACAGGGTGCGGAGCAGATCCGAACCCGGGCAGGGTAAACAGGGTGCGGAGCAGATCAGAACCCGGGCAGGGTAAACAGGGTGCGGAGCAGGTCAGAACCCAGTCAGGGTAAACAGGGTGCGGAGCAGATCCGAACACGGGCAGGGTAAAAAGGGTGCGGAGCAGATCAGAATCCAGTCAGGTTAAACAGGGTGCGGAGCAGATCCGAACCCGGGCAGGGTAAACAGGGTGCGGAGCAGATCTGAACCCAGTCAGGGTAAAAAGGGTGCGGAGCAGATCCGAACACGGGCAGGGTAAAAAGGGTGCGGAGCAGATCAGAACCCAGTCAGGGTAAACAGGGTGCGGAGCAGATCCGAACCCGGGCAGGGTAAACAGGGTGCGGAGCAGATCAGAACCCAGTCAGGGTAAAAAGGGTGCGGAGCAGATGAGAACCCAGTCAGGGTAAACAGGGTACGGAGCAGATCAGAACCCGGGCAGTGTAAAAAGGGTGCGGAGCAGATCAGAACCCAGTCAGGGTAAACTGGGTGTGGAGCAGTTCAGAACCCAGTCAGGGTAAACAGGGTGCGGAGCAGATCAGAACCCGGGCAGGGTAAAAAGGGTGCGGAGCAGATCAGAACCCAGTCAGGGTAAACAGGGTACGGAGCAGATCAGAACCCAGTCAGGGTAAACAGGTTACGGAGCAGATCAGAACCCAGTCAGGGTAAACAGGGTACGGAGCAGATCAGAACCCAGGCAGGGTAACCAGGGTGCGGAGCAGATCAGAACCCGGGCAGGGTAAACAGGGTGCGGAGCAGATCAGAACCCGGGCAGGGTAAACAGGGTGCGGAGCAGATCAGAACCCGGGCAGGGTAACCAGGGTGCGGAGCAGATCAGAACCCGGGCAGGGTAAACAGGGTGCGGAGCAGATCAGAACCCGGGCAGGGTAAACAGGGTGCGGAGCAGATCAGAACCCGGGCAGGGTAACCAGGGTGCGGAGCAGATCAACACCTGGGCAGGGTAAACAGGATGCGGAACAGATCAGAACCCGGGCAGGGTAAACAGGGTGCGGAGCAGATCAGAACCCAGTCAGGGTAAACAGGGTGCGGAGCAGATCAGAACCCAGTCAGGGTAAACAGGGTGCGGAGCAGATCAGAACCCAGTCAGGGTAAAGAGGGTGCGGAGCAGATCAGAACCCGGGCAGGGTAAACAGGGTGCGGAGCAGATCAGCACCCGGGCAGGGTAAACAGGATGCGGAGCAGATCAGAACCCGGGCAGGGTAAACAGGGTGCGGAGCAGATCAGAACCCGGGCAGGGTAAAAAGGGTGCGGAGCAGATCAGAACCCGGGCAGGGTAAACAGGGTGCGGAGCAGATCAGAACCCAGTCAGGGTAAACAGGGTGCGGAGCAGATCAGAACCCAGTCAGGGTAAACAGGGTACGGAGCAGATCAGAACCCAGTCAGGGTAAACAGGGTGCGGAGCAGATCAGAACCCAGTCAGGGTAAACAGGGTACGGAGCAGATCAGAACCCAGTCAGGGTAAACAGGGTACGGAGCAGATCAGAACCCAGTCAGGGTAAACAGGGTGCGGAGCAGATCAGAACCCGGGCAGGGTAAACAGGGTGCGGAGCAGATCAGAACCCAGTCAGGGTAAAAAGGGTGCGGAGCAGATCAGAACCCAGTCAGGGTAAACAGGGTACGGAGCAGATCAGAACCCAGTCAGGGTAAACAGGGTGCGGAGCAGATCAGAACCCGGGCAGGGTAAACAGGGTGCGGAGCAGATCAGAACCCGGGCAGGGTAAACAGGGTGCGGAGCAGATCAGAACCCGGGCAGGGTAACCAGGGTGCGGAGCAGATCAACACCCAGGCAGGGTAAACAGGATGCGGAACAGATCAGAACCCGGGCAGGGTAAACAGGGTGCGGAGCAGATCAGAACCCAGTCAGGGTAAACAGGGTGTGGAGCAGATCAGAACCCAGTCAGGGTAAACAGGGTGCGGAGCAGATCAGAACCCAGTCAGGGTAAACAGGGTGCGGAGCAGATCAGAACCTGGACAGGGTAAAAAGGGTGCGGAGCAGATCAGAAGCCAGTCAGGGTAAACAGGGTGCGGAGCAGATCAGAACCCGGGCAGGGTAAAAAGGGTGCGGAGCAGATCAGAACCCAGTCAGGGTAAACAGGGTACGGAGCAGATCAGAACCCATTCAGGGTAAACAGGGTGCGGAGCAGATCAGAAACCAGTCAGGGTAAACAGGGTGCGGAGGAGATCCGAACCCGGGCAGGGTAAACAAGGTGCGGAGCAGATCAGAACCCAGTCAGGGTAAACAGGGTACGGAGCAGATCAGAACCCAGTCAGGGTAAACAGGGTGCGGAGCAGATCAGAAACCAGTCAGGGTAAACAGGGTGCGGAGCAGATCAGAACCCAGTCAGGGTAAACAGGGTGCGGAGCAGATCAGAACCCAGTCAGGGTAAACAGGGTGCGGAGCAGATCCGAACCCAGTCAGGGTAAACAGGGTGCGGAGCAGATCAGAACCCAGTCAGGGTAAACAGGGTGCGGAGCAGATCAGAACCCAGTCAGGGTAAACAGGGTGCGGAGCAGATCAGAACCCAGTCAGGGTAAACAGGGTGCGGAGCAGATCCGAACCCGGGCAGGGTAAAAAGGGTGCGGAGCAGGTCAGAACCCAGTCAGGGTAAACAGGGTGCGGAGCAGATCAGAACCCAGTCAGGGTAAACAGGGTGCGGAGCAGATCAGAACCCGGGCAGGGTAAAAAGGGTGCGGAGCAGATCAGAACCCAGTCAGGGTAAACAGGGTACGGAGCAGATCAGAACCCAGTCAGGGTAAACAGGGTGCGGAGCAGATCAGAACCCGGGCAGGGTAAACAGGGTGCGGAGCAGATCAGAACCCGGGCAGGGTAACCAGGGTGCGGAGCAGATCAACACCCGGGCAGGGTAAACAGGATGCGGAACAGATCAGAACCCGGGCAGGGTAAACAGGGTGCGGAGCAGATCAGAACCCGGACAGGGTAAACAGGGTGCGGAGCAGATCAGAACCCAGTCAGGGTAAACAGGGTGCGGAGCAGATCAGAACCCAGTCATGGTAAACATGGTGCGGAGCAGATCAGAACCCAGTCAGGGTAAACAGGGTGCGGAGCAGGTCAGAACCCAGTCAGGGTAAACTGGGGGCGGAGCAGATCAGAACCCGGGCAGGGTAAACAGGATGCGGAGCAGATCCGAACCCGGGCAGGGTAAACAGGGTGCGGAGCAGATCAGAACCCGGGCAGGGTAAAAAGGGTGCGGAGCAGATCAGAAGCCAGTCAGGGTAAACAGGGTGCGGAGCAGATCAGAACCCAGTCAGGGTAAACAGGGTGCGGAACAGATGAGAACCTGGGCAGGGTAAACAGGGTGCGGAGCAGATCAGAACCCGGTCAGGGTAAAAAGGGTGCGGAGCAGATCAGAACCCAGTCAGGGTAAACAGGATGCGGAGCAGATCAGAACCCGGTCAGGGTAAACAGGGTGCGGAGCAGATCAGAACCCGGGCAGGGTAAACAGGGTGTGGAGCAGATCAGAACCCAGTCAGGGTAAACAGGGTGCAGAGCAGGTTGGAACCTGGGCAGGGTAAACAGGGTGCGGAGCAGATCAGAACCCAGTCAGGGTAAACAGGGTGCGGAGCAGATCAGAACCTGGGCAGGGTAAACAGGGTGCGGAGCAGATCAGAACCCGGGCAGGGTAAACAGGGTGCAGAGCAGATCAGAACCCAGTCAGGGTAAACAGGGTGCGGTGCAGATCAGAACCCAGTCAGGGTAAACAGGGTGCGGAGCAGATCAGAACCCGGGCAGGGTAAAAAGCGTGCGGAGCAGATCAGAAGCCAGTCAGGGTAAACAGGGTGCGGAGCAGATCAGAACCCAGTCAGGGTAAACAGGGTGCGGTGCAGATCAGAACCCGGGCAGGGTAAACAGGGTGCGGAGCAGATCAGAACCCGGGCAGTGTAAAAAGGGTGCGGAGCAGATCAGAAGCCAGTCAGGGTAAACAGGGTGCGGAGCAGATCAGAACCCAGTCAGGGTAAACAGGGTGCGGAGCAGATGAGAACCTGGGCAGGGTAAACAGGGTGCGGAGCAGATCAGAACCCGGTCAGGGTAAAAAGGGTGCGGAGCAGATCAGGACCCAGTCAGGGTAAACAGGATGCGGAGCAGATCAGAACCCGGTCAGGGTAAACAGGGTGCGGAGCAGATCAGAACCCGGGCAGGGTAAACAGGGTGTGGAGCAGATCAGAACCCAGTCAGGGTAAACAGGGTGCAGAGCAGGTCGGAACCTGGGCAGGGTAAACAGGGTGCGGAGCAGATCAGAACCTGGGCAGGGTAAAAAGGGTGCGGAGCAGATCAGAACCCAGTCAGGGTAAACAGGGTGCGGAGCAGATCAGAACCCAGTCAGGGTAAACAGGGTGCGGAGCAGATCAGAACCCAGTCAGGGTAAACAGGGTGCGGAGCAGATCAGAACCCAGTCAGGGTAAACAGGGTGCGGAGCAGATCAGAACCTGGGCAGGACAGGGTAAACAGGGTGCGGAGCAGATCCGAACCCAGTCAGGGTAAACAGGGTGCGGAGCAGATCAGAACCCAGTCAGGGTAAACAGGGTGCGGAGCAGATCAGAACCCAGTCAGGGTAAACAGGGTGCGGAGCAGATCAGAACCCAGTCAGGGTAAACAGGGTGCGGAGCAGATCAGAACCCGGGCAGGGTAAACAGGGTGCGGAGCAGATCAGAACCCGGGCCGGGTAAACAGGGTGCAGAGCAGATCAGAACCCAGTCAGGGTAAACAGGGTGCGGAGCAGATCAGAACCTGGGCAGGGTAAACAGGGTGCGGAGCAGATCAGAACCCGGGCAGGGTAAACAGGGTGCAGAGCAGATCAGAACCCAGTCAGGGTAAACAGGGTGCGGAGCAGATCAGAACCCGGTCAGGGTAAACAGGGTGCGGAGCAGATCAGAACCTGGGCAGGGTAAACAGGGTGCGGAGCAGATCAGAACCCGGGCAGGGTAAACAGGGTGCGGAGCAGATCAGAACCCAGTCAGGGTAAACAGGGTGCGGAGCAGATCAGAACCCAGTCAGGGTAAACAGGGTGCGGAGCAGATCAGAACCCAGTCAGGGTAAACAGGGTGCGGAGCAGATCAGAACCCGGGCAGGGTAAACAGGGTGCAGAGCAGATCAGAACCCAGTCAGGGTAAACAGGGTGCGGAGCAGATCAGAACCCGGGCAGGGTAAACAGGGTGCGGAGCAGATCAGAACCCAGTCAGGGTAAAAAGGGTGCGGAGCAGATCAGAACCTGGGCAGGGTAAACAGGGTGCGGAGCAGATCAGAACCCAGTCAGGGTAAACAGGGTGCGGAGCAGATCAGAACCCGGGCAGGGTAAACAGGGTGCGGAGCAGATCAGAACCCAGTCAGGGTAAAAAGGGTGCGGAGCAGATCAGAACCCAGTCAGGGTAAACAGGGTGCGGAGCAGATCAGAAGCCAGTCAGGGTAAACAGGGTGCGGAGCAGATCAGAACCCAGTCAGGGTAAACTGGGTGCGGAGCAGATCAGAACCCAGGCAGGGTAAAAAGGGTGCGGAGCAGATCAGAACCCAGTCAGGGTAAACAGGGTGCGGAGCAGATCAGAACCCAGTCAGGGTAAACAGGGTGCGGAGCAGATCAGAACCCAGTCAGGGTAAACAGGGTGCGGAGCAGATCAGAACCTGGGCAGGGTAAACAGGGTGCGGAGCAGATCAGAACCCGGGCATGATAAACAGGGTGCGGAGCAGGTCAGAACCCGGGCAGGGTAAACAGGGTGCGGAGCAGATCAGAACCTGGGCAGGGTAAACAGGGTGCGGAGCAGATCAGAACCCGGTTAGGGTAAACAGGGCGCGGAGCAGATCAGAACCCGGGCAGGGTAAAAAGGGTGCGGAGCAGATCAGAACCCGGTCAGGGTAAACAGGATGCGGAGCAGATCCGAACCCGGGCAGGGTAAACAGGGTGCGGAGCAGATCAGAACCCGGGCAGGGTAAACAGGGTGCGGAGCAGATCAGAACCCAGTCAGGGTAAACAGGGTGCGGAGCAGATCAGAACCCAGTCACGGTAAACAGGGTGCGGAGCAGATCAACACCCGGGCAGGGTAAACAGGGTGCGGAGCAGATCAGAACCCGGGCAGGGTAAACAGGGTGCGGAGCAGATCAGAACCCAGTCAGGGTAAACAGGGTGCGGAGCAGATCAGAACCCAGTCAGGGTAAACAAGGTGCCGAGCAGATCAGAACCCGGGCAGGGTAAAAAGTGTGCGGAGTAGATCAGAACCCAGTCAGGGTAAACAGGATACGGAGCAGATCAGAACCCAGTCAGGGTAAACAGGGTGCGGAACAGATCAGAACCCGGGCAGGGTAAACAGGGTGCGGAGCAGATCAGAACCCAGTCAGGGTAAACAGGGTGCGGAGCAGATCAGAACCCAGTCAGGGTAAACAGGATACGGAGCAGATCAGAACCCAGTCAGGGTAAACAGGATACGGAGCAGATCAGAACCCAGTCAGGGTAAACAGGGTGCGGAGCAGATCAGAACCCGGGCAGGGTAAACAGGATACGGAGCAGACTACAGAGCCGGCAGAAAGCAGGAGACAGAACAAAACGACCACCCACCTGGTCTCAGTCCCAAGGCCCCTTATAAGCACCTGCAGCTGAATTGGCCACGGGCGTGTCTCCTTAAACCAGGAGGATCCTAACTGGCTCAAGGGTTACGGGAGGGACAGCTGCAAGACTCGGAGTCCGGTGTCTGTGGACCGGATCAAGACCCGGAACGCGGTTTCCGGACCGGACCGGACCCCGACAGATCCTTAATGATGGGTATCACATTCTTGAGACACTGTCTTTGGAAGTTGTCCTTGACGGTGGGGAGAGCTGTGTCCGTGATGGATCTGATTGAGTTACAACTCTCTGCAGTCTCTTTCCCCTCATTCCCTCTCATTCTTCCCATGCCTTCCCTGACATTCATAAGTTCCTGGCTGGCATTTTACCTTCGTACCACTCTCCTGCACTAATCCCATCATTCTCTTCATATTTAAAATCTTTCTCTTTCTTTTTTGAATGGATTATACTCAATGATGAAGCCCGTGTGTGAAGAAACTTGTCATTTCTGTACTGAGTAGCCAGCTCCTTATTTTGAGGTTGTGGACACCCTTGAAAACGTAATCCTATTTTTAGCAGATTTAGTAAATCTTATTTGGATTATATTTTGTTATTTTAAGCTCTGGCAAGTACAGACCCATTCTGGTTAACCTCTCCCCGTTCAACATGCTTGAACAAACTTTCAAAAGAATGCACTCCAAAACTCAAGCCAACTGTCATAGCTCCACAACTGATTTTTGAAACTTAAAAATAAATTTTCATAATACAACATATATACAAAAAGATTTGTTGCAAATTAGAGTATTGTAATTTATTTTTAAATGCTTAGTATCATCTATTCAATGCATTCAGTAGTTTTAACTTCTCTTAAACAATAGCACCATCACCACTGATGTGGCCCTCTAAGGTGATGGTCAATGTTCGAGGGGCTTCCCCACCCAACTCTGCCCCTCCACATGTGGTGGCAGAAGGAGCTTAGACTGTGATCTTTCCCCACGGAGCCTTTGCATTGTCTGCACTGAGCCTCAGCCCAAACTCCCACAGCCTGGAATGTGTCAGTCAGGAGCATTCCCACACAGAAGCATTGTTGAGGATCCATACCACCCATCCCACAATCTCTTTGACCCACTACTGTCTGGAAGGAGGTGCAAAAGCATCAGGACAAGGACTGCCCAACTGGGTTAACAGTTCTGTGGAGGAAAATTACGCTTGAGAACTAAGGCTTAACAGAATCATGAGAATAGCAGAATAAGAAATAGAATGGGTCGAACTTCCTTGTACGAACTAACAATAGATCATGTCATCAGTGAGGCACCAATTGTATAGGCGCTAATCGTCTGAGAGGCAACGTGATTACCGGTGTTTTTGGTACTCTGGTCAATGAGAAACCGATTGGATCGGCGCTAATCGTCTGAGAGACAACGTGATTACCGGTGTTTTTGGTACTCTGGTCAATGAGAAACCGATTGGATCAGTGCTAATCGTCTGAGAGGCAACATGATTACCGGTGTTTTTGGTACTCTGGTCAATGAGAAACCGATTGGATTGGCGCTAATCGTCTGAGAGACAACGTGATTACCGGTGTTTTTGGTACTCTGGTCAATGAGAAACCGATTGGATCGGTGCTAATCGTCTGAGAGGCAACGTGATTACCGGTGTTTTTGGTACTCTGGTCAATGAGAAACCGATTGGATCGGTGCTAATCGTCTGAGAGACAACGTGATTACCGGTGTTTTTGGTACTCTGGCCAATGAGAAACCGATTGGATTGGTGCTAATCGTCTGAGAGACAACGTGATTACCGGTGTTTTTGGTACTCTGGTCAATGAGAAACCGATTGGATCGGTGCTAATCGTCTGAGAGGCAACGTGATTTACTGGTGTTTTTGGTACTCTGGTCAATGAGAAACCGATTGGATTGGTGCTAATCGTCTGAGAGGCAACGTGATTACTGGTGTTTTTGGTACTCTGGTCAATGAGAAACCGATTGGATCGGTGCTAATCGTCTGAGAGGCAACGTGATTACTGGTGTTTTTGGTACTCTGGTCAATGAGAAACCGATTGGATCGGTTCTAATCGTCTGAGAGGCAACATGATTACTGGTGTTTTTGGTACTCTGGTCAATGAGAAACCGATTGGATTGGTGCTAATTTTGTGTCTTTTTGCGGTGCTGGAGACCAACGTATTCCGTGCAGACCAAAGACAAGGATCCTTGCGTCTGTCTCTATATCACAGTCGTTACAGAGGTGGATGACCATCTCTTCCCCACCACAGCTGTTCTGAGGGCAGTGTCCCCTGGGGTTTAGTTATCATGTACCAGCCAAGCGGTGTCTCAGTACGTGGGGAGTTCTGGTGATGAGGCATTCTGTGAGATGGTGCTTGGGAAACCGACCCACAAATCCCTGCCCTGTAGTGTCTGTAGGACATTCCATACTGACCACCGCCTGATGGACTTGTGCTCAGAAGTGTTTCCCTGGAAGAACTCTTTCACAAAGGACAGGCCATGCGGCACCGTCCAGCTGACTGTGACGTTGTACATCAATGGGACCAGACCAGTTCTCTGCAACATTATGGACAAATAAAACCTCAGCACCTGGTGTCCATGTAATTTGCTTCTACACTCACCCTGATGCAGCCACAGAAGGGAACAGGTTACACCTCTGCCAAGTACCACAGAGCTGACAGAACATCAGACGCTGAAGGCTAATTTCTTTGAAGTTACTGACAGAGAACGCCATTTCCACAAAGACAGTTTTTGTTTTACCGTCCCAGTCTGCTCCAGCCATTTTGTTACATGCTTCAGCAACTCCAAACAAGATGTCCGGCTCCTTCAGGTCGTCAGACCTGATGGTGATTGTGACATTAGATCGGTCCAGTGACCTCGCTCTGACCAATGATGGTGATTCAAATGGTCATAGATGCCGATGGGTTTGTGAACTGACCATGGGTCTGAGCACAAAACAGTGACATCATGCATGTTGAATGAGCTTTAGACCTGGGTACCTCCATCGCCTGACAACACCACCTCTCTTTTCCCTTCGTTCTTCCTGACTGTTGCCAAAGGTTTCTACACAGCACACAAACGGGAGAGTGAGCACCCGTGTCTGAGACCAGAATCGATCGGGAAGCTCTCTGTTTCCCACAGATTGATTTGGAGTGCACTACAGGTATCTGTGTGGAGCGGTTTGATGCAAATCCTGACTACCCCAACCCATTTTGGAGAGTATTTCTATTATGATCCACCCTGCGTTAGCAGATGATGTCCTGAGGGATTGGCAACAGAGATCTGGTGAGTTTTTGATCAGGATTTCTCCCCTTCCATTGTAAACACCTGGGCTATCCTCCAGTTCATCTGGATTTGCAGGATGGAGCGAGTCCGACAGGTCGCCGTGCACAATTCCCCAGAGAAAATTGCACCAAATGTTCCCTTCATCCCGATGACCGCCTTTGTGCGTGGCTGCATCTAGTTGTGCGTGGATCTGAAGCACGTGGACACCGAGTGTCAATGTGCCGAGGTTCGACCCGTCACTGGTGATGTGGCCGATGGGTTTGCCCTGTTCTCCGGACACATACCCACGCGAGACAGACATCCGGTGCTGCTAGGAGATCAATGAAGGACTCCCTTAGACGTGTCTGAAACCTGTTGATCTTCCATCAACAGTGAGGCGCCTGTAAGGGATGTGCCGGCACACTCAGGCTGTATGAGGATGTGCCGGGGACACACTGAAGCTCAGTGCAGCCAGTGTAAAGACTCGGTAGGGAAGGAACACAGTCTGGGATCCTTCTGCTCCTGGACGTGGAGGGCCTGAATCGGCTCGGGTCATAGTGTGTCATCTGAGGGAAACACTGACGGCAGTTGTTTTTTTAACAGAGTTAACACTGCTGAATATATTGACCAAATGATGAATAGGATGTAAATGTTTTTTTTTTCTCTTTTTGTGTCTATTTTATTATGAACAAAGATCATTTGTGACATTAAAAAAAGGAACTCCTGAAACAACCAAGTTTTACTTGTCTGTGCAAACTCTGGCTCCTCCTCCTTGTCGATCACAAAGCAGGAAAATTGAACTGGACCGAGCGAACCAGGAACTTGTAATCGTTAACAGTTTAATCGCTGTGTGTTCACCTGGAATCGTTCTGCCCGTGTTCAGCTTTACTGTTTACCAATCGTTATGAGTTCATTCCACATCACTCTCCTCCACTTCCCGCTGGGAAGCTCCGTGACCCGGTGTGTGGACCCTCCTCTGCTCCCTGTCCGCCAGCGAACGGGGTCAGTATCCCGGAGCAGGTCCGGCACCGATCGGTCGGGAAGAGGCGTGGATCGGATGAGCGTCGGACCCAAGAATCGTCAACCCCGGGTTGAGAAGTTTATGTCGCTTCTCAGTCTCCGGATATTTTCACTCGTTCACCTTTTCTCGCTTCTGCTCCAGCTTGGTGTGGTCGGTGCCGAAGGTAAGGGAATGACTTCAGATGTGAATCCGAGAGCCACAGTCTCCATTTCCGCGCTCGGAGACTGTGCTGTCACCACAACAGATTGCTGACTGAACAAGCTTTTTCTTTCGGGGAACTGCAGCTTTGCAAGCTGAAGTCTGTTGTCCGAGGCATAAGTATACAGAGTATAAATAAATGACACGGCCATTCGCTTTTTTAACAGCACAATACATTACAAACATGACAAAGATCATTTGTTCACGTGACTGAAATTAGACACAATTTACATGAACAAATAAACACAACACACCGGTGCCAGCTGAGAGAGAGAAGGAGGTAGTGTTCGGGGTTTTCAGTTCAATTCCAGACCCTGACTGTAATGGTAAATTGGAGGGACATGTAAAACTTTTCTTTTGCATGTCATACAGAACTCCCGCGACATCAGTACATTGAGGTGGTACAAAGGAATATGTACAACAACGGAATGAGGTATGAAGTGTTACAGTTCCCCAGAAAGCTCAGTGCAAGCAGACTGTGAGGTGAAAGGGCATGATGAGGTCAATTGTCAGGTCAAATCTCCATGTTATTGTAAAATCGTACTAGGGAACCATTCGAGGATCTCCTTGCAATACTCCTTGCATTAAAATAGACACATCTCAAACTGTCTGTCTGAGCGCATCCCTTCTTTATAACCAGTCTGACCATTCTCCACTGACCGCTCTCATTAACAAGGTGTTTTCACCCACAGAACTGCCGTCCACTGGATGTTTTTGTTGTTCACATCTTCTCTGTCAACGCTAGAGATATTTGTGCATGAAAAAAACAGGAGATCAGCAGTTTCTGAGATACACTAATCACCACCAATGAATTAGTTTTGTGAACCATTTGAAGGGCGTTGCTGTTGGTCACGTTGTTTGCTAATGACATCTTCTATGGTCAATCCACTGGCGAGAAACATAAAAAGGCAGAAAAAATAGCAAACCTGAGGATTGGGGGTGGTTTTAGCAACTGAGGGGAAAAATACAATGGGAAGGGGGAAATAGCACAAGATCGAGCTTGCGGGTTACATAAACGGAGTGTAAAAGCTGCTATAAATGTGTGAAGAGAAAAGGATGAGAGAAGGTCAATGTACATCCTTGTGGGCAGAAACAGGGAAATGAAAAGTGAAGAACAAAGAAATGGTCCAATTAGATTTATTTTCGCTTCTGCCATTACAATGAAGATACAAACATCTCCCTGGTAATGATGGTGAACGAAAGGAATGGTGAGAGGGATGATACAAATACACTTGACTCCTGTGAATTGCCCCCAGTGTGTAGTTGAGTGCTGGGATTTGGGAGAGTTGATGGGACGTTGAGATGAACAATCAATGAGATGAATGTAGAATTGGTGTAAATGGGTGGTGGGTTGTTGGTGGAGACTTGGTGGTCTGAAGGTCAATGCTGTGTCTCTCTCTGACAATGACTAACTGTGATCACATTGTGAACTCCGAATGCAGGACATGAATTTGCAAGAAGTGCAAATTAGTCACTGCTTCACCTGGAAAGACAGTTTGGTTACGTGCGTGGTGGGAAGGCGAGAGGTTAAAGGACAGGTGTTACACTTGAAAACTGCAGATGCTGAAAATGTTAAAGATAAACAAGAAATTCCAGAAAAGCTCCAACAGTTCAGGCAGTACCTGAGGAAAGAGAAATAGTCATTGTTTCTGTCTGCAAACCATCATCAGTAACTGTTCAGTATATCCAGCATTTTCTGTGTTCCATTTTGGCATTGCATTTCCTGTGGTTGTATGGGGAAGTACCTTATACGGAAGTGTTGATTGAGGTTTCGTTTTCGTTTGGAGAAGAAAGTTGGTGGATCAGAGCGGGAGTGCGGCAGGAGCCATCTTGGATTTTTCTTATTCTCATCGGTGTTGAGAGAGGCGGGACTGCGCAGGCGTGTGACGTCGGGTAGTGAAAGCTGCCTGGTTGATGTGAGTGCCTGGTGTGAGAAGTGCTAGTCTTTGGCTCGAGAGATTCTGGCAGTTTTGGCAGTTGGATAGCGCAATCAAGAATTGATTAGCAATTGATTGGCAATCAAGATTTGAATAGTTCAGACTCAGCAGAAAACAGCTGATTGGGCAATCGAGGTCAGGTGACCTTGCAGCTAGCAAAGCTCAAGCAAATAAAAAGAGGGAGACCTCTAGTGGAGTGGCCTGGTTGAGGGAAGTATCTGGTGTGAGAAGTGCTAGTCTTTGGCTCGAGAGTCTTCGGTGAGGAGGCTGAGGGAGGAGACTAAGTCAGGCACAATTGGAGAGGGTGAAGACATGACCGCTAAGCTGATTCAGTGTGCTACGTGCATGATGTGGGAGGTCAGGGACACTGATGGTGCCCCCGGCTGCTACAGCTGTGGAAAATGTGTCCAGATTCAGCTTTTGAAGGAGCATGTTGCAGCACTGAAGAAAGAACTGGATGACTCAGGTTTATCCGCGAAAACGAGAGTTTTCTGGACAGGACCTACAGTGAGGTTGTTACACCAAGAGTACCAGAAGAGAGAAAGGGGGCGACGATGAGGACGGAAAGGATGCTTGAAATACAGGAGACCCCAGGGGATGTACCTCTCGTAAACAAGTTCACCCTCTTGGAAGCTGTCAGGACAGAAGATACTGCCAGTCTGAGAAGCGGACACTTCTGCGAGCCGAAAATTGGTGCAGAAGCAGAGCTGAGGAGTCAGACATCAGGAAGAGCCGTGGTAGTAGGGGACTCCATAGTGAGAGGTACGGAAAGGGGTTTTTGTGGCAACAGGCGAGATTTAAGGATGGTATGTTGCCTCCCTGGTGCTAGGATCCAGGACATCAAGGACCGATTGCAGGGAATCCTCGAGGGTGAAGGTGAACAGCCGGAAGTGGTGGTGCATGTCGGCACAAATGACATCGGGAAGAAGAGGAAGGACATTCTGCAGCGGGACTTCAGAGAACTCGGAAGAAGGCTGAAAAGCAGGACTTCCAGGGTGGTTATCTCTGGTTTGCTTCCAGTTCCTCGTGCTGGAGAGGGCAGGAACAGGGAGATAATGGATCTGAATGATTGGCTGAGGAACTGGTGCAGGAAGCAAGGATTTACATTCTTGGACCACTGGGCTCTGTTTTGGGGTAGGGATGAATTTTACAAAAGGGATGGGTTGCACCTTAATAGGCGGGGGACCAGCATTCTGGCAGACAGGTTTGCCACTGCAACACGGATGTGTTTAAACTAAGTAGTGGGGGCAGGGGATGAACTGGAAATATAAGGATGGAGTTAAAGGGAAAGTGAAAATAAGAAAAGTTAAAAAGGACAACAGAATCAATGGAGTAGAAAGCTCAAGAAGAGATCATACAGTATGGCCAAGTGAAATAGGAATTGATATGAAAGGAGAGGGGAGTAACGAATTAAAAGTATTATATATGAATGCACGAAGTATAAGGAATAAAGTAGATGAGCTTGAGGCTCAGTTGGAAATTGGCAAGTACGATGTTGTGGGAATAACAGAGACATGGCTTCAAGTGGACAGGGCCTGGGAAATGAATATTCAAGGATATACATCTTATCGAAAGGACAGACTGACTGGCAGAGGGGGTGGGGTGGCTCTGTTGGTGAGGAATGATATTCAGTCCCTTGTGAGGGGGGACATAGAATCAGGGGATGTAAAGTCAGTATGGATAGAACTGAGCAATTCTAAGGGTAGAAAGACCCCAATGGGAGTTATCTACAGGCCCCCAAACAGCAGTCTGGATGTAGGGTGTAAGTTGAATGAAGAGTTAAAATTGGTATGTCGCAAAGGTAATGATACAGTTGTCATGGGGGATTTCAACATGCAGGTAGACTGGGAGAATCAGAATGGTACTGGACCCCAAGAAAGGGAGTTTGTGGAGTGCCTCCGAGATGGATTCTTAGAACAGCTTGTACTGGAGCCTACCAGGGAGAAGGCGATTCTAGATTTAGTGTTGTGCAATGAACCGGATTTGATCAGGGACCTGGAGGTAAAGGAACCATTAGGAGGTAGTGACCATAATATGATATGTTTTAACCTACAATTTGAGAAGGAGAAGGGAAAATCAGATGTGTCAGTATTACAGTTGAACAAAGGGGACTATGAAGCTATGAGGGAGGAGCTGGCCGAAGTTCAATGGAACAATACCCTGGCAGGGAAGACAGTGGAGCATCAATGGCAGGTATTTCTGGGAATAATGCAGAAGGTGCAGGATCAGTTCATTCCAAAGAGGAAGAAAGGTCCTAAGGGGAGTAAAGGGTGGCCGTGGCTGACGAGGGAAGTAAAGGGCAGAATAAAAATAAAAGAGAAGTATAACATAGCAAAGATGAGCGGGAAACCAGAGGACTGAGAAGCTTTTAATGAGCAACAGAAGGTAACAAAAAAGGCAACACGCCAAGAAAAAATGAGGTACGAAGGTAAACTAGCCAAGAATATAAAGGAGGATAGAAAAAGCTTCTTTAGGTATGTGAATAGCAAAAAAATAGTTAAGACCAAAATTGGACCATTGAAGACAGAAACGGGTGAATTTATTATGGGGAACAAGGAAATGGCAGATGAGTTGAACAAGTACTTTGGATCTGCCTTCACTAGGGAAGACACAAACAATCTCCCAGATGTAATAGTGGTCAAAGGAACTAGGGTAAAGGATGAACTGAAGGAAATTTATATTAGGCAAGAAGCGGTGTTGGATAGACTGTTGAGTCTAAAGGCTGATAAGTCCCCGGGACCTGATGGTCTGCATCCCAGGGTACTTAAAGAGGTGGCTCTAGAAATCATGGATGCATTGGTAATCATTTTCCAATGTTCTATAGATTCAGGAACAGTTCCTGCTGACTGGAGGGTGGCTAATGTTGTCCCACTTTTCAAGAAAGGAGGGAGAGAGAAAACAGGGAATTATAGACCAGTTAGCCTGACGTCAGTGGTGGGAAAGATGCTGGAGTCAATTATAAAAGATGAAATTACAACACATTTGGATAGCAGTAGAAGGATCAGTCCGAGTCAGCATGGATTTATGAAGGGAAAATCATGCTTGACTAATCTTCTGGAGTTTTTTGAGGATATAGCTATGAAAATGGACAAGGGAGAGCCAGTGGATGTAGTGTATCTGGACTTCCAGAAAGCTTTTGATAAAGTTCCACATAGGAGATTATTGGACAAAATTAGGGCACGTGGTATTGGGGGCAGAGAACTGACATGGATTGAAAATTGGCTGACTGACAGGAAACAAAGAGTAGTGATTAACGGGTCCCTTTCGGAATGGCAGGCTGTGACCAGTGGGGTACCACAAGGTTTGGTGCTGGGACTGCAGCTGTTTACAATATACATTAATGATTTAGATGAAGGGATTAAAAGTAACATTAGCAAATTTGCTGATGACACAAAGCTGGGTGGCAGTGTGAAATGACAGGAAGATGTTATGAGAATGCAGGGTGACTTGGACAGGTTGGCTGAATGGGCAAATGTATGGCAGATGCAGTTTAATGTGGATAAATGTGAGGTTATCTACTTTGGTGGCAGGAACAGAAAGGCAGATTACTATCTAAATGGAGTCAAGTTAGGAAAAGGGGAAGTACAATGAGATCTAGGTGTTCTTGTACATCAGTCAATGAAAGCAAGCATGCAGGTACAATAGGCAGTGAAGAAAGCTAGTGGCATGCTGTCCAGAGACAGAGAAGCAGTTTCAGTGACAGGTTACTATCAATGCAATGCTCCTCAGACAGGATGAAGAGGTCAATACTCCCTAATGCCATTAGGCTTTACAATTCTACCGCCAGGACTTAAGAACTTTTTAAAAGCTATTATTAATGCTTTTTGAGATAGTGATTTAGATGCATATCATATGTTCTTACTGAGTTAAGTATTGTATGTAATTAGTTTTGCTACAACAAGTGTTTGGGACATTGGAAAAAAGTTGAATTTCCCCATGGGGATGAATAAAGTATCTATCTATCTATCTATCTATCTAGCTATCTATCTTTATAACAAGAGGAATTGAGTATAGGAGTAAAGAGGTCCTTCTGCAGCTGTACAGGGCCCTGGTGAGGCCCCGCCTGGAGTATTGTGTGCAGTTTTGGTCTCCAAATTTGAGGAAGGACATTCTTGCTATTGAGGGAGTGCAGCGTAGGTTCACAAGGTTAATTCCCGGAATGGTGGGACTGTCATATGTTGAAAGATTGGAGTGGCTGGGCTTGTATACACTGGAATTTAGAAGGATGAGAGGGGATCTGATTGAAACATATAAGTTTATTAAGGGATTGGACACGCTGGCGGCAGGAAGCATGTTCCCGCTGATGGGTGAGTCCAGAACTAGAGGCCACATCTGAGACCCCGTGAGTAAGGATAAAAGAGGGTCTGGGGAACACCCCTTTAGACGCATCAGGAGAAACGTATGACTCGTGTGTGTGTGTCCATCCTTGCCCGGATGACGAGTCTTCCATGGAACGGCCTCGCTAAAGGACGAATACGGATCAAGATCGGAAAAAGGAAAAGCTGGCAAGTTTCTAAAATCTCTCTCTCTCTCCAGCAATTGAAAACCCAGCGGTCCCCAAAGGCTGAAGCCTGTATGAACTGAATGAACTGAGTGACTTTTATATTTCCATCGGACAATACATTATCCCCTAGACAACGATAGAGCTATTTCTTATTGATTATTATTATACCCGCACTTTTAGATTTAGTATTGACGACATATATTATCTGTATGTTTGCATTGATATTATTTTTGTGCATTTTTACTAATAAATACTGTTAAAAATCGTATCATCAGACTTCAACGGACCTCTCTATCTTTGCTGGTAAGTGACCCAGTTACGGGGTTCGTAACACTGGCAAGATCTTTAACAGTGTTGACGAACAGAGGGATCTCAGGGTCCAAGTTCATAGCTCATTGAGAATGGCTACACAGGTTGATGGGACGATTAAGCAGGCATATGGCACGCTTGCCTTTATTATTCAAGGCATTGAGACCAAAGTCAGGAAGTTATGTTGCAGCTTTACGCAATACTCCAGATGCGGCCTAACTAGAGTTTATAGAGTTCCGGTCACTCTTGTAAAGAGAAAGGTCTCTGCTTCCACATTGTTCATGGGTGGTCTCATAAATAAAACTATGGGGTAATTTAAAATTGAGCAAACAAATCAGTAAGGGAACGAGACTGATCATACACTCAGTGGTCACTGGTGATACCTAATGAAACTCATAAAGGGGGTGTTGTGTGTGTGTTTGTGGTCTTCTGCTGCTATAGACAATCTGCTGCTAGGTTTGACGTGTTGTGCTTTCTGAGATGCTCTTCTGCACACCACTATTGTACGTGTGGTTATTTGTGTTACTGTTGCCTTCCTGTCAGTTTTAACCAGTCTGACCATTCTCCCCTGACCGCTCTCATTAACAAGGTGTTTTCACTCACAGAACTGCCGTCCACTGGATGTTTTTGTTGTTCACACCACTCTCTGTCAACTCGAGAGATGCTGTGCATGAAAAAAACAGGAGATCAGCAGTTTCTGAGATACTCTCACCATCACCAGTGATTATTCCACAGTCAAAGTCATTACGTTTCTTCCCCATCCTGGAGTTGGGTCTGGACAACCAGTCAACCTCTTGACCATGTCTGCATGCTTTTGTGCATTGAGTTGCTGCCACATGATTGGCTGATCAGATTTTTGCTTTAATGGTCAAGTATAGGGGTCTATCTACTAAAGTGCCTGATGTGTGAATAAGAGAAGACAGCAGAGATTAAAAAAATACACTCTACAAAAAGTTTGTGAAACTAGATGCATACTAAATAAATGTTTGCAAAATTCAGGAACTTATCTAACCAACTCCACCTCTCGAAAAAGAAAACCTGCTGATCCACTGCTTTTTGCCAGAATGGAAAGGAAACAAATCATCTCCCCTATCTGATTTCACATTCTCCAGAGCATTCCTACCTGGGGCAGGTGGAGGTAGGGGGTAGGGGGGATGCCCCTGCATTCAGGGCAGGAAGTACTGGCTGGAAAAGTGTAGGAATACACAAATTCCATAGTATGAGTAACAAATGTTTTGAAGGTATCGTTTGTACCAAAACTATATGGGAGATGTTCACAGTCAGGAAAACAGACCCCTTTTAAAAGTTCCACAGATGGATGATCTGTGAAGTGGATAAGTGACCGGGATGAAAGTGTAGATGTGTGGGTTAATAATTTTGCTAATGATACGAAGACTAATACTGCTGTGTAATCAGAGATTACAATGGGACATAGATTGAACCCAGCCAAATGTGAAGTGTTGTACCTTGGTAGATCAAATGTAAAGAAACCGAGTACTGTTAAGGACAAGATCCTTGACATTTTTGATGAGCAGAGGGATCTTGGAGTCCAAGTTCATAGCTCATTGAAAATGGCTCGACAGGTTGATGGGTGGTTAACAAGGTGTTTGGCATATTTGCCTTTATTAGTTGAGGCATTGAGTTCAAAAGTCAGGAAGTTATGTTGCAGCTTTATAAAACTCTAGTTAGGCCGCATCTGGAGTAATGCAAATAGTTCTATAGGAAGGAAGTTCAGGCTTTGGAGACGGTACAGAGGAGGTTTACCGGGACGCTGTCTGGATTAGAGGGCATCTGCTGTAACGAGCGGCTGGTTAAACTTGGGTTGTTTTCTCTGGAGCAATGGAGGCCGAGGGGAAATCTGTTAGAGTTTATAAGAATATCAGAGGCATAGATAGAGTAAACAGAGAGCATATGTTCCCCAGGGTAGGAATGTCTAATACCAGAGGGCATGGATTTAAGGTGCAAGGGGATCATTTCAAAGGAGATGAAAGGGAAGGTTTTTACACAGAATGGTGGCTGCCTGGGGTGGTGGTAGAGGCAGAAACATTAAAGACTTTTAAGGGACATTTTGATAGGCTCATGAATGTGAGGAAAATGGAAGGATATGGACAGTGTATGGAGATTAGTTTAGTTCGCCATTTGATTACAATTGTATTGGTTCAGTACAATATTGTGGGCCGAAGGGCCTGTTACTGTACTGTACTGTTCCATGTTCTATGGATCATCCATGGTGGAAGTTGAGAGGAAAACGGGGTTCAGTGTTTCTCTTGAGGATTTTTTATTAGTGTGTCGCACCAGACAGTCAGCCGTTCTTGTCTGGCGTGTGGTGTCAGGATTGGTCTCCTTTCGGATTAACCAGATCACGATATGAACGGTCCTGACTCGACCCTTTCTTTTCCCGAGGCCGAGTGGCTAGCTCAACGCTCACCGGCACGGATGGAAACCGTGATCAGGGGGTGGCCTGACTAGGATTCG
Source organism: Hemitrygon akajei (assembly GCF_048418815.1). Lineage (NCBI taxonomy): Eukaryota > Metazoa > Chordata > Chondrichthyes > Myliobatiformes > Dasyatidae > Hemitrygon > Hemitrygon akajei. The sequence continues at coordinate 182,487,487 of NC_133125.1, forward strand.
AACTCGGGAGCCTTCGCTCTGGAGTCCGGTGCTGATGCCATTGCGCCACCTGCTGGCCCCTGTTCAGGATGACAGCAGACCAGAGATTATGACAGCAGCTCAAACTATCAGAAACCACGAGTACAACACACTGAATTAGTGACGGTGACATGGGCAGTTAGTGATTCAGAATAATTGGGGAGTCATAGAATCATTGAGCATTACACCACAGAAACAGGATCTCCAGCACATCTAGTCTGTGCTGAACTGGTATTCTGTCCAGTCCCATTGACCTGCACCTAGAACACAGCCCTCCATACCCCTCCAATCCATGTACGTATCCAAACCTGTCTTAAACGTTCCAGTCAAACCCTCATCCACCACTTCTGCTGGCAGCTCGTCCCATGCTCACACCACCCACTGAGTGAAGAAGTTCCCTTTCAGATTCCACTTCAATATTTCACCTTTCACCCTTAACCTATGGCCTTGCTCCTTACTGTCTGCATCACCCAGGACATGTCCTCTTCTCATTGCTACCATCAGGGAGAAGGTACAGGAAACTGAAGGCTCACACTCAATGATTCAGGAACAGCTTCTTCCCCTCTGTCATCAGATTTCTGAATGGACATTGATTCCACGAACACAACCTCACTACATTTTTGCTCTTTTAGCACTATTTATTTAATTTAACTATATATACTGTAATGACTGTATATATTTACTGTCATGTAGTTATTTTATTATTATATATTGCAATGTACTGTTGCCGCATAACAAAAGTTTCATGACAAATACCAGTGATATTAAACCTGACTCTGATTCTGCTCTTCACTTTGTTTGTCACGTAACAAATTATTCGGCATTGTTATTGTGATGAATTGCTCTGGTGTTAAATCTGCTCTTCAGTGGGAGTTCAGTGAAACCCTCTCTCACTGCTTCTCCTCTGTGATCACAAAATACTCTGCAGATGCTGGGGTCAAAGCAACACGTACAACACGCTGGAGGAACTCAGCAGATCGGGCAGCATCCGTGGAAACGAACAGTCAACGTTTCGGGCCGAGACCCTTCGTCAGGACTGAAGAGGGAGGGGGCAGGGGCCCTATAGAGAAGATGGGGGAGGGTGGGAAGGAGAAGAGTGGCAGGTGTCAGGTGAAAAACCAGTAAGGGGAAAGGTCAAGGGGTGAGGGAGGGGAAGCAGGGAGTGGATAGGCAGGAAAGGTGAAGAAGGAGCGTAAGGAGAAAGCACTGTGTATAGTAGAAGGAGGCAGAATCATGAGGGAGGTTTGAAGTAAGTAAGCAAGAAAGTTTCTGGTAATATTTTTTCATTTAGTACATAGCTAGTGTGCTGAGAATGGGTCCGGAGTTAGTGTGTGTTACTTGTAGAGATGTGGGAACTCTGGGAGACCTGCAGTCTCACTGATAACAACATCTGCATGGAGTGCACAGAGTTACATCTCCTCAGAGACTGTGTTAAAGAACTGGAGCTGCAGCTGGATGACCTTCAGCTCATACGGGAAAATGAGGAGGTGACAGACAGGAGATACAGGGAGGTAGTCACCCCTCAGGTACAGGATGCAGGTACCTGGGTGACTGTCAGGAGAGGGAAAGGGAATAGGCAGCCAGTGCAGAGTACCCCTGTGGCCGTTTCCCACAATAATAAGTATAACACTTTGGATACTGTTGAGCAGCGGCTGGGTCTCTGGCACTGAGTCTGGCTCTGCAGCTTCGAAGGGAATGAGGAGAAGAGGAGTCCGTAATGACAGGGGATTCCATGATTAGAGGAGCAGAAAGCAGATCTGTGGACGTGAAAGAGAAACCCGGATGGTCTGTTGCCTCCCAGATCCCAGGGTTGGAGTTGTCTTGGATCGAGTCCATGGCATTCTAAAGGGGAGGGTGAACAGCTGTAAGATGTGGCACATATTGGTACCAATGACATGGGTAGGAAAAGGGAGGAGCTCCTGAAGAGAGAATCTAGGGAGTTAGACAGTCAGCTGAAAAGCTGGACCATCAGGGTAGTAATCACTGGATTATCACCTGTACCACGGGCCAGTGAGGGTAAGAATAGGATGATCTGGCTGAGGAATTGGTGCAGGGGGCAGGGTTTCAGATTTCTGGATCACTGGGATCTCTTCTGGGGAAGGAACCACCCGTACAAAAGGACAGGTTACACCTGAACCTGAGGGTCCAATATTCTTGCAGGCATGTTTGCTAGAGTTGCTGGGGAGGGTTTAAAGTAATTTGGTAGCGGGATGGGAACTGCAGTGATAGGGCTGAGGATGGGCAGTTGGTATACAACTAGTTGCAGTGTGCAGTGAGGCTGTGAGGACAGACAGGGAAACGATAGGGCAAAATTGCAGTCAGTGGGAAGAGTTAAATTGTAACAGGGGGACAGAAACAAAAAGGTTGATGAAGGTGTTATATTTCAATGTGCACAGTAGATGGAATAAGGGGGTTGATCCTGTGGCTCAGTTAGAGATTGGCAGGTATGATGTTTTGGGCATCTGAGTTGTGGCTGAAAGAAGATTAGAGTTGGGAGCTTAATATCCAAGTGTACACATTGTATGGAAAAGATAGGCAGGTAGGCAGAGGGGTTGGGGTGGCTGTATTGGTAAATATTCAATTAAATCCTTGGAAAGAGATCGACATCAGAAGATGTAGAAACCTTGTGGGTAGAGTTAAGAAACTACAAGGGTAAAAAGATCCTGATGGGAATTATATACAGGCCTCCAAGCAGTAGCCAGAATGGGGGCTGCAAATTACAAAGGGAAATAGAAAACGCATCTAAAAAGGGCAATATTTTGATAATTATGGGGCATTTAACTATGCAGGAGATTGGGAAAATCTGATTGGAAGTTAGGTTTCAGCAGAGTGGCCATTGTGTGAGTGGGCCAGTGTTAGAGTGGGATTTGAGGCTTTGGCTCACTGAGGCTTAGGGGAGGATTAGTCCATAGGTAGATTTTTCTTTGATATTTATTCTTTCATTCTTTCTTTTTGAAAATTTAGAGCAGTGGGGGTGCCAGACAGGGCAGTGGAATTCTCTTCTTGCAGGATGTGGGAAGGCAGGGAGACCTTCAGTGTCCCTGACGACAAAACCTACAAGAAGTGCATCCAGCTGCAGCTTCTAATAGACTGTGTGAAGGAGTTGGAGCTGGAACTGGATGAACTCTGGATCATTCAGGAGGCTGAGATCATTTGATAGACAGCACACACAGTCAGGTAGTTCCACACACTGTGCAGGACACGGGTAAATGGGTGACTGTCAAGTGGAGAAGGTGAGAGGCAGCCAGTGCAGAGTACCCCTGTGGCCTTTCCCCTCAACAGCAGGTAGGATGTGTTTGATACTGTTGAGGCGGGCTATCGCCTAGCAGAGGAAAGCCACAGCAGTCGGGTATCTGGTACTGAGTCTGGCTCTGTGCCTCAGAAGGGAAGAGGGAGAAAAGGCAAGCGGCAGTGACAGGGGATTCAGATTGATGAGGGTAACAGAAAGGAGCTTCTGTGGCTGAGAGTGAGATTCCCAGATGATATGTTGCCTCCTGGGTGCCAGGATCAGGGACATCTCAGATGAAGTCCTCAGTATTGTTAAGTGGGTGGGTGAGCGGCCAGAGGTCGTGGCCTAAGTCAGTACCAATGACATGGGTAGGAGGGTGACGAGATCCAGCAAAGTGAGTTCAGGGAATTAGGTGCCCAGTTAAAGGACAGGATCTCCAGGGCTGTGATCTCAGGATTGCTACCCATACCATGTGCTAGTGAGGCCAGAAATAGGAAGATCATACAGTTTAACATGTGGCTGAGGAGATGGTGTAGGATGGAGGGTTTCAGATTTTTTGATCATTGTGCTTTCTTTGTGGAAAGTGAGACTTGTACAGAAGGTATGGTTTATACCCGAACTGGGGGACTAATATCCTAGTGGGAAGGGTTACTAGTGCTGCACAGGTGGGGAGGGGGAGGGGTTGAGTGGTGGTGGAGTTTAAACTCGAGTCGCAGGGGGATGTGAACCAGAGTGCCCAAACAGATCATGGAGTGGTTGTAGAGAAAGGTGTTGTTCAGCCCATGTACAAAGTCAGGTAATTGAAAGATTGAGCATAGTGGGGCAAATGTCCTGTGCTGTGTATATTTCAATGTAAGGAGTATTGTAGGAGAGGTGGGTGAGCTTAGGGCATGGATCAGCCTGTGGAATATGACATTGTAGCCATTACTGAGATTTGTTTGCAGGAGGGAGGACTGGCAGCTCAATGTTCTGGGGTTCCGTTGTTTTAGACATGATGGAGCAGGAGGGGTGACATTACCAGTAAGGAAAAATGTCATGGCCGTGCTCAGTTAGGACAGATGGGAGAGATAATCTCGTGAGGCTTTTTGGGTAGAACTGAGGAATAAGAAAGGTGTGGCCAAGTTAATGGGATAATGTCATCGATCATCAGCAGTCCACGGGATTTGGAGGAGCATATTTGCAGAGATTGCAGACTGTAGGAAAAAGAACTCAAGGTTGTGATAATAGTCAATTTTATCTTTCCACATATTGACAGGGACTCCCATGCTGTAAAAGAGGTGGATGGGAAAGAGTTTGTCAAATGTGTTCAGTGAAGTTTCCTTAATCAGTGCATAGAAATCTCAACGGGAGAGAATGTGCTACTACATCTCCTATTAGGGAATGAGACAGGGCAGGTGACAAAAGTATATGATCATAATGCCATTAGTTTTATGGTAATTATGGAAAAGGATTGATGTGGTCAGGTTAAGATGTTAAATTGCAGAAAGGCTAAATTTGATGGTATCGGAAAGGATATGGCAAATGTGGATTGGGACAGGTTGTTTTCTGGGAAAGGTATACTTGGGAAGTGGGAGGCCTTCAAAAGCGAAATTTTGAGAATACAGAATTTGTATATTCCCGTCAGAATTTAAGACAAGGATAATAGATTTTGTAATCTTGATTTTTGAGGGATATTGATGCCTTGGTTAAGTAGAAGGAGATGCATAACAGTATAGGCAGGTAGGAACAAATGAGATTGAGCAGTATAAGAAATGGAAGAGAACAATATAAAGAATCTAAAGAATGTAAGAAGAATCTTGGAAAGAAATTAGAAATTTGAAAAGCTAAAAGAAGATACGAGGTTGCTTTGGCAAGTAAGGGGAAAATAAATCAGAAGGGTTTCTACAGTTATATTAATAGCAAAAGTATAGTGAGGGATAAAATTGGTCCATTAGAGAATCAGAGTGGACAGCTATGTGTGCAGCCGAAAGAGATGGGGGAGATTTTGACCAATTTCTTCGGTATTCACTAAGGAGAAGGATTTCGAATTGTGTAAGGTAAGGGAAACATGTAGGGAAGTTATGGAAATTATGATGATTAAAGAGGAGGAAGTACTGGTATTTTTAAGGAATATAAAAGTGGATAAATCTCTAGGTCCTGACAGGATATTCCCAAGGACCTTGAGGGAAGTTAGTGTAGAAATAGCAGGGGCTCTGACAGAAATATTTTCAAATGTCATAGGAAATGGGGATGGTGCCAGAGGATTGGTGTATTGCTCATGTGGTTCCATTGTTTAAAAAGGGTTCCAAGAGTAAACCTTGCAATTATAGGCCTGTCAGTTTGACGTCAGTGGTGGGTAAATTAATGGAAAGTATTCTTAGAGTAGGTATATATAATTATATGGATAGACATGGTCTGATTAGGAACAGTCAGCATGGATTTGTGCGTGGAAGGTCATGTTTGACAAAACTTATTGAATTTTTTGAAGCGGTTACGAGGAAAGTTGATGAGGGTAAACCAGTGGATGTTGTCTATATGGACTTCAGTAAGGCCTTTGACAAGGTACCGCACGGAAGGTTAGTTAGGAAGGTTCAATTGTTAGGTATTAATATTGAAGTAGTAAAATGGATTCAACAGTGGCTGGATGGGAGGTGCCAGAGAGTAGTGGAGGATAACTGTTTGTCAGGTTGGAGGCTGGTGACTAGTGGTGTGCCTCAGGGATCTGTACTGAGTCCAATGTTATTTGTCATATACATTAATGATCTGGATGATGGGGTGGTAAATTTGATTAGTAATTATGCAGATGACACTAAGGTAGGTAGCATTGTGGATAATGAAGTAGGTTTTCAAAGTTTGCAGAGAGATTTAGGCCAGTTAGATGTGTGGCTGAATGATGGCAGACGGCCTTTAATGCTGATAAGTGTGAGGTGCTACATTTTGGTAGGAATAATCCAAATAGGACATACATAGTAAATGGTAGGGCGTTGAAGAATGCAGTAGAACAGAGTGATCTAGGAATAATGGTGCATAGTTCCCTGAAGGTGGAATCTCATGTGGATAGGGTAGTGAAGAAAGCTTTTGGTTTGCTGGCCTTTTTAAATAAGAGCATTGAGTATAGGAGTTGAGATGTAATGTTAAAATTGTACAAGGCATTGGTAAGGCCGAATTTGGAGAATTGTGTACAGTTCTGGTCACCAAATTATAGGAAAGATGTCAATAAAATAGACAGAGTACAGAGAAGATTTACTAGAATGTTACCTGGGTTTCAGCATCTAAGTTACAGGGAAAGGTTGAACAAGTTAGGTCTTTATTCTTTGAAGCGTAGAAGGTTGAGGGGGTACTTGATAGAGGTATTTAAAATTATGAGGGGGATGGCTAGAGTTGATGTGGATAGGCTTTTTCCATTGAGAGTAAGGGAGATTCAAACAAGAGGACATGAGTTGAGAGTTTGGGGGCAAAAGTTTAAGGGTAACACGAGTGGAAATTTCTTTACTCAGAGAGTGGTAGCTGTGTGGAACGAGCTTCCAGTAGAAGTGGTAGTGGCAGGTTCGGTATTGTCATTTAAAGTAAAATTGGATAGGTATATGGACAGGAAAGGAATGGAGGATTATGATCTGAATGCGGGCCAGTGGGACTAGGTGAGAGTAAGCGTTCGGCACGGACTAGAAGGGCCGAGATGGCCTGATTCTGTGCTGAAATTGTTATATGGTTATAGGTTTATATAGTTTATTTACCTGTGTCCTGCACAGAATGCCATGGGAAGGAGAGTCCCCATTGCAAGAGGTGCTTTGTGCAGGTGGATATCTCCAAGGATGAGTGCCAATACTCATGAGAGAAAGCCAGCTTGCTGAAGATGGCCTTCAAGGGAAGTTAGGACTGTGGTGGGTGCTTTCAGGGGGACCGGGGGTTCAGCACTGTGAGTAATGGTTATACCCAGCTTTGGAAAAGATGAGCTCCAATATTTAGACAGGTTTAACTGTAATAAGCCCTTTTTTAACTTCTTTCTTTTCTTTAATAACTATTTGATGAAACTGAAATTGGTAAATATACGTTCTTTATAATTTTATGCGGTGTACAATCTGTTATTTCTTTCCAATTGATAATTGGGTTTGGGCAGAATTTACAAAGTATTCGCTCAAATTGAGGTTTCTTTAATGAGAACATCATGATGTTCCTGTTTGGTTTGAACCCGAAATCATACCAACTCCAGATGTATATTGTTTATGAAAGGTGGCTTCTCACAGCTGAGTCACGTGGCTGTTGTTGCACCAGGAACGTTGAAGACAAGGCGTGGATGTTGTTTACATAGACTTTAGCAAGGCCTTTGACATGGACCCACATGGGAGGCTGCTCAAGAAGGTTCAGTTGCCTGGCATTCAAAATGAGGTAGTAATTTGGATTGGACATTGGCTTCACAGGAGAAGAGAGAAGCCAAAGAGTGGAAGTAGACAGTTACCTCTCTGACTGGAGAGCCATGACTAATGGTGTGCCACAGGGATCACTGCTGGGTCCATTAGTTGTTTGTCATCTATATCAATGCTCTGGTTGATAATGTCGTATTCTGGATCAGCAAATTTGTGGATGATACCAAGATGGGGGGTCTGGTGGATAGTGAGGAAGACTTTCAAAGCTTGCAGCAGGATCTGGAGCAGCTGGAAAAATGGGCTCAAAAATGGCAGATGGAATTTAGTGTAGACAAGTGTGAGGTGTTGTACTTGGCAGGATCATCCAGGCTAGGGCTTGCAAGATGAGGGGTCGGGCACAGAGGAGTGTTTGTAGAACAGAGAGATCTGGGAATGCAGATGCATAATTCCGTGAATGTGGCATGACATGTAGATATGGTCGTAAAGAAAGCTTTTGGCACATTTTGAGCACAGGAATTGAGATTCTATATTGAAATTGTATAAACCATTGGTGGTCGTAATTTGGAGTATTGTGTCCAGTTGTGGTCATTCCCATAAGATATAGGAGCAGAATTTGGCCCATCAAGTCTGCTCTGCCTTTTCATCATGGCTGATCCAATTTTCCTCTCAGCCCCAATCTCTGCCCTCTCCCCATATCCCTTCATACTCTGATCAATCAAGACTCTATCAACCTCTTCCTCAAGTATACCGTACATAAATACTTGCCCTTCACAGCTTCCTAGAAGCATAGAAACGTAGAAAACCTACAGCAAGGTACAAGCCCTTCAGCCCACAATTCTGTACCTAACATGTCCTTACTTTAGAAATTACCTAGAGTTACCCATTGCCCTCTATTTTTCTAAGCCCCATGCACCTATACAGGAGTTTCTTAAAAGACTCTGTTGTATCCGCCTCCAACACCATCACCGGCAGCACATTCCATGCACTCTCCACTCTCTGCATCAAAAAACGTACCGCAAACACCTCCTCTGTACTCACTTCCAAACACATTCAATCTGTGCCCTCTCATGTTAGCCATTTCAGCCCCGGGAAAAAGACTCTGACTATCCACACGATCCTTGTAAATCTCCTCTGCACCCTTTCTATAGTTTCCACATCCTTGCTGTAGTGAGCTGAGCATAACTGAGCACAGTACTCCAAGTGGGGTCTAACAAGGGTCCTATGTAGCTGTAACATTACCACTCGGCTCTTGAACTCAATCCCACTGTTGATGGAGGCCGGTGCACCATATGCTTTCTTAATCACAGAGTCAACCTGCGCAGCAGCTTTGAGTGTCCTTTGGACTCGTTCCCCAAGATCCCTCTGATCCTCCACACTGCCAAGAGTCTCACCATTAATACTATATTCTGCCATCATATTTGAACTACCAAAAGGAACCACTTCACACTTATCTGGGTTGAACTCCATCTGCCACTTCTCAGCCCAGTTTTGCATCCTATCGATGTACCACTGTAACCTCTCCAGTCCTCCACACTATCCACAACACCTCAACCTTCGTGTCATCAGCAAATTTACTAACCCATCCCTCCACTTCCTCATCCAGGTAATTTATATAAACCACAAAGAGAAGGGGTCCCAGAACAGATCCCTGAGGCACACCACTGGCCACTGACCCCCATGCAAAATGTGACCCATCTACAGCCATTCTTTGCCTTCTGTGTGCAGGCCAATTCTGGATCCGCAAAGTGAGGTCCGCTTGCATCCCATGCCTCCTTACTTTCTCAATAAGCCTTGCATGGGTTAACTTATCAAATGCCTTGCTGAAATCCATATACACTACATCTACTGCTCTTCCTTCATCAATGTGTTTAGTCACATCCTCAAAACATTCAATCAGGCTCATAAGGCACGACCTGCGTTTGACAAAGCCATGCTAACTATTCCAAATCATATTATGCCTCTCCAAATATTCATAAATCCTGCCTCTCAGGATTTTCTCCATCAATTTACCAACCACTGAGGTAAGACCCATTGGTCTATAATTTCCTGGGCTATCTCTACTTCCTTACTTGAATAAGAGAACAACATCTGCAACCCTCCAATTCTCTGGAACCTCTCCCACCCCCATCGATGATGCAAAGATCATCGCCAGAGGCTCAGCAATCTCCTCCCTCACCTCCCACAGTAGCCTGGGGTATATCTTGTCCGGTCCCTGTGACTTAACTAACTTGATGCTTTCCAAAAACTCAGCACATTTTCTTTCTTAATATCTATATGCTCAAATTTTTCAGTCCACTGTAAGTCATCCCTACAATGCCAAAGTCCTTTTCCGTAGCAAATACTGAAGCAAGGTATTGATTAAGTACCCCCACTACCTCCTCCGGTTCCATACACATTTTTCCGCTGTTAGACTTGATTGGTCCTATTCTCTCACGTCTTATCCTCTTGCTCTTCACATACCTGTAGTATATCTTGGTATTTTCCTTAATCCTGCTCACCAAAGCCTTCTCATGCCCCCTTCTAGTTCTCCTAATTTCTTTCTTAAGCTCCTTCCTGCTCGCCTTATAATTTTCTAATTCTCTATCATTACCTACTTTTTTGAACTTTTCTTGACAAGATTTTCACAGCCTTTGTACACCATGGTGTTTGTACCCTATCATCCTTTCCCTGTCTCATTGGAATGTACCTATGCAGAATGCCACACAAATATCCCCTGAACTTTTGCCACATTTCTGCTGTATATTTCTCTGAGAAGAGCTGTTCCCAATTTATGCTTCCAAGTTCCTGCCTGGTAGCTTCATATTTCCCCTTACTCCAATTAAACACTTTCCTAACTTGTCTGTTCCTATCCTTGTCCAACACTATGGTAAAGGAGATAGATTTGTGATCACTATCTCCAAAATGCTCTCCCACTGAGAGACCTGACACCTGACCAAGTTCATTTCCCAATACCAGATCACATACAGCCTCTCCTCTTGTAGGCTGATGTACATACTGTGTCAGGAAATTCTCCTGAACACACCTTATGAACTCCACCTCATCTAAACTCCTTGCTCCAGGGAGATTCCAATCAATGTCTGGGAAATTAAAATCTCCCATCACGACAACCCTGTAGATCCTAAGACCATAAGATATAGGAGTAGAAGTAGGCCATTTGTCCCATCGAGTCTGCTCTGCCATTCATTCATGGGCTGGTCCAATTCCCACTCCCCTGCCTTCTCCCCACACCCCTTGATTTCCTGGCTAATCAAGAACCTATCTATCTCTGCCATAAATGCACCCAATGACTTGGCCTCCACAGCCACTCGTGGCAACAAATTCCACAGATTTTCTATCGTCTGACTGGAACATCTCTGTTCTAAATAGACGTCCTTCAATCCTGAAGTCGTGACCTTTTGTCCTAGACTCCCCTACCATGGGAAATCACTTTGCCATATCTAATCTGTCAGGCGGCCTTTTAACATTCAAAACTGTTATTACTGGATCGTTCCAGAATCTGTCTCCCTATCAGCTCTTCGATGTCCCTGTTACTATTGGGTGGTCTGTAAACAACACCCAGTAAATTTATTGACCCCTTCCTGATTCTAAATTCCACCCGTGACTTCCTCCTTTTCTGCAGCCATAACACTACCTCTGATCAACTGTGCCACGCCCACACCTCTGTAGCCTCCCTCTCTGTTCTTTCTGAAACATCTAAAGCCTGGCATTCCAAGTAGCCATTCCTGCCCCTGAGCCATCCAAGTCTCTGTAACGGCCACAACACTATAGTAGTGATCCACGCTTTAAGCTCTAAGTTCATGATACTCCTTTCATTAAAATAGACACATCTCAAACCATCAGTCTGAGAGCATCCTTTCTCTATCACCTGCCTATCCTCCCTCTCACACTGCCTACAAGCTTTCTCTATTTCTGAGACACTTCCTCTGTCTCTTCAGTTCAGTTCCCACCCCCCAGCAATTCCTGTTTAAACTCTCCCCAATAGCCTTCGAAAACTTCCCAGCCAGGATATTGGTCCCCTTTAGATTCAAGTGCAACCCGTCCTTTTTGTACAGGTCACGCCTGCCCCAAAAGAGGCCCCAATGATCAAGAAATCTGAATCCTTGTACCCTGCTCCAATCTCTCAGCCACGCATTTATCCTCCACCTCATTCTATTCCTATACTCACTATCATGTGACACAGGCAGTAATCCTGAGATCACTACCCTTGTGGTCCTGCTTCTCAGCTTCTTTCTTAACTCCCTGTAGTCTGTTTTCAGGACCTCCTCCCTTTTCCTACCTATGTCATCGGTACCAATATGTACCACGACCTCTGACTGTTCACCATCCCACTTCAGGATATTGTGGATGCGATCAGAAACATCCTGGATCCTGGCACCTGGGAGGCAAACTACCATCTTTGTATTTTTCTGCTTCCTGGGGCAAAGAATTCCTTGGATTCACCACTCTCTGGCTGAAGAAATTCCTCCTCATTTTCCTTCAATACATGATTAAGTTTTTTATGGATCCCCAAAACCGAAGGACTTTCTACAGGGGCACAATTGAGAACATCCTGACCGGCTGCATCACTGCCTAGTTATGGGTACTGTACTTCCCTCAATCGCAGGACTCCGCAGTGAGTGATGCAGACAGTGGTGAGTGTAGATGTGGAGTGCAGGTAGTTTTGAGGAAATAAGGAGGCAACAGAAGGACTTGGGTAGGGTAGGGTAGGAAAATGGGGAAAGAAATGGCAGATGGAATGTGGTGTCGGGAAGTGTATGGACATGCACTTCAGTGGAAGAAATGAAAGGGTTGATGATTTTCTAATTGGAGAGAAAATACAGATTTCTGAGACACACAGGGATTTGAGAGACCTTGTGTAGGATTCCCTGAAGTTTAATTTGCAGGTTGAGTCTGTGGTGAGGAAGGCAAATGTGATGTTAGCATTCATTTTGAGAGGACTAGAATATAAAAGCAAGGTTGTAATGTTTCCAGTCAGAACCGTGGGAATGATTGTATTAAACCCTGAGCTGAGGCCAATAAACAACATCCTGACATAAGTATTAGTATTGTCCAGGTGACCAAGGCTACAGATCAAGTCGCCCTACACAGCTTGGTCCTGAAACTGCAGCAAAATGTCCAATAACATCTGTTCATGTAATATTACTCCTGTGCTGTAGTTGTCTCACTTTCACCTGCTCTACAGTTTAAATGATTATATTTTCTTTTTATTCTAATCAGCTGAAAGGGAAGAAGTGGTTGGTGTCCTTGGTTCATCAGTTTTACTGGATCCTGAAATCACCGTTGATTCCAGCAAGAATGATATCCTTTGGACTTTCAAAGCCAGCAACAAAAGCCATGATGTTATTTTGGATCACATCCGGGGTGTCACCACATTTGAACCAAGTGAACAGTTCAAGGACCGTTTACAATTCAACGTTTTGAGTGGTGCATTGACGATAAGCAGATTAAATGCCAGTGACAAAGGAGATTACACCTTCACTGTCAATGGGGAAGAGTTGAAAACAATGGAGGTGCTTGTCATTGGTAAGAAGTTTCAGATATTTGTGATGTAGTGTGTGATTTATTAATGGCAGAATTTGCCATAGAAACTATGATCTGTGATTTTTATTTCCATCAAAGTCTAAGCAGGATAACCTCTGCTGTGACTCATCAACTGAGTCATTGGAGAGACATTGAAGCTGGTGAAATAAAAACAGCAGAATTTCTGCAGAGAATCTGATTCTCCTCTCATCACACACAGCCTTACATACATTTTTAAACATAAATAAAGTGAAAAGTGAGTCACCACAATTTCAATAGCTATGATTTCCTACCGACCTCTAACATTTTGAATATTTGTAGAATTACATATTTACAATAGTCATACATCCCAGCCAGTAGAATCTTTTTGAAAGCTTCAGAGCACAAACTCCAAAAACCCAAAATACATCTCTTTTGTGAAAGTGCTGAAGGATGGTTCTCTGAATACAGAACTGGCCAGAATATTAACTATGTATTGCATTACAATTACTGCCAGGACTTAAGAACTTTTTAAAGCTATTATTAATGCTTTTTGAGAGAGTGATTTAGATGCATATCATATTTTTACTGAGTTAAGTATTGTATGTAATTAGTTTTGCTACAACAAGTGTATGGGACATTGGAAAAAAAATGTTGAATTTCCCCATGGGGATGAATAAAGTATCTATCTATCTATCATTAAACTGCTGTTGCTAAATTAACAAATTTTACGTCACATGCTGGTGATAATAAACCTGATTCAGATTCTGACAAAACAGACCTGTCCAATTGTGACAGGGATACACGTTGACATTGTACTAATGCAGACAATGGTCACTTAACGACTTCCCTGATCACACCCTGAGGATTTCAATGACCACCAATTAATATGAACATTCATGTATTGTCTTCCCCTGGGGCAGAATCAGAATGTTCAAAAAGCTTCAAAACCTGGGGTCTGTCCCTCCCTTCTTGACTTCCTCACTGGGAGACCAGTCAGAGCGGATCAGAAATAACATCTCCACCTTGCTGACAATCAACACTGGAACACGTCTAGGATGAATGCTTAGCCCACTGTTGGCGACAAGGAGGTGTACAAGAGTAAGGTAGATCAGCTGGTTGAGTGGTGTGACAACAACGACCTCAAACTCAAAGTAAGTAAGGCCAAGGAATTGATTGTGGACTTCAGGGAGGCAAAGTCAATAGAGAATACTCCTCAGTCCTCATCAATGGATCAGCCATGGAAAGGGTGAGCAGTTTCCAGTTCCTCGATGTCAACACCACTGAAGATCTGTCCTGGGCAGAACATATTGATGCAATTACAAAGAAGGCACAACATCGGCTATGTTTCATTACGAGTTTATGGAGTCTTGGTATGTCATCAAAGACTCATGCAAGTTTCTACAAATGTACGTGGAGAACACAGGATCAGAAAAAGCAGCAGAAAGTTGGAAACTCAGCCAGCTCCATCATGGGCACTAACCTAGTATCAAGGACACCTTCAAAAGGTGATGCTTCAAAAAGATGGTATCCATCATTAAGGAGCCCTATCATCTAGGATGTGCCCTCTTCTCAATGTTACCATCAAGGAGGAGGTACAGGAGGCTGAAGACACACACTCAGTGTTTCAGGAACTGTTTCTTCCCCTCTGCCATTACAATCCTCAATGGACAATGAACCCATCAACACTACCTCACTTTTTTTTTGCTCTCTTATTGCATTATTTATTTAATTTATTTCTAATATACACTTATTGTAATTTATTGCTTTTTATTATTATGTGTTACAATGTACTGCTGCTGTAAAAGAACAAATTTCATGACCTTTGTCGGTGATATTAAACCTGATTCTGATTCTGATTCAATGATTAGTTTCAGTCGCCTTAAACTGTCAGTTGAAGGTGGAGGGGCCGGTCGTGTTGAGGAAGCAGAGAGGCTGCGGAAGGACTTTGACAGATTTGGAGAGGTGTCGGATGGAATACAGTGTCAGGAATTGTATGGTCATGCACTTTGGTAGAAGGATTAAAAACAGATTATGTTCTAAATGGGGGAAAAAATCAAAAATCTGAAGTGCAGAGGGATTTGGGAGTCCTCAAGGATTCCTGAAAGGTTAATTTGTAGGTTGAATTGGTGGTGAGGAAAGTGAATGAGATGTTCACATTCATTTCAAGAGGACTGGAACATAAAAACACGGATGTAATGCTGATGCTGTATAAATTACTGGTGAGGCGTCACTTGGAGTATTGTGATTAGTTTTGGGCGCCTTATTTAAGAAAGGATGTGCTGACATTGGAGAGGGTTCAGAGGAGGTTCACAGGGATGATTGCTGGAATGAAAGAGTTATCATATGAGTAGTGATTAAAATTTCTGGGCCTGAACTCAGAGGAATTTAGAAGAATGAGGGTGATCTCATTGAAACCTTTTGAAAGTTGAAAGGCCGAGATGGAGTCATTGTGATAAGGATGTTTGCTTTCATGGGCGAATCGAGGACCAGAGGGCACAGCCTCAAAAGAGAGGGATGTCCGTGTTGGCTGAGGCTGAGTGACTTGGACAAGAAATGTGATACAAGAACTAATCATAGATGCAAAATTGGCAACTTTGAATGTGATCAGTGTAAAGAGAATGGTGTGATGTGTCAACACCTTATAATAACTGGCCAAGGTCAAGGCTGATGTGAGTTTTTTACAGGAGTGTGGGCTAACACACTCTGCAACTACCAGAATTGGTAGTGATGGTGATCCCATGGTCCATCTGTGTATCTGTGTGGTTGGGGGCAACGATTGTCATCCTTCTGGCCTGGGAATTCTGTTACAGGGTGACAACTTCTCAATCACCCAAGTCAGAGAGGTGGTTGGGGTGTGGCTCCTTGTGGCATACATAATGTACTGAAACACTCTGCTCTGGTTAATGAACACGTACACCTCACCCGTGCGGAGTGAGCGGCTGGCCATCCTCGAGCCGCTCCCACCACTGCCGGTGACATCACAGCTGGTCATTCTGGTTGGTGACATCATCGATGCAGCTGGTAGTGCCGACAACAGGCTGGACAGCACCTCCAGATTCCTGATGGAAACAGTTAAAATAGACAAGCTGCTCAATGCCCTCAGCACCCCTTCAGAAGGATGGTGATGGTTCACTGATTGAGTTGTACTCGGCTACGTGGGACTGGAAGTGTGGAGTTTGCAAAGATTCAGCATGACATCTAAAACTCTGACAAACCTCTATAGATGTGTGGTGGAGGGTGTATTGACTGGTTGTGTCACAGCCTGGTCTGGAAACACCAATGCCTTTGAATGGTAAATCCTCCAAAAAGTATTGGATATGGTCCAGTCCGTCATCAAGGAAAGCCCTCCCAACCACTGAGCACATCTACACAGAGTAATGTAGCAGCAAAGTAGCATTCATCATCAGGGACTCCCACCACCCAGGTTGTGCCCTCTTCTCACTGCTGTCATCAGGAAGAATTACAGGAGCCTCAGGACTCACACCACCAGGTTCAGGAACAGTTATTACCCCTCAACCATCATCAGGCTCATGAACCAAAGGGGATAACTTCACTCAACTTCACTTGCCCCATCACTGTAATGCTCCCACAACCAATGGACTTGCTTTCAAAGACTGTTCATCTCATGTTCTTGATATTTGTTGTTCATTTACTACTACTATTATTTTATTTGTATTTGCCCAGTTTGTTGTCTTTTGCACATTGGATGGGGGGGTCATTTGTGTTTCCTGTATTTACTGTGAATGCCCGCAAGAGAATAAATCTTATTGTTGTATATGGTTCCATATATGTACTTTGATAATAAATTTACTTTGTATTTTGAACTTCGAATAATTGTCTGGACTGGACTGAGAGGATAAAACTGAAATTGGGACTGTGGGGAGGACGCTCCCTATCAATATCTGGGAAGAACCTGGTCTACAAGTGTGAGGTTCTCTCAGGCTGCTGTACTTGGTGCAAGTGTTGCCCATGCCCCGCTCCTCCAGCTTGAGAATCACCCGAGCTGTTTTCAGGTTCATCTGGGGGTCCGAGATGGAGTAGGTGAGGCACAGATCACAACGCACAAATCCCTGTATAATGGGCGCAACAATTTACCCAATGTGTCCCTCACCCTGATGACCAACTTCATGTGTGGCTGCATCAGGCTGTGTGTGGAACCTAAATACATGGGCACCAGGTACCACTACGTGCTGAGGTTCTGCCTGTCCCCTGTGTTGCCAAGGTGTTGAAACTGAGAGATGTTTCTGAAAAGGGGATGAATGAACCCCAGAGAAATCTGAAGGTGAGGCAATTCAACTTTCTGAGAGATGGAGAATAGAGAAATTTGAAGCCAGTGAATTGCCAGTTTTGGAGCCAGTGTAGATCAGAAGCACTGGGATCTGCCTTGAACAGGTATAGTGTGAGAGTGTCAGATCAGCCAAAGTTGATGAGGGGTTTGAGGTGGGAGGCTCGGCCAGAAAGAATTTCCACAACATTCTTGTCTGAAAGACAAGTTCCTGTAACCCCAGTAAAGAGTGGCTCAATATCTATTCAGTAGTATGTTCTCATTTGCTGTAGTTTCACAAAGATCTCTGTTTGAGTGTTTCACAGCCACCACATTTTAAATGAGTACAAATATTTTTATTAACAGATAAAGTTAAAGAAGAGGTTGGTCTCCTTGGCTCATCAGTTTTACTGGATCCTGAACTCAAAGTTGATCCCAGCAAGAGTGAAATAGTTTGGACGTTCATCGGCAGGAACATTTTGCGTCATGTCCCAGGTCACAGCTTAGTGGAACTGAGTGACCAGTTCAAGTTTCGCCTGCACTTTAATACTTCTAATGGTGCTCTGACTGTGAATGGATCAGAACATGGTGACCAAGGAGATTACACCTTCATTGTGGATGGACAAGAGCTGAGAATAATACAACTACACCTTGTTGGTAAGTAGCTTTATGTTTCATAGAACGTAGAACAGTACAACATAGTTCAGGCCATTTGGCCCACAATGTTATGCTGAACTTTTAACCTATTCCAAGATAAATCTAATCCTTCCGTCCCTCATAGACAACCATTTTTCTTTCATCTGTGTGTTTATACAGGATGTGATTGGGTACAGAATTCAACATAGTTTTTGAAGTTGTATTTTCCAGCAGAGGCTAAGTTGGGTGACTCACCTGATAGAATAAACACTGAGGTGTCAGATATTGAATGCAGCCGTCATTCAAACACCATCTCTGTGAGTACCTGCCATCCCAAGGAGGAGCCCGTTCGGGATTTGATCCAACATTCATTGCTGCACTGGTGGGATGAGAAAAGAAGAACTGTTTGTCAAACCGGAGGCTTGGGTTTTCTGTTGGAGAGAACAGAAGGAAATGGTTGTGAAGTGAAAGTGTGGATGGATGGAAAAGGTGGAGAAATGGAAAAAGAAGCAAGAGAAGGGATGGGAGGGGAGGGAGATGCACAATGCATTAGGTTAGTGTGGGAAATGGGGAAAGGGGTGTGACATGATGGTGAAAGAAATATCAATAGCAATTTATAAAAGATGAAATTTATTTATCGAGCACTTTTCACACAGATGATGTAGTTGAAAGTTGTTTGCAATGGGATAAAAGTACAAATATGAAAAATAAAATAAATGTAAATAAAAGGCAAAACGATGCTCATTAAAAAGCAAGATTAAATAAATAGATTTTAAGCTCTCATTTAAAGGTGTTAACTGAGTCTGCATCCCCTATGGTTTTAGTATTGAATTCAACAATTGAGCAGCGCAGTTCAGAAAATTTTTATTGGCGTGTTTATGTGGGATAAAGCCATTCTCTGCACTGTGAAGTCAGCAATGTATTGTAATAAACTTTTCCATTCTGTTTGGTAATTCCAGGTACTGAGATAAGGACTAGAATTTTGGGAAACTGACCAGGGAGGAAGATGGAGGATATAAAAAGAATTGAGATTGGTGTCTCTGTTTATATTTTTGAAATCCATACAATGCTCACAATGATCACATTAATCTTGTTGTTTAAACCCTGCTTCAGACATAAACATTCAGCCCCTGGTGATCTGTGAGAAATATTTCGAGCCTGGCTGACAAAAAGGCAACAAACCTGAGGATGTTCTCTGAAATAACAAGACCAGAATCTTATTGAAAAGGCTGAGATGTCAGGGTATCGATGTACCCTGTGCAGATGGGTTACTGATGGGTCAAAATGCACTAATGGAGTGTGAGGGAGGGGGTAATTCCACAGACTATTAAATGTACACCTTCCCCTTCCTCCCGAGGTGCAGAGTCTGATGGTTTCCACGGCAGTGCCCGTTTCATTGATTTCAATGTCTGTTCCTCATGACAAAAGTCAGTAAAGCATTTCCATGTGTGAGGCTGCTCAGTCCCATTGGGAAAACAGCAAGAGTTCTTGGAGCTGGTGGTAATTCTGGGATGAAAGGTGGTGACGAATCAACATATAGGAGGGAGACTGAATATCTGTCTGAGTGGTGCCACAGCAATAACCTCTTCCTCAATGTCAGCAAGACCAAGGACCTGATTACTGACTTCAGGAGGAAACCAGAGGTCCATGAGCCATTCCCATCAGAGGATCAGAGTCGGAGAGGGTCGGCAACTTTAAATTCCTTGGTGTCTCATTACAGAGGACTTGTGCTGGGTGCAGCAGTTAAGAGCAAAATAAAGAAGGTGCAGCAGTGCCTCTACTCCCTTCGAAATTTGCAGAGATTCGGTGTGACACCTGAAAATCTGACAGACTTCTGTAGATGTGTGGTGGAGAGTATATTGACTGGCTGCATCATTGGAACCACCAATGCCCTTCAACAGAAAATCCTACAAGGAGTAGTGGATACGGCCCAGTCCATCATGGGTAAAGCCCTCCCCACCATTGAGCACATCTACATGGAGAGTTGTTGCATCCTCCATCATCAGGGACCCCCACCACTCATTCAGAAACAAGTTTTGACCCTCAACCATCAGACACTTGAATCAAAGCGGAGTGAGTGGGAAGATGGATGATTGGGAAGCTTTTAAAATCCAACAAAAGGCAACTGAAAAGCTATATGATGGGAAAAGATGAAATATGAGGGTAGACTAGCCAATAATATAAAGCAGGATACCAAAAGCTTTTTCTGTTATATAAGGAGTAAAAGGGAGGTGAGTGTTGATATTGGTCCACTGGAAAGTGATGCCGATGAAGTAGTAATGGGAGACAAAGAAATGGCAGATGAACTTAATCGGTACTTTGTATCAGTCTTCACTGTGGAAGACACTAGTTGTGTGTCAGAGGTCTGTGAGTGTCCCTGCTATTACAAAGGAAAAAGTGTGCGGCAAAGTGAAAGGTCTTAAGGTGGATAAGTCACCTGGGACAGATGGACTACATCCCAGAGCCCTGAGAGAGGTTGCTGAAGAGATAACGGATGCATTGGTCATGATCTTTCAAGAATCACTTGATTCTGGCATGGTCCCGGAGGACTAGAAGATTGCAAATGTCACTCCACTCTCTAAGACCATAAGATATAGGAGCAGAAGTAGGCCATTTGGGCCCTTGAGTCTGCTCTGCCATTCAATCATGTGCTGATACAATTTGTCCAATCATCCCTTCTCCCTATCCCTTTGATGCCCTGACGAATAAAGAAGCTATCTATCTCTGTCTTAAATACACCCAGTGTCTTGGCCTCCACAGTTGCTCGTGGCACAAAATTCCACAGATTTACCACCCTCTGACTAAAGTAATTTCTCCGCATCTCTCTTATAAATGGACGTCCTTCAAACCTGAAGTCCTGCCCTTTGTCCTAGACTCCCCTACCATGGGAAATAACTTTGCCATATCTAATCTGTTCAGGCCTTTTAACATTTGGAATGTTTCTATGAGATCCCCCTTCATTCTCCTGAACTCCAGGGAATACAGCTCAAGAGCTGCCAGACGTTTCTCATACAGTAACCCTTTCATTCCTGGAATCATTCTCGTGAATCTTTTCTGAACCTTCTCCAACGTCAGTATATCCTTTCTAAAATAGCCCAAAACTGCACAGGATACTCCCAAGTGTCAAATCACGAGTGCCTTTTAGAGCCTCAACATCAAATCCCTGGTCTTATATTCTATACCTCTAGAAATCAATGCCAATATTGCATTCGTTTTCTTCACCACCGACTCAACCTGGAGGTTAACCTTTAGGGTATCCTGCACAAGAACTCCCAAGTCTCTTTGTATCTCTGCATTTTGAATTCTCCCCCCATCTAAATAGTAGTCTGCCCGTTTATTTCTTCCACCAAAATTGATGATCATACACTCTCCAACATCGTATTTCATTTGCCCATTCCCCTAAACTATCTAAGTTTCTCTGCAGGCTCTCTGTTTCCTCAACAGTACCTGCTCCTCCACCTATCTTTGTATCATCAGCAAATTTAACCACAAATCCATCGTAAAAAGCAGCGGTCCCAACACCGACCCCTGTGGAACTCCACTGGTAACTGGCAGCCAGTCAGAAGAGGATCCCTTTATTCCCACTCTCTGTTTTCTGCTGATCAGCCAATGCTCCACCCATGCTAGTAACTTCCCTGTAATTCCATGGGATATAATCTTGCTCAGCAGCCTCATGTGCGGCACCTTGTCAAAGGCTTTCTGAAAAGGGGGGATGGGAACAAGTGCAGAGAGACAGAGTGGTATGAGGGTAGAAGCAAAAAGTAGTAAGGTGAAAAGTAAAAGTGGCAGGCTGGCAAATCCAGGGCAAAAAGCAAAAAGAGCCACTTTTCAACATAATTGTATAAGGGCTAAGAGTGTTGTAAAAACAAGCCTGAAGGCTTTGTGTGTCAATGCGAGGAGCATTCGTAACAAGGTGGATGAATTGAATGTGCAGATAGTTATTAATGAATATGATATAGTTGGGATCACAGAGACATGGCTCCAGGGTGACCAAGGATGGGAGCTCAACACCCAGGAATATTCAATATTCAGGAGGGATAGACAGGAAAGAAAAGGAGGTGGGGTAGCATTGCTGGTTAGAGAGGAGATTAACGCAATAGAAAGGAAGGACATTAGCCTAGAGGATGTCGAATCGATATGGGTAGAGCTGCATAACACTAAGGGGCCAAAAACACTGGTGGGAGTTGTGTAGAGGCCACCTAACAGTAGTAGTGAGGTTGGGGATGGCATTAAACAGGAAATTAGAAATGCATGCAATAAAGGAACAGTAGTTATAATGGGTGACTTCAATCTACATATAGATTGGGTGAACCAAATTGGTAAGGGTGCTGAGGAAGAGGATTTCTTGGAATGTATACAGGATGGTTTTCTGAACCAATATGTCGAGGAACCAACTAGAGAGCAGGCCATTCTAGATTGGGTATTGAGCAGTGAGGAAGGGTTAGTTAGCAATCTTGTCATGCGAGGCCCCTTGGGTAAGAGTGACCATAATATGGTGGAATTCTTCATTAAGATGGAGAGTGACATAGTTAATTCAGAAACAAAGGTTCTGAACTTAAAGAAGGGTAACTTTGAAGGTATGAGACATGAATTAGCTAAGATAGGCTGGCAAATGATACTTAAAGGGTTGACAGTGGATATGCAATGGCAAGCATTTAAAGATCGCATGGATGAACTACAACAATTGTTCATCCCAGTTTGGCAAAAGAATAAACCAGGGAAGGTAGTGCACCCGTGGCTGACAAGGGAAATTAGTGATAGTATCAAGTCCAAAGAAGAAACCTATAAATTAGCAAAAAAAAGCGGCACACCTGAGGACTGAGAGAAATTCGAAGACCAGCAGAGCAGGACAAAGGGCTTAATTAGGAAAGGGAAAAAAGATTATGAGAGAAAGCTGGCAGGGAACATAAAAACTGACTGTAAAAGCTTTTATGGATACGTGAAAAGAAAAAGATTGGTCAAGACAAATGTATGTCCCTTACAGTCAGAAATAGGTGAATTGATCATAGGGAACAAAGACATGGCAGACCAATTGAATAACTACTTTGGTTCTGTCTTCACTAAGGAGGACATAAATAATCTTCTGGAAATAGTAAGGGACCGAGGGTCTAGTGAGATGGAGGAACTGAGGGAAATACATGTTAGTAGGGAAGTGGTGTTAGGTAAATTGAAGGGATTAAAGGCAGATAAATCCCCAGGGCCAGATGGTCTGCATCCCAGAGTGCTTAAGGAAGTAGCCCAAGAAATAGTGGATGCATTAGTGATAATTTTTCAAAACTCCTTAGATTCTGGATTAGTTCCTGAGGATTGGAGGGTGGCTAATGTAACCCCACTTTTTAACAAAGGAGGGGAGAGAAACCGGGGAATTATAGACCGGTTAGTCTGACTTCGGTGGCGGGGAAAATGCTAGAGTCAGTTATCAAAGATGTGATAACAGCACATTTGGAAAGAGGTGAAATCATCAGACAAAGTCAGCATGGATTTGTGAAAGGAAAATCATGTCTGACGAATCTTATAGAATTTTTTGAAGATGTAACTAGTAGAGTGGATGGGGGAGCCAGTGGATGTGGTATATTTGGATTTTCAAAATGCTTTTGACAAGGTCCCACACAGGAGATTAGTGTGCAAACTTAAAGCACAGAGTATTTGGGGATATGGTATTGATGTGGATAGAGAATTGGTTGGCAGACAGGAAGCAAAGAGTGGGAGTAAACGGGACCTTTTCAGAATGGCAGGCAGTGACTAGTGGGGTACCGCAAGGCTCAGTGCTGGGACCCCAGTTGTTTACAATATATATTAATGATTTAGAGGAGGGAATTAAATGCAGCATCTCCAAGTTTGCAGATGACACGAAGCTGGGCGGCAGTGTTAGCTGTGAGGAGGATGCTAAGAGGATGCAGGGTGACTTGGATAGGTTAGGTGAGTGGGCAAATTCATGGCAGATGCAATTTAATATGGATAAATGTGAGGTTATCCACTTTGGTTGCAAGAACAGGAAAACAGATTATTATCTGAATGGTGGCCGATTAGGAAAAGGGGAGGTGCAACGAGACCTGGGTGTCATTGTACACCAGTCATTGAAGGTGGAAATGCAGGTACAGCAGGCGGTGAAAAAGGCAAGTGGTATGTTGGCATTCATAGCAAAAGGATTTGAGTACAGGAGCAGGGAGGTTCTGCTGCAGTTGTACAAGGCCTTGGTGAGACCGCACCAGGAATATTGTGTGCAGTTTTGGTCTCCTAATCTGAGGAAAGACATTCTTGCCATAGAGGGAGTACAAAGAAGGTTCACCAGATTGATTCCTGGGATGGCAGGACTTTCATATGAAGAAAGACTGGATCGACTAAGCTTATACTCACTGGAATTTAGAAGATTGAGGGGGGATCTTATTGAAACGTATAAAATTCTAAAGGGATTGGACAGGCTAGATGCAGGAAGATTGTTTCCGATGTTGGGGAAGTCTAGAACGAGGGGTCACAGTTTAAGGATAAAGGGGAAGCCTTTTAGGACTGAGATGAGGAAAAACTTCTTCAGTCAGAGAGTGGTGAATCTGTGGAATTCTCTGCCACAGGAAACAGTTGAGGCCGGCTCATTGGCTATATTTAAGAGGAAGTTAGATATGGCCCTTGTGGCTCAAGTGATCAGGGGGTATGGAGAGAAAGCAGGTACAGGGTTCTGAGTTGGATGATCAGCCATGATCATACTGAATGGTGGTGCAGGCTCGAAGGGCTGAATGGCCTACTCCTGCACCTATTTTTTACGTTTCTATGAAAATGCAAGTACGCCACCTCCACTTCATCTCCTTTGTTTACTCTGCTTGTAATTTCCTCAAAAAATTGCAGCAGGTTTGTCAGGCAGGATTTTCCTTTCAGAAAACCATGCTGGCTTTTGTCTATCTTGTCATGTGCCTACGGATACTCTGTAATCTCATCCCGAACAATCGATTCCAACAACTTCCCAACCACTGATGTCAGAGTAACAGGTGTATAGTTTCCATTCTGCTGCCTGCCACCCTTCTTAAATAGCAGAGTAACATTTGCAATTTTCTAGTCATCCAGTACAATGCCAGAATCTATTGATTACATTAGGTGCAGGAGTTCTATCCACCCTCAGACCATTAAGCTTCCTGAGCAACTTCTCAGTTGTAATTTTCACTGCACAAACTTCACTTCCCTGACACTCTTGAATGTCTGGTATACTGCAGATTTCTTCTACTGTGAAGACTGATGCAAAATATGCATTCAGTTCCTCTGCCATCTCCGCATCTCTCCTTACAATACCTCCAGGGTCATTTTCTATTGGTCCTATATCTCCCCTCGACTCCCCTTTACCCTTCTATATACCTAAAATAGCTTTTAGTATCTTCATTGATATTAGTCACCAGCTTCCTTTCATAATTCATCTTTTCCTTCCTAATGACCTTTTTGGTTTCCTTCTGCAGGTTTTTAAGAGCTTCCCAATCCTCTATCTTCCCACTAGCTTTGGCTTCCTTGTATGCCCTCTCTTTTGCTTTTACTTTGCCTCTGACTTCACTTGTCAGCTACGGTAGTGTCCTTCATCCATTCTGATTTGGAATGTATCTGCCTTGCACTTCCCTCATTTTTCACAGAAACTCCAGCCATTGCTGCTCTGCTGTCCTTCGTGCTAGTGTCCCTTTCCAGTCAATTTTGGCCAGTTCCCCTTAAGAAGGGAGGAAGAAGGCAAAAGAAAGGATATTGTAGTCCAGTTTGCCTAACCCCAGTGGTTGGGGACGTGTTGGAGTCTATTATTAAGGATGAGGTTTCAAGGGTTTTGAAGACTAATAGTAAAATAAGTCAAAGTCAGCATGGTTTCTGTGAAGGGAAATCTTCCCTGACAATTTTGTTAGAGTTCTTCGAGGAAGTAACAAGCAATGTGGGCAAAGAAGAGGCAGTGGATGTCATTTGCTTGGATTTTCAGAAGGTATTTGATAAGCAACCACAAATGAGGCTGTTTACCATGATAAAATCCTATGGTGCTACAGGAAAGATTCAGCAATGGATAGCAGAACGGCTGGCAGGCAGGAGGCAGTGAGTGGGGGAAAAAGGGGCCTTTTCTGGTTGACTGCCAGTGATGAGTGGTGTTCTGGGGGGGGGGGAGGTCAGTATTGGGACTGCTACTTTTCACATTCTTTGTCAGTGATTCAGATAATGGAAATGACACCTTTGTGACAAAGTCTGCAGATGATACGAAGATAGTTGGAGGGGTTAGTAGTGCTGAAGAAGCAACGTGATTGCAGCTGGACTTTGACAAATTGGAAGAGTGGGCACAAAAGTGGCAAATGGAATATAGTGTTGGGAAATATAAGATAATGCATTTTGGTAAAAGGAACAATAGTGCGGACTGTTATCTGAACGGGGAAAAGGTTCAAACATCACTTCCTGAGCCACTCATTCATCTGTACCATCATCCTATCCCTGCTCTGACTGGCACATCTATGAATTTGCAAATGAACATCTAAAACAGAGATGAAACAGTTTTGAGTTTTTGCTTCCACAGCTCTGAAGAAGATAGTTTGGAATCTGAATATTTTTGAGGCAGAGGTAGATAGATCCTGGATAAGCAGAGAGGTGAACTGTTATCGTGGGAGATGGGAATATCTACCATCAGGTTAGCTGTCATCTTGTGCAATGACAGAGCAGTGTTGCGGGGTTAAATGGCTTTTATTTCCATTGTTGTATGTGTATTTGGTGTGTAGAACCGACTGTGCTTTTGTTCCTTTGTACATATCTGGTGCAATGTCACACGGTAAGATTACATTCTACATCAAGACAGGAATATCATGGTTTCATATTCTCTCCTTTAGATGAGCTGTCAGAAGCTTCCATATTTACCAACACCGAATCACTGGGTTTCACAGTCGAGCTCACCTGTGATGTCTTTGGAGATTTGAATGTGTATCAGTGGCAAAAGAATGGAGGGGAAATCTCCCAGCGTCACCAACTAACAGATGAAAACAGAACACTGGTTATCCCAAGCGCTTCATCTGAAGACTGTGGAGTGTACACCTGCATCACAACCAATCCTGTCAGCTCCATCCAGACAAACTACACCTTAATGTTGCAAGGTGAGCTTCATTTATGAATGACATTTTGCAGTTAACATTTAGACCATATTGGTGGGCTATTGAATGCAGTCGATGCAAATCAGTGTTGCAGCAGAGAGAGGTAAAAGCTGAATTAATTGGGTTCACAGAATCCCAGAACAGTTATCGCAGAGAAGGAAGCCATTCAGCCCTTTAAGAATGGATTGGTTCTATCACTGAGCAAACAACTGAATCCTATTGTTCTGTCCTCTCCCCACAGCTCTGTAAATTCTTTCTTTCAGATAATTATCCAGCCCTCATATGAAATTACAGTTGAATATCCCTTCACTATTCCTGATGATGAATTCTAGACCCTGTCCACTACTTTGCATAAAGAGAATCCCCAAGATATTTTCTGTTCTTCTCCCAATCACCTTCATTCCCAATCACAACTGGTTTTAGAAAGTTTCACAATGATCTTCTTCCACTTTATGCCTCTATTCATGAAGGCAAAGATCCTAACTTTGTTAAACCACTTTCTTAACCCTTTCAACAAATGTCTTGTTGGTGCAACCCTTTTAGAATCGGCTCCTTGAGTTTGTAAGCTCTTCTCATTCTTCCTACTCTTGGGATGGATCAATCGGCAGATAATGCACTTCACCGATCAATGAGAACAAACTGCCCACATGTGCATTTGTGTAGCAGCCCCTGACATCAGGTGGAAAGTAGCACCAGAGTGTGTGGTGACACTTGCAGGCTGCCCTGCCCTCAGCACATCCTCAGCTTGTGTTGGTTGTTAATGCAAACAATACATTTCATTGTATAAAAAAACACAAAATGCTGGCAGAACTCAGCAGGCCAGACAGCATCTATGGGAGGAGGTAATAACGACGTTTCGGGCTGAAACCCTTCATCAAGAGTGAAGTAACATGGGATGGTCGAGGGGGGATAAGAAGTGGGGGGAGGGATGAAGTAGAGAGCTGGGAAGTGATAGGCTGGAGGGAAATGGGCTAGGGGGAAGGTGGAGAATTATGGGAAATAAAAGAGAAAGAAAGGTAGGGCTGGGGGGAGAGATTATAGTGAGGGGGGAAAAGAGAAAGAGAACCAGACGAAAATAATAGATAGGGATGGGGGTAAGGGTAGGGGGCAGGGGTATCAACGGAGGTCAGTGAGTTGGATGTTCATGCCGGCAGGAAGGAGGCTACCTAGGCGGGAGATAAGGTATTGCTCTATCGACCTGCGTGTGGCCTCATCTTGATGGTAGAGGAGGCCATGGACAGACATGTCGGAGTGGGAGTGGTCTGTGGAATTGAAGTGTGTGGCCACAGGGAGATCCCGTCACTGCTGGAGGACTGAGCGCCGGTGTTTGGCGAAACGGTCTCCCAGTCTGCGGCGGGTCTCCCCAATGTATAAATGGCCACATCGGGAGCACCGGATACAGTATATCACCCCAGTTGACTCGCAGGTGAAGTGGTGCCTCACCTGAAAGGACTGTCTGGGGCCGGGGATGGTGGTGAGGGAAGAAGTGGTGAGGTCCGTGGGGAGGGATGGGTGGGATGAATGGACAAGGGAGTCAAGTAGGGAGAGATCCTAAATTATTCCTCCTCCCACCCTGTCTCCTGCAAAAATGCTATCCCTTTCTCTCAATTCCTCCGCCTCTGCCGCATCTGCTCTCAAGATGAGGCCTTTCACTCTAGGACAAAGCAGATGTCTTTTTTAAAGAAAGGGGTTTCCCTTCATCCACTATCAACTCTGCCCTCCATCACGTATTTCACGCACCTCTGCCTTCACCCCATCCGCCCGCCAGCCCACCAGGGATAGAGTCCCCCTGGTCCTCACCTATCACCCTACCAGCCTACAGATCCAAAGTATAATCATAACTTCCGCCACCTCCTACGTGATCCCACCACCAACCACATCTTCCCCTCCCCCCCCCCCACTCTCGGCTTTCTGCAGGGATCACTCCCTATGCGACTCCCTTGTCCATTCATCTCCCCCATCCCTCCCCACAAACCTCCCTCCGGGCACTCATCCCTGCAAATGGAAGAAGTGCTACACCTGCCCCCACACTTCTTCCCTCACCACCATCCCTGGCCCCAGACAGTCCTTTCAGGTGAGGCATCACTTCACCTGCGAGTCAACTGGGGTGATATACTGTATCCGGTGCTCCCGATGTGGCCATTTATACATTGGGGAGACCCGCCGCAGACTGGGAGACTGTTTCGCCAAACACCAGCGCTCGGTCCTCCAGCAGTGGCGGGATCTCCCTGTGGCCACACACTTCAATTCCACAGAGCACTCCCACTCCGACATGTCTGTCCATGGCCTCCTCTACCATCAGGATGAGGCCACACGCAGGTCGATGGAGCAATACCTTATCTCCCGCCTAGGTAGCCTCCTTCCTGCCGGCATGAACATCCAACTCACTGACCTCCGTTGATACCCCTGCCCCCCACCCTTACCCCCCACCCCTATCTATTATTTTAGTCTGGTTCTCTTTCTCTTTTCCCCCCTCACTATAATCTCTCCACCCAGCCCTACCTTTCTTTCTCTTTTATTTCCCATAATTCTCCACCTTCTCCCTAGCCTATTTCCCTCCAGCCTATCACTTCCCAGCTCTCTACTTTATCCCTCCCCCCACTTCTTATCCCCCTTCGACCATCCCATGTTACTTCACTCCTGATGAAGGGTTTCGGCCCGAAACGTCGTTATTACTTCCTCCCATAGATGCTGTCTGGCCTGCTGAGTTCTGCCAGCATTTTGTGTTTTTTAAATTTATTTCCAGCATCCGCAGATTCACTCGTGTTGCCTTTACATTTCATTGTATGTTGTGATGTACATCTGATAAATAAATGAATCTGAATAATCCATTCTTGACGGGTATAACGATGCATTGTGATTAATGATTCTCAGAGTAGAGTCAGTTGGTGTCGGCCTGGATCACAGATCGGTGAGATTAGACCGGGGTTGGAACATTCCCTTCTCGGCAGGAAATTATGGAACATTATGGTTGTTGCATCATTTGTCATCCACTGCCCGTGAGATGTTTAATGATTTGAATTTAATTTTAATTTCAGGGCTTTCCCTCAAGGATGTTATACTGATCGCTGTATTGACTGCAGGACAGGTGATTTCTGCAACATCTCTTCATTCAGCCATGTTACTGGACCAGTGGAGTTGGAAAACCCTCGGAGGTATCTGTCATTAATTAATTTGCCCCTGCATGAACTTTCAGACACCACCCAGTAAACCTGAATGAACTTTAACAAGAACAAGGGAAAATGTGTGGGAATTAATTATACCATTGACCCCTCCCCACACTTCCCCTCTGACCCTGTGACCTGTGGGGTGCAATTGCCCATTTTTTCCCAGTTTTGAGGTGCTTTGCAGTGACACGGAATACCTGAAACAGTCCTGGAGTCACCTCTGACCAAACTGCAGAAGATATTTGGGAGATGTGGCCATGAGAGGAGCTGTCTTCTTTCACTCGTGTTTGCTGCATTGTGTTGTCTCATCTCACTGTGTCACCAAGTCTGTTTAGAGGTAGGACTGAGGGAAAGATGCCCTTTCATCCTGATGGTGGCTGTGCCTTTGGAAACAGGGGCCTCATTCACATAGAGTGCAGAGTTGTGAAGGGAGTTCTACTCCCCATCTAGTGTCAGGGGATTGAGCAGTTGTCTCTCCGACCTGCTGGTGAGCGTACAGTACATGTGGCTCTTTCTTTCAGACTTGGTGGCAATTTCTCTTGGGTGTTTGCAAAAGTTTATTTTGAAAGAACCTCTCTTTCCAATGCAGTTTTCCACATGGGACACCTCTGTCTCCCAGAACCAAAGAAGATGCAACACCTGCTTTATTACCTCTTCCCTTTCCCCATTCCTGGCACACATATAACCCTCCAGGTAAAGCAGTGAGTGACTTGTACTTCCAATTCTGTGTCCTCACAGCAGTTTCCTGCACATTGGAGAAACCATTACAGGTTGTGTGACCACTTTGCAGAACACCGAGGGTAACAGGGAGCTTCCAGTTGCCGATCACTTTAGTTTTCTCTCTGATTTCCCATCTTCCCCAGTTCCAGCAAAGCCCATTGAGGAGTGTTACGTACCTGTGACACGTGACAGTGGTACCCTTGTCACGTGACTGGGGTTGAAGTTATACTGGACATGAGGTAATGGTCTTGTGATGGTGGAGTGATGTCATTTTCCCGCCAGTAGAGGTCATGTGACAGGTTTTTTTTACAGGGTATAAAAGGAAGACCCACCCTGTCAGGTGGGGCAGATCGTGGCGGAATTTGCCAAGATGACTTCATGTCCCTGCGTGATTTAATGTGATGACGCAGTTTAGTTAAAAATGCCTAAAGTTTAAAAGGTCATTGCCAGCGGTTTCTTTGCTGGTGGAGAGTGAAGAAAAGTTTGGAAGATACAAATTGAGGAGAATCGATTTTCAACGGTGGATTGGTTACGACCTTATGTGATCCTCATTCGGAAGGATTTCGTTGACTATTCTCGCTGTTAATCCCTGGGTTGACCAGAAAGGATTTGAGAATAGTGTGGAAAGAAGGTCAGTTCCTTTAAGCCGTTATATTTCATAAAATTCTTCGTGGGAAAGTTCGACGCCGGGGGAATCGAAGGACAACGACATGGAAGAGAATTTAAATCGCTTTAAAAAGTCTCTCCTTTTAAATGGACTGTGAGCTTTTGAACTTTCGGCATACCGCTTTAAAGAACTGTTTTTTTTCAATACCGCTTTTAAGAACTGTTTGAACATGCAACGCTATTAAGAACTGTTTAAACAGCCGCACAGCTGTTGTTTTCCGGTCACGTTTGAGTTTGTTTACTTTTGAGGGGGTTTGTTTTCAGTGTTTAATAAACGTGTTATTTGTTATAAAAACCCTTGCCTAACTCATCTATATTTATTGTTGCCTGAATACGTAACAGGAGCAGCATCCCTTATTCCACATTGAGTCCCAGGAGCTGCAATAATGAATTCATCAATTTCAGATAACCAGCCATTCCAGTTTATGTTTGAACTGACCACTTCTGATACAAGATCGGAGTGTGTGACCATAACTCTGTTTTCCACTCTCCACAGATGCAGAAATGGAAATCCGGAATTCTTTTTTATTCCAAATTTCCAGCAACTGCAGTGTATCGTACACCGTTGTTTTTCTTTCTCTTGTATTTCTCAGGATTTCTCTCACGCTTCTCTGTGACTAGAAACATCAAATCTTTTTTCAGCTCCAGTCACCAGGCAACCGGATGGATTTGAATGACCAGACAGTGATGTTGCCATGGCTGAGCTGCAGGATTTTGCTTTTATTTAAATGCAGAGAGGTGACGATGGGAGATTTCAAAGTAGGAGGATCAATATCTGAGGAGAAGGAACCATTAACAATGTCAGTTAACATTTGCCCTGGAAGAGAAGTTGGCAGTGAAGAGGATCAATTGAACAAGAAGGGGCAGGATTAGAATGGGGATGGTACATCAAAGTTCAAAGTACATTTATTATCAAAGTATGTGTACGATATACAACATTGAGATCCGTCTCCTTACAGGCAGCCACAAAACAAAGGCACACAATAGAACCCATTAAAAAGAGATTGTCAAACTCCCGATGTGTAGAAAAAAATACAAACAATAAAATTAAACAGATAACATTCAGAACTGAAGTTGATGAAAGTGAGTCCACAGACACGAAGCCTGACACAGACACACAGTGGCTTTGTAGAGAAACTGAAATTAGAACTGAGATGGGATAGAATCCAGTGAGAGAGAGATGCAATTTCAACACCAGGGCAACAGGAACATTTGGGAACATTGATCCAGGGGGCAAAGGGATGGGAGGGAACCACAGAGACAGGTGGTCAGTCTCACTCACACCCATCGATGGGCATCTAACATGTTGTTGGAGCAAAATTACAGAGACAAGAGCAAATCAGGGATTATTCTTGCACTTCAGGTTAATCTTTGAACAAATAATTTAGTGATGGGGAGGAAGATCGATGATGCTGAATCAGGTGCAGCTGGATCTGATGGTTTAGAACAGTTCTCACCAAGGTCATTTACTGTTATGTATTTTACATTTGGGGAGATGGGATGGAGTGTTTGCCATTGGTAACAACTGGGGTGAGAGAGTAACAGTTAAAGTGGGTCAACGGTGGGATTGTGATTGCTTCCTGGGGAGCTAGCATTGATTGATATCCAGAATGGCCTCCAGTGTCATAATCCGTCTGCATTGATTGTTAACGGCTTTCACATGCTTTTTTTTATTTCTCCACAGGGCATCTGGGATACAGATTTTATTTTCTAAGCCTGTGGATCTGTAATACTTTGTCACTTATTGCCATGTACATTGTGTTAATGTATTGGTCTGTGGTTGGAGGTACGTGACCAATACTCTTATCATTCACAATTGTTTAATTCAGAATTTTTTAATGCTTCCTTGTACACAAATGTTAAGGAGAGCAAAATAATTATTATTCTGGAATGATGCAGCTAAATCATAATATTTAAATAATAATAATAATATTCACTTCAGAACCCATGGTACTGAGGTGGAAACAGATCAACCCTAATCCTGAGGGGCTGCTGATGTGCCAGATTTGATTGAGGTTTAATTGTGTTCATACAATGATATCACAGTGTCAGCACACAGAGACCAGTAGTTTATTGTCTCTGGGTTAGTTTCCTGGAGTCTCTACCCAGTTCCCATCATGAGAGATTCCAGTGGGATGCTCAATATCAGCCTCTCAGGACAAGCTGAGGGGAGTAACTACAGGACCCACATCCCCCAAACCAGTGCGAGGGAAGTGTGGCATTTTCAGAAGTCTGGTCTTGGCCATTTAAACAAGTGATGGGGACTTCAGATGGTGTTACTGAGGCTACATTTACTCACTGAGAGGAGACC
Source organism: Hemitrygon akajei (assembly GCF_048418815.1). Classification (NCBI taxonomy): domain Eukaryota; kingdom Metazoa; phylum Chordata; class Chondrichthyes; order Myliobatiformes; family Dasyatidae; genus Hemitrygon; species Hemitrygon akajei. The sequence goes on from NC_133125.1 coordinate 182,521,423, forward strand.
ATGGCAGGTAGTCAGGAGCATCTCCAAGTTCCAGTCTAATGACACTGCAGTTTCCCGACAGGAGGATGTTGCACAGGAAATGACATCACCAGTGTTCCGGATGTGGAAACCCCATTAGGGTGTGAGGATGACCACTGTACACAGCACACTATTGAATTTCTGTGGAGGGTATTTCCACTCTGGAAATGTAAATCCCAACTGTAAAACACTGAATCAAAACGGTGCTTTGTAAGGGAATTTCTGTGGTAACGTTTCTCAGTCCCAACATGTGGAAATAGCTTCCATATACCTTTAGTATCTTGAAAACTCCAATTACACCTGAGTAAACGGCAGGGAATGCAGTCCTAGTCTGTGTAATCTCTGATAATTTAACACTCCAGTACACCTCTGCCTTTGGATGAGACATGAAACCAAGGAACCATTTATGTTCCCTGGGAGAATGTAATGGATCACCTGGTGCTATTTCCTAAAGAGAAACAAAGTTCTCACCAGTATCCAAGAAAATAATTCTCCCAACCGCATCACTAAAGCAGATTTAGCTTGGTTGTCAGAGGAAGAGGTGGCAATGAATGACAAATAGTGTACTGCAGTGATTGGTGCCCGGTCCCCTGTTGTTTGTCATTCACATTAACGATTTGGACAAAAATGTAGGTGACATGATCAGTAAATCCATGGACAACAGCAAGATTGGTGCAATAACGGACAGTGAAGAAAGTTGTCTGAGTGTTCTGTGTCAGTGGGCATAGGAATGGCAGATGATAATTAACTTAGGACAAGTACATAGTTCCCTGGAAGTGGTGACACAGACAGACAGGATTGTAAAGAAGGTGCGTGGTGTGCTTGCCTTCATCGGTAGGGCATCGAGTACAAGGTTGGGATGTCTTGTTACAACTGTACCATCTTTAGTCAGGCCACACCTGGAGTGTACTGTTTCAATCTTGTAGACATAAATAAATATTTCATAAATGTAATCATAAATGAATATTACATAATCAGAATTAGGTGTATTAGCACCAGCATGTGTCGTGAAATTTGTTAACTTAGCAGCGGCAGCTCAATGCAATACATAATATAGAAGAAAATAATAATAACGATAACTAAATCAATTACAGCGTATGTATATTGAATAGATTAAATATTGTGTAAAAAAAGAAAAACTGAAATATTATATTTTAAAAAGATGAGGTTGTGTTCAAGGGCTCAGTGTCCATTTAGGAATCGGATGGCAGAGGGGAAGAAGCTGTTCCTGAATCGCTGAGTGTGTGCCTTCAGGCTTCTGTACCTCCTACCTGATGGTAACAGTGAGAAAAGGGCATGGCCCGGGTGTTAGGGGTCCGTAATAAAGGATGCTGCCTCATGGCCTGGGTACTTTGTAGGCTGTTACCCAGGATGGAGCCAACTAAACTTACAACCCTCTGCAGCTTCTTTCGGTCCTTTGCAGTAGCCCATCTCCACCCCCCACACCAGACAGTGATGCAGCCTGTCAGAATGTGATTAGACTAGAAAGAGTGCAGAAAAGATTCACCAAGATGGTGGGCAGAGTTAAAGTTGATTGTCACTATGGCTCCCATTCACAAAATTTGTCTGAATTGTTCAATCTACGTACATCAGTGAATAGATATGCAGAGTCAAAGCAGCTGTCAGAAACACTCCTGTTTCCTTCCTCTGTTCACCATCTGACGTTCCAACACAAACGTCTGGAGTGATGGAGCTGGTGACAGTGACTGACATGTCTGAGTGTTCGATGAATGCCATGTACAGCTTTTTCTTCTCTGATGGACTGTTGACCACATCATGAGATGAGGGAAATTAGGTTGCAATCATGTTGAATGCAGCCAGTGAGGAATTTCCACCAGTGAAGAATTGGCATCGAGCTCCAGTTATGAGCAGCAGACACTATGGAAACTGGTCAGAATTGGAATGGAAATTTCAGCAACTTTCTGTGAAATTTATGTTTTCTCCATAATCAGTTGTTGTGGATGTTCGGAGGAAGAAACTACGGATCTTAATGAACTCCTTAAGGTCTGGCCATTGGAACCAGAAGGAGCAGCCAGTGCAGAAATTGGCAGCAGGTGACATGTAAAGACTGGGCTGGAGACCCACGTGGAAAATAGAGTGGGCACCATGAATTATTCATTCTTGCCTGGCACTGCAGTTCAGTGTCTTGTTAATCTACTACAGGGTCTGCTGGTGCAGGTCTGGGTCACAGGTTGGCACACTGGGTGGGAATTGGCATCTTCCCTTCACTGGGACATCAGTGTAAGAGTTTGGTTGTTGCAACCACTGGAAGTTTTCATTGACATTTCTCTGGAGCTTTGTTACATGTTTGCTTATTTGATTTATTTTTAATTGCAGGCCTTTCACCGTTGGACTTTGTTGTGATTTGTGTGATGATCGTAGGATTGCAGCTTTCCTCATTTTATATCAATCTACTTCCGTATGTGACCGAGATCTGGGAATTACTGGAAGGTATCTGTCATTGTTTAATACACACTTGGATATCACTTTGCAAGCAAGTAAAATGTGACATATCTTCAAAAAGAAAAGGGTATCAAATTAAATCTCATCTGAATTAACAACACCTTATCCCAATTCTTCCAGTCCTCTACATTTAGGTGAAGTTGTCCTGTTCATTCCAGTTACGAGCTGATGTTTTGCAGTGACACAGAATGCCTGGAAATATTTGGGAATTGTCTCTGAACTGACTCCAGAGGGGTCTTTAACAGAAGGGGCCCTGAGAGGGGCTGACTCAGTTCATTTGTGTTTCACATTGTGTTGAACTTCAATGTAACAGAAAATCAGTTTGGAGCTGATGATCGAGGGAAAGGTTCCCCCCATGATCCTGACAGTGATAAGGTTGGGAAGAGGTAGGACTGTCACTTGGATACTTACAACAACATTTTCATTCAACAGCAGCTTTCAGCTCTGTGGCTTTTACCCCCAAGTTCCTTTCCAGCTTATAAAACATCAAAGTTCAAAATATTGTTATTCCTTCCTCATGTCCTCATTCAGGAACTTCCTGGCCAAGTCCACTTCACAAATAAACTTTCAATTCAGATTATAGTTCAAGAATAGTAGCAAAACCTCCAGCTCCTGGTATTAATATAATGAATTATATATATTCGTAAGGTTGTGCCTTACAAGCCTGATTGAATTTTTTGAGGGTGTGACTGAACACATTGATGAAGGAAGAGCAGTAGATGTAGTGTATATGGATTTCAGCAAGGCATTTGATAAGATCTCCCATGCAAGGCTTATTCAGAAAGTAAGGAAGCATGGGATCCAAGGGGACATTGCTTTGTGGATCCAGAACTGGCTTGCCCACAGAAGGCAAAGAGTGGTTGTAGATGAGTCATAGTCTGTATGGAGGCCAGTGACCAGTGGAGTGCCTCAGGGATCTGTTCTGGGACCCTTACTCTTTGTAATTTTGTATAAATGACCTGGATGAGGAAGTGGAGGGATGGGTTAGTAAGTTTGCTGATGACACAAAGGTTGGAGGTATTGTGGATAGTGTGGAGGGCTGTCAGAGGTTACAGTGGGACATTGATAGGATGCAAAACTGGGCTGAGAAGTGGCAGATGGAGTTCAACCCAGATAAGTGTGAAGTGGTTCATTTTGGTAGGTCAAATATGATGACAGAATATAGTATTAATGGTGAGACTCTTGGCAGTGTGGAGGATCAGAGGGATCTTGGGGTCCGAGTCCACAGGACGCTCAAAGCATCTGTGAAGGTTGACTCTGTGGTTAAGAAGTCATATGGTGTATTGGCTTTCATCAATCGTGGAATTGAATTTAGGAGCCGAGATGTAATGGTGCAGCTATATAGGACCCTGGTCAGACCCCGATTGGAGTACTGTGCTCAGTTCTGGTAGCCTCACTACAGGAAGGATTTGGAAGCCGTAGAAAGGGTGCAGAGAAGACTTAAACAGATGTTGCCTGGATGTGGAGCATGCCTCGTGAGAATAGGTTGGGTGAACTCAGCCTTTTCTCCTTGGAGCGATGGAGGATGAGAGGTGACCTGATAGAGGTGTATAAGATGATGAGAAGTATTGACCGTGTGGATAGTCAGAGGCTTTTTCCCACGGCTGAAATGGTTGCCACAAGAGGGCACAGGTTTAAGGTTCTGGGGAGTAGGTACAGAGGAGATGTCAGGGGTAAGTTTTTTACTCAGAGAGTGGTGAGTGCATGGAATGGGCTGCTGGCAACAGTGCTGGAGGCGGATACAATGGCGTCTTTCAAGAGACTCCTGGATAGCTACATGGAGCTTAGAAAAATAGAGAGCTATAGGTAAGCGTAGTAATTTCTAAGAGAGGGATATGTTCAGCACAACTTTGTGGGCCGAAGGGCCTGTATTGTGCTGTAGGTTTTCTATGTTTCTATGAAAAGTTCTGTGAAGCTTCAGAGGCAAATTGCAAAATAATATGTCAGCAAGTCACAGGGAACAATAATGATGCCGGTGACCCTGGACTGAACATAGAGTTCGGTTTGAAAGGAAGAGCACAAGTGGAGAGTTTCAGACAGGGAAAGTCAGAGTTTGATCTTTGTGGTAAATCAAGGCACACACACCAGTGGTGGAGAGATGAAGATCAGGAGTTCACAGGAGAAGAGAGTTAGAGAAGTGAGGAAATTTCAAATGCATCTGGACTAAACTGTTGTAGAACTGGGTCAGGGAATGTGAGGTATAAAGATTCAGCAGGTTCTGAGAGCACAGATGAGATTTTAATCATTAGGCAAACAAACATCCCTGAATCAGTAAACATCAACATGGTTTTGTGAGAGGGATATCATGTTTGATCTCCTGCGAGCACGGAGTTTAAAAAGGGGCCCACTTTAGGAACGGGCAACGGAGTGCGCGGAGTTTAAAAAGAGGCACACTTTTAGGAGCGGACAGTGGAGTGCGCGGGAGCAGAGTGCTGGCCTTTCGCTTAGTGGGCTTTGGCGCAAGGGGACTTCAGTGAGAGGGAATCAGTGAGCCTGAGTACGTGCTTGCTGAGGTAAAAAAGGTAAGGTCAGTAGGTACTTTTTTCATTTATTCTGACTAATCTGGGATCAGGTAATGGGGGAGACAGTTAGAGCAGTGGTGTGCTCCGTATGCAGTATGTGGGAGGCCAGGGTCAACACAGTTGTCCCTGATGGCCACACCTGCAAAAGGTGCATCCAGCTGCAGCTCCTATCAGACCGAGTTCGGGAATTGGAGCAGGAGCTGGATGAACTACGGATCATTCGGGAGGCAGAGGCAGAGATAGATAAGAGTTATCGGGAGGTAGTCACACCGAAAAGACAGGAGGTAGGCAAATGGGTGACAGTCAAGAGAGGCAGGGGGAGCAGACAGAGAGAGCAGAGCACCCCTGTGGCCATTCCCATCAACAATAAGTATACCGTTTTGGATACTGTTGGTGGGGATGACCTACCAGGGACAAGTTGCAGTGGTCCTGTCTCTGGCACTGAGGTTGGACCCTCGACTAGGAAGGGGAGGAGGGAAGAGAAGAGAGCGGTAGTGATAGGGGATTCTATAGTCAGGGGGGTGGATAGGAGATTTTGTGGGGAAGATCGGGAGTCTCGGATGGTATGTTTCCTCCCTGGTGCCGGGGTCTGGGACATCTCAGATCGGGTGCAGGTTATTCTCGAGAGGGAGGGCAAGAACCCAGATGTTGTGGTCCATTATGGGACCAACGACATGGGTAGGATGAGTGAGGGGGTCCTGCGTAGTGAGTTCAGGGAGTTAGGTGCGAAGCTGAAGAGCAGTATCTCCAGGGTAACAATCTCAGGATTGCTACCTGTGCCACATGCGAGTGAGGCAAGGAACAGGAGGATTATACAGATTAATACATGGCTGAGAGGATGGTGCAGGAGGGAGGGCTTCAGGTTTTTAGATAATTGGGCTTTGTTCCAGGGAAGGTGGGATCTGTTCCGACAGGACGGTTTACACCTGAACTGGAGCGGTACTAACATTCTTGCAGGAAAGTTTGCTAGTGCTTCTCGGGGGGAGGGGGGGTTTAAACTAAATTTGCAGGAGGCAGGGATCCAGAATGTGAGAGAGGATAGCGAGATGAAGAATAAAGGACAGGTGGGGACTACACGGTTCCAGAATATTAAGTGTGTAGTAGAGAAAGGTGAGGCGAAACAAGTGATAAGGAGGACACATGTACAGAAGGATGGTCTGACGGAACATGGAGTTAAATGTGCAGAAAGAATAAGTAAATTTAGAAAGGACAACAAAATTCAAGGGGCGTATAGCCCAAGGGGAGTTCGGGGAGCTGGGTTAAGCACAATAGGCAGCGATTCAAACAGAGAGAGGAGAAATGGGCTAAAAATTCTATATCTGAATGCACGGAGTGTCAGAAATAAGGCGGATGAGCTTGAAGCCCAGGTGCGAATGGGTAACTATGATGTTGTTGGGATAACGGAGACATGGCTGCAGGGAGATCAGACCTGGGAAATGAATGTACAAGGGTATACGTGCTATCGTAGGGACAGAAATGTGGGCAGAGAGGGTGGGGTGGCCCTGTTGGTGAGGAATGAGATTCAGTCCTTTGCAAGGGGGGTCATAGGATCAGGAGAAGTAGAGTCTGTGTGGATAGAACTGAGGAACAGTAAGGGCAAAAGGACCCAAATGGGTGTTGTCTACAGGCCACCAAACAGTAGCATGGATATTGGGTACAAGTTGAATAGGGAGTTAACATTGGCATGTGGCAAAGGTAATGTCGCAGTAGTTATGGGGGATTTCAACATGCAGGTGAACTGGGAGAATCACGTTGGTGCTAGACCCCAGGATAGGGAGTTTGTAAAGTGCCTACGGGATGCATTCTTGGAACAGCTTATGTGAGAGCCGACCAGGGACAAGGCTATTCTGGATTTAGTGTTGTGTAATGAACAGGATTTGATAAGCAATCTTGAAGTAAAGGAGCCATTAGGAGGTAGTGACCATAATATGATAAGTTTGTATCTGCAGTTTGAGAGGGATAAGGGCAGATCGGAGGTGTCAGTGTTGCAGTTGAACAAAGGAGACTATGGAGCCATGAAGGAGGAGCTGGCCAAAGTTAAGTGGACTGATATCCTAGCAGAAAAGACAGTGGAACAGCAATGGCAGGTATTCTTGGGAATAATGCACAAGGTGCAAAATCAGTTCATCCCCTGGAGAAGGAAGGATTCAAAGGGGGGAAGAGGCCACAGTGGTTGACAAAGGAAGTCAGAGATTGTATAGCATTAAAAAAAAAGGAAGTATGACAGAGCTAAGGTGAGTGGGAGGATGGATGATTGGGAAATTTTTAAGGAACAACAGAACTTAACTAAAAAGGCAATGCGGGGAGAAAAAATGAGGTACGAACGCAAGCTAGTCAGGAATATAAAGGAAGATAGCAAAAGCTTTTTTAGGTATGTGAAGAGAAAGAAGATAGTTAAGAACAATGTTGGGCCCTTGAAGAATGAATTGGGTGAAATTGTTATGGGAAACAGAGAAATGGCAGAAGAATTTAATAAGTACTTTAGATCTGTCTTCACTAGGGAAGACACAAGCAATCTCCCAGATGTATTGATGGGCCAAGGACATAGGGTAACAGAGGGAAGGAAACGGTGATGAGTAGACTAATGGGACTGAAGAGTTAACAAGTCCCCAGGTCCAGATGGTCTGCATCCTAGGGTACTAAAGGAGGTGGCTCTGGAAATTGCGGATGCATTGGTAATCATTTTCCAATGTTCCTTAGATTCAGGATCAGTTCCTGAGGATTGGAGAATGGCTAATGTTATACCACTTTTTAAGAAAGGAGGGAGGGAGAAAACAGAGAACTATCGTCCTGTCAGCCTAACATCAGTAGTTGGGAAGATGCTAGAGTCCATTATTAAAGATGAAATAGTAGCATATCTCGATAGCAGTGATAGGATTGGGCCGAGCCAGCATGGATTTACCAAGGGCAAATCATGCTTGAGTAATCTATTGGAGTTTTTCGAGGATGTAACCGGGAAGTTAGACAAGGGAGATCCAGTGGATGTAGTGTACCTCGATTTTCAGAAGGCATTTGATAAGGTCCCACATAGGAGATTGGTGGGTAAAATCAGAGCTCATGGCATTGGGGGGAAGATATTGACATGGATATGTTACGAAACGCATAACTGGGTGTCTTACCAGCAAAGATAGAAGTGTTCATTGGAGTCTGGTGATACTATTTTCAATGGTATTTATTAGTAAAAATATACAAAAATAATATCAATGCCAATACACAGATAATATACGTCAGCAATGCTAAACCTAAAAGTGTGAGTATATTAATAATCAATAAGAAATAGCTCTATCGTTGTCTAGGGGATAATGAATTGTCAGATGGAAATATAAAGTTCAGTTCAGTTCATGCAGGCTGCGGTAGTTTTTGGTCACTGTGTTTCAATTGTTGAAGAGAGAGAGAGAAAACATGTAAACAGTAACAGTTATTATCTTGCCAACCTTCCTTTACGATCTTGATCCATCGATGCAATGTTGTTGTGGCCATTCAAATATGACCCCTCCGTCCTTTAGCTAGACCATTCTTCCGTGTTGGACTCGTCACCCAGGCAAGGGTGGACACACATACAAGCCTCCACCAGTCTCGCTACAAAACACTGTGAGTTAAAATTTACCGAGCCTTCATTTGGTCTTCGATGTCCCACACTGTCTCGTGGGTTTCTGATGCTCACTAGCGTTTCTCCTGGTGCGTCTGAGGGTGTTACCCCAGACCTTACTTTTATCCCCACTCACGGGGTCTCAGGTGTCAGTCAGGTTGAGATTATGTAACCCATCAAACCAGCCCACTCTGGTTGCCCCCTGAGGGATTTCAATGAATAGAACAGTACCAAGTAAACAATCCTTCTCCAAAAGACAATAGCAGTAAATCAATGGCTTTTGTCAGTAGGAGACATTCCACCTAAGCTGTGTCTCTCTCTCATTAACTTTCATGAGCTGTTATCAATAACAACTGCCCTGGCAGCGTTCCTTTGTCTCTCTCACTTCCTTGATAACAGCATCGAAATAGTAACGATTTGCGATTCTCCAAAAAGGGGGGGGGGTGGCATTGGTGACTCTGCACCCTTCTGCCCATCAGAGGTGTTCATCCTTCATAACAGATAGAAAACTGGTTGGCAGATAGAAAGCAAAGGGTAGCGGTGAATGGGTGTTTCTCGGAATGGCAGGTGGTGACTAGTGGGGTGCCACAGGACTCGGTATTGGGACCACAGCTGTTTACGATTTACATCAACGATTTAGATGAAGGCATTGAGAATAACATCAGCAAGTTTTCTGATGATACTAAGCTGGGTGGCAGTGTGACATGTGATGAGGATGTTAGGAGAATTCAGGGAGACTTGGATAGGCTGGGTGAGTGGGCAGATACTTGGCAGATGACGTTTAATGTGAATAAGTGTGAGGTTATCCACTTTGGGAGCAAGAACAGGAAGGCAGATTATTATCTGAACGGTGTAGAGTTAGGTAAGGGAGAAATACAAAGAGATCTAGGAGTCCTTGTTCATCAGTCACTGAAAGTGAATGAGCAAGTGCAGCAGGCAGTGAAGAAGGCTAATGGAATGTTGGCCTTTATTACAAAGGGAATTGAGTACAAGAGCAAGGAAATCCTTTTGCATTTGTACAGGGCCCTGGTGAGACCACACCTGGAGTATTGTGTACAGTTTTGGTCTCCAGGGTTAAGGAAGGACATCCTGGCTGTAGAGGAAGTGCAGCGTAGATTCACAAGGTTAATTCCTGGGATGTCCGGACTGTCTTACGCAGAGAGGTTAGAGAGACTGGGCTTGTACATGCTGGAATTAAGGAGATTTAGAGGGGATCTGATTGCAACATATAATATTATTAAGGGATTGGACAGGTTAAAGGCAGGAAATATGTTCCAGATGCTGGGAGAGTCCAGTACCAGAGGGCATGGCTTAAGAATAAGGAGTAGGTCATTTAGGATGGAGTTAAGGAAAAACTTCTTCTCCCAGAGAGTTGTGGGGGTCTGGAATGCACTGCCTCAGAAGGCAGTGGAGGCCAATTCTCTGGATGCTTTCAAGAAGGAGCTAGATAAGTATCTTATGGATAGGGGAATCATGGGATATGGGGACAAGGCAGGAACCGGGTATTGATAGTAGATGATCAGCCATGATCTCAGAATGGCGGTGCAGGCTCGAAGGGCTGAATGGTCTACTTCTGCACCTATTGTCTATTGTCTATTTATTGGCCTCTTTTTACAGTGATAACGTGCTGTGGGTAAAGGTGGATCTGCTGTGTTTAGATCTCCAGTGAACATTTACTATGGTGTCATATCAAAGGTTATTGTGGAGAATGTGAAACAGGAAGAAGACAGTCGGCATAAATGGGTCTTTTCTGGTTGTCTGGATGTAAAAGTGGATGCCGCTGTGTTTGGTTCTGGGAACAGAGATTTTCATAATTTTCTGTAATGTTCTTGCTGAGGGAGATGAAGGTACCAATGATACGGTGGTTAAATTTGACACCAGCATAAAGAGAAAAGTAAATTGTGATAAGGACATATGGAAGGTCCAAAGCGATGAGAATGGGCAAATCATCTGACAAATGGATTGTAAGGTGGCAGAATGTGGAATTGTTCATTTTGTCAGGGAAAACGAAGGAGTGTATTATTGAAATGGGGAGAGGCTGCAGATACAGTGGGAGCTGGGTTCACTGGGCATCATTAGCAACTGTCTCAATTTCAGCTTCAGCAAGTAATCAGAGAAGCTATCAGAATGTCACATTTATTGTAGAGTGAACTGACTATACAAGAGTTAAAATTATCTTCTGTTAAATAGGACACGTTCAAGTTTATTGTCATCTGACTGTACATAATACAACCAAATGAAACAAATATTCCTCCAGACCACGGTGCACCCACAAAACACAGATCACTCACAGCACAGAAAACAAAATATTACCACAAATACATTAATACAACATAACTCAGAGTGCATGTAGTGTGCAGCACAGGTAAACAGTAAACAGCTTGCTGAGGGGGAGCAGTTTCAAGTTGCTGGGTGTCAACATCTCTGAGGATCTATCCTGGCCCAACATCTTTTTTTTTAAACTTTTTTTTATTGAGTTTTTAAATGATTACAGAAAGAAAAAAAATAACCTTCCCCCCTCCCCTTAGCCCCTCCACTTAGCCCCTCCCCCCTCATATCCCTATAGAAAAAAAGAAAAAGAAAAAAAAGTAAGAAAGAGAGAGTGCCTGGATATCGGAAGATCCCCACATGCTCCACGGAGTTCGTAATAACTTTAGTATATATATTTATTTCTTTCCCCAAATAACCAATTATTAACTTCGGAGCACCTATATATTTAATCCTGTCTTTTGTAAATAAGGGCGCCAAATTTTCAAAAATGTTTCATATTTATCTCTTAAATTATAAGTAATTTTTTCAAGTGGAATACAGCTGGAAATTTCATTCTTCCAACGATCTATACTTAAGTATGAATCCGATTTCCAAGTAACTGCAATAGCCTTTTTGGCTACTGCCAGTGCAATTTTTATGAATTCTTTCTGATATTTATTCAATTTGGGTTTCGATTTTATCCCTTCAATATCGCCTAATAAAAATAATATTGGATTATGTGGAAGTTGTATTCCAATAATTTGTTCCAATAAAACTCTTAAATTTGTCCAAAAAGGTTGAATTTTAGAACAAGACCAAGTAGAATGTAAAAAACTATTGATTTCTTGGTTACATCAGAAACACTGATCAGATAAATTTGGATTTAATTAATTTATTTTTTGTGGTGTAATATATAATTGATGTAAAAAATTATATTGCACTAATTTTAACTGGACATTTATTGTATTTGTCATACTATCAAGACATAGTCTTGACCAATTTGTTTCTTCAATTTTAATATTCAAGTCACTTTCCCATTTTTGTCTTGACTTATGGATTCCTTGTTTAATTGCCTGTTTTTGAATCAAGCTATACATACAAGAAATAAATTTTTTAGTTTTTCCTTTTTGAATTAAAGTTTCTATTTCATTAGATTTCGGCAATAACATTGTTTGACCTAATTTTTCTCTTTTTTGTTAAAAGTTTTGTTAATTGGAAGTAACAAAAAAGAGTGTTGTTTGATACTTTATATTTATTCTTTAATTGATCAAATGACATTAATATACCTCCTTCAAAACAATCTCCTATATATTTAATCCCTTTTTGAAACCAATTATATAAAAGTTGATTATCCATTGTAAAAGGAATAAGTCTATTTTGAATTAAAGATCTCTTTGCTAATAAAGATTTCTTTGTGTCATCATCAACATTTATCTTATTCCATAAGTCAATTGTTACGTATTCAGGCAACAATAAATATATGTGAGTTAGGCAAGGGTTTTTATAACAAATAACACATTTATTAAACACTGAAAACAAACCCCCCAAAAGTAAACAAACACTAACGTAACCGGAAAACAGCTGCTGTGCGGCAGCTTCACAGTTCTTAAAGCGATGTTGCCAGAAGTTCAAAATGCTCACAGTCCATTTAAAAGGAGAGACTTTTTAAGGCAATTTAAATTCTCTTCCATGTCGTTTTCCTTCAATCCCCGGCATCGAACTCTTCCCACGTAGAATTTTATGAAAACGTAACGGCTTAAAGGCACTGACCTTTTCTTCCACACTGTCCTCAATCTTCAGCTATCCCGCAGAGATTAACGCAAGAACAGTCAACGAAATCCTTCCGAATGAGGATCACACAAGGTCGAACCCATTCCACCGTCGAAATTCGATTCTCCTCAATCTTTAACTCCCGAACTTTTATCTTCACTCTCCACAGTAAATAAACTGCTGGCAATGACCTTTTAAACTTTAGGCATTAGATAAAACTTCATTTTTCAACTAAACTGCGTCATCACATTAAATCACGCAGTGGCATGAAGTCAGCTTGGCAAATCCAGCCACGAACTGCCCCTCCCCACAGGGTGGGGTCTTCCTTTTATACCCTGTAAAAAAAAACCTGTCACATGATCTCTACTGGCGGGAAAATGACGTCACTCCACCATCACAAGACCATTACCTCAAGTCCAGTATAACTTCAACCCCAGTCACGTGACAAGAGTACCACTGTCATGTGTCACGAGTACGTAACACAATCAAATGTTTTAATATAGGAGATTCTTTCTTTTCCCGTATCCATTTAGATTCCCATTTATATATAAAATCTTCTGGTGTATTTTCTCATATTTTATCTAGTTCTATTCTAATCCATGCCAGTCTATCTTTCTCAAAAAAAGATGCAATAAATCTAAGTTGCTTTGCTTTATAATAATTCTTAAAAGTTGGAAGTTGTAACCCTCCTAGATCAAATTTCCATGTCAATTTTTCCAATAATATTCTTGACATCTTACCTTTCCAAAGAAACTTCCTCACATATTTATTTAACTCTTGAAAAAACTTCTGGGGTGGTTGTATTGGTAGTGATTGGAATAAATATTGTAGTCTAGGGAATATATTCATTTTTACGGTATTTACTCTACCTACTAATGTTTTTGGTAATATCATCCGTTTATCAAGATCTTCTTGAATATTTTTCACTAATGGTAAGTAATTTAATTCATATAAGTTCATTATCAACTCTTATACCTAAATATTTTATACCATTTGTCGGCCATCTAAATTGAGTTATTAATCGACATTGACTATAATCTCCTTTAGTAAGAGGTAAAATTTCACTTTTATCCCAATTTATTTTGTAACCTGATATTTTCCCATATTCTTCTAATCTAGAGGATAATTTACACAATGAGTGCAATGGGTTTGTTAAATAAAGCAGAACATCATCAGCAAATAAGTTAATCTTGTATTCCTCCTGGTTAACTCTGAAACCCTTAATATCTGGGTCCATTCTAATTAATTCAGCTAATGGTTCTATTGCCAACACAAATAAAGCAGGTGATAATGGACAACCTTGCCTAGTTGACCTTGTTAACTGAAATGGTGTTGAAATTTGACCATTTGTCACTACTTTAGCTTTGGGATTAGTTTTTAAGGTTTTAATACATTTTATAAAAGATACTCCTAATCCATATTTTTACAATACCTTAAATAAAAAATCCCATTCCAATCTATCAAATGCTTTTTCTGCATCTAAAGCAACTGCCACACTCATTTCCTCCCTCTTTTGAGCCAAATGAATTATACTAAATAACCGAGTTACATTATCTGCCGATTGTCTATTTTTAATAAATCTTGTTTGATCCATATGTATTAATTTTGGTAAGTATTTAGATAATCTGTCAGATAGGATTTTTGCTATTATTTCATAATCAGTGTTTAACAAAGAAATGGGTCTATATGATGTTGGCTTTAAAAGATCTCTATCTTTTTTTGGCAATGCTATTAAAATAGCTGTCGAAAAAGATTCTGGAAGTTTATACGTTCTTTCCGCTTGATGTATTAACTCCATAAAAGGATGAATTAATAAATCTTTAAACTTATTATAAAATTCAGGTGGAAAACCATCTTCTCCTGGAGATTTATTACTTTGAAATGATCCTAGAGCTTCTTCGACCTCTTTTAATGTAAAAGGCATATCTAATCCCTTCTGTTCCGTATTCAATTTTGGAAGAGTTATTTGTGATAAAAACCTTTCTATCTTGACATTATCATTTTGTGATTCTGATTTATACAATTCAGAATAAAAATTCTTGAAAGTTTCATTAATTTCTAAAGGTTTATAAGTAATTTTATTTACTCTTGTTCGAATTGCATTTATTGTTTTAGAAGTCTGGTCTGTTTTTAACTGCCATGCAAGGACCTTATGTGATCTTTCACCTAGTTCATAATATCTCTGTTTAGTTCTCATAATTGCTTTTTCTGTTCGATATGTCTGAAGTGTATTATATTGTAACTTCTTGTTAATAAGTTGTCTTTGTTTTTCTTCTGTCATATTTCTTTGAGATTCTTTTTCTAATTTTGTAATCTCTTTTTCCAATTGATCTATTTCTATCATATATTCCTTCTTAATTTTAGAAGTATAACTTATCATCTGACCTCTCCAATATGCCTTCATTGCTTCCCACAATATAAATTTATCATCAACTGAATGTGAATTTGTATCTAAAAAGAACTGAATCTGCTTTTTCATAAAATCACAAAAATCTTGACATTTTAGTAATATTGAATTAAATCTCCATCTATAAATTGATTCCTCTATCTATCATTATCATTGTCATTATCAAAGGAGAATGATCTGACAATATTCTTGCTTTATATTCCATATTTTTCACTGTCTTGAATATTCGTTGATAATAGGAAAAAATCTATCCTTGAATATGTTTTATGTCTATTTGAATAAAATGAATGATCTCTTTCTTTTGGGTTAATTCTTCTCCATATATCAATCAAATTTATATCTTTCATCAATGATAGAGTTAATTTTGCTACTTTTGATTTTGTGACAACCTTTGTTGACCTATCTAAAACTGGGTCTAGACAAAAGTTAAAATCTCCACCTATTAATATTTTGTCATGTGCGTTAGCCAAATTCAAAAAGAGCTCTTGTATAAATTTTACATCATTTTCATTTGGTGCATAAATATTCATAAGAGTCCATAGTTCTGAAAAAATTTGACAATGTATAATTACATATCTCCCCGCTGAATCAATTAATACATTTTGTATTTTAATTGGTAAATTTTTATTAACCAAAATTGCAACTCCTCTCGCCTTTGAATTAAATGAAGCTGCAATAACATTTCCAACCCAGTCTCTTTTTAATTTCTGATGTTCTATCTCTGTTAAGTGTGTTTCTTGTAAAAAAGCTATATCTATTTTCATTTTTTTAATGTATGTTAAGATTCTTTTTCTTTTCACCGGTCCATTAAGCCCATTAACATTAAAACTTTAAAAATTCAGTAAATTAGTCATTATTTTTAATTGTGTTACTCCAATCTATAATAATACCTAATCTTTCAACTTTCGTGATATCTTGGGGAATCTTTTTTAAATTCTCCATGTTGCTATGTGTGTCCCCACCGATCATCCAGGCAGAAAGATAGAAGAAAAATAGATTATAAAGAAAAAAACAAAATACCCCCCCTACTAATGTTGTGAAAAAAAAGAACACAACATTACCCCCCTCTGTTGTACGGATCATGGCAATCACCATGATTACAGACGTGAATCCCGCAGTAATCGATCCAAAGCTCCCCAGCCCCCCCGCAACATAAAAAAGTATATATATATATATATATTAAAAAGAAGAAAAAAAATAGTATTCTCAGTTAGTATTTCTCAAATTTTGCCTTTCTCCCCGTTTCATCCTTAAATGTCCATCGCTTCCATTCACTGTCTCTGTCTTCATCTTTAATCCATTACGCTTGGAAATCTCTATGTGTAGTTAGTGAATAATTGGGAGTTTTTGTGCAAACTCCTCCGCTTCTAGATAATCGGTAAAAAATCTTCTTTTTCCATCCTCCAAAAAAATTATCAGTGTTGCTGGGTGACGCATTATAAATTTATAACCCTTTTCCCATAAAACTCTTTTCACTGGGTTAAATTCCTTCTTTCTCTTCAAAAGGTTATAACTTGTATCAGGATAGAAAAGAACTGCTTTGGCCCGTTTCTCTTTTTGGCACATTGGGCAGGATCTTTTCTTTATCTTGGTATCTTAAGCATTTTATCAAAATTGATCGTGGATTTTGATCAGCTTGAGGTCTTGACCTAAAGGCTCCATGAGCCCTTTCAATTTCAATTAGAGTTTCTCCTTCCATTTCCAAGTTTTCAGGGATCCATTTTTGAAAAATGTATTGGATCTTCTCCTTCTATATCTTCTTTAAGTCCAACAATTTTAATATTGTTTCATCTACTAAAATTTTCAAGCTTATCCATTTTTTCCAACAATTGTTTTCTTTCTGATGTCCAGGCAGTAATATCATCTTCCATTTTATTCATTCTTTCAACCATGTCTTCCGTTGTAGCTTCCAAATCTATAATTCTCTTTTCCATTTTTTCCTGTCTTTTTGTCATTTTATCAAACATAATCTCCATATTTATCATTTTTGGATTACTTTTAATGCGTTTACTTTTTTTAATTTACGCATTATTTGCATCAAAGTCTTTTCTATATTTCCAGAAAAACTTTTACCTCCATCTTCGTCTGATTCTTCCAGAGAATCTGAATCTACCTCAGATTCACTTTCACTTTCGGTTTCAATCGTAACTGGGATTTGTAGTTCTCGTTTGCACATGCTCCTTCTTTCACGTTTGCACAGTTCTCGTTGGTCTTTAGAAATGGTCGATGTTGCCGCAGTTTCCTGTTCTGTATCGCCGGAGGTGAAATGTACCTGAGCCCGCAGTTCTTTGGCAGAAGTGGGCGTTGAGTCTGTTCCAACTTGCGTTGTCTTCACGGTAGTAGTTTTCTTCATCTTCTGTTTGTGAGGCATAACTTGAAACAGTCCAGGGTAGTTTATAAGTAACTTTTAGAAAGTATTGACTAACTTTTCTTCACTTAAACATTAATTTACTGATTTTTTACGGGAGAGCTGGGTTCCTGCATCTCAATCCTACGTCATCACGTGACGTCCCCCCTGGCCCAACATCTTGATCCAATTACAGTGGCAGCGGCACGACAGCGGCTATATTTCCTGAGGAACTTGAGGACAGCTGGGATGTCACCAAAGACACTCACAACTTTCTATAGATGCACTTTGAAGAGCTTTCTAACTGATTGCATCACCGTCTGGTGTGAGGGGTCACTGTACAGGATCGGAATAAGCTGCAGAAAGTTGTAAACTCAGTCAGCTCCATCATGGGCACCAGCCTCCCCAGCATCCAGGACATCTTTTAAATGCGATGCCTCAAAAACACGGCATTGACCATTCAGGCCCCCCATCACCCAGGATATGCCCTCTTCTCATTGGTAAGATCAAGGAGGAGGTAGAAGATCTGAAGACACTGACGTGAAGTTCCAAACCAAACTTGAATCAACGATGGGATCCTCGACAGCTGTGGCAGGGTTTGAATGCTATCACCTCTTATAAAGTTAAATCAAGTGACATGGGAGACAGCAGAGCTTCACTTCCAGATGAGCTCAATGCTTTCTCTGCTCACGTTGACTATCAGAACATGGAGGAACCATCGCAAACTCCCGCATCCCCCGATGATCCAATTATCTGAAGTGCGGGTTGTCTTCAGGAGGGTGAATCCCAGGAAAGCATCTGGACCAGACTGGGTAACTGGCCACGTACTAAAATGCTGATCAACTGTCTGGTGTGTTCACTGAGATCTTTAACCTCTTGCTTCGGCAGAGTGTGGTACCACCTGCATCAAGCAGGCTTCATTCATATTGGTGTTCAGGAAGAGCGTGGTGACCTGCTTCAGTGACTATCGCCCAGTTACA
This sequence comes from Hemitrygon akajei, assembly GCF_048418815.1. Lineage (NCBI taxonomy): Eukaryota > Metazoa > Chordata > Chondrichthyes > Myliobatiformes > Dasyatidae > Hemitrygon > Hemitrygon akajei. The sequence goes on from NC_133125.1 coordinate 182,539,769, forward strand.
CTGAGGTACATCGACAGTGATGACGTGTTTTGACAGGTTGGTGACGAAACGTATCAGCTCCTGACTGAGAGGCGACTTGGATCCTCTCCAATTTGCATCCGGAGCAACAGGTCTACAGCAGATGCCATCTCAATGGCTCCTCATTTAATCCTGGAACATCTGGACAGCAAAGTCGCATACATCAGGATGTTAGTTATTAACTACAGCTCAGAATTCAATACCATCGTCCCCTCAAATCAAATCAATACGCTACAAGGCCTTGGCCTCAATATCTCCCTGTGCAATTGCATCCTGAATTTCTTCACTTGGAAACTCCAGTCAGCAGCGTCTCGCCTCAATCTCCATCAGCACAGGTGTACCACAGGGCTGTGAGCTTAGACCCTGCTCTACTTGCTTTACATCAATGAGTATATTGATTTGCTGCAGCATAGCCCAGTCAGTTCGGATTGGCAACAACATCTCCTCCACGATCTCCATCAGCACAGGTGACCACAGGGCTGTGAGCTTAGACCCTGCTCTACTTGCTTTACACTTATGACTGTGTGGCTGAGCACAGTTCCAATGCCACATTCAGGTTTGCTGACAACACCACTGTCACAGGCCAAATCAAAGTGTTGATGAATCAGCATACAGGAGGGAGATTGAAAATCTGTCTGAGTGGTGTCACAACAACAACCTCTCACTCAATGTCAGAAAGAGCAAGGAGTTGATTACAGACTTCAGGAGAAGGAAACCAGAGGTCCATGAGCCAGTCCTCATCAGAGGATCAGAGGCGGAGAGGGTCAGCAGTTTTAAATTCCTGGGTGCTACTATTTCAGAGGACCTGTCCCGGGTCCAGCACGGAAATGCAATTCTGAAGAAAGCATGGCAGCACCTGTACCATTTCCTGAGCAGTTGGCAGAGATTCGGCACGACATCTAAAACTTTGACAAACTTCTATTTCTAACTTCTACACTTCAATAGATGTGCAGTGGAGAGTATATTGACTGGCTTTATCATAGACTGGTATAGAAATATAATGACTTTGAACGGAAAACCCAACACAAAGTAATGGATTCATTCTAGTACATCACAGTTAAAACCCTCCAAACCATTGAGCACATCTACATGAAACACTGTCGTAGGAAAGCAGCACCCATCATCAGGGATTCCCACCAACCAGGTCATGCTCTCTTCTCACTGTGGCCATCAGGTAGAAGGTACAAGAGCCTCAGGACTCACACCACCAGGTTCAAGGACAGTTACTACCCCTCAACCATCAGGCTCTTGAACAAAAGAGGATAACTACACTCAACTTCACTTGTCCCATCCTTGAAATGTTCCCACAACCAATGATCTCACTTTCAAGGACTCTGTCTCATTATCTCATGTACTTGTTATTTATTCGCAGTTGTTGTCTTCTGCACTCTGGTTGATCTTTCATTGATCCTGTTATCGTTACTTTTCTAGTGATTTGCAGGGCAGCACACAAGAAAGTGAATCTCAGGGTTGTATATGGTGATATTTATGTACTTAGGTAATAAAATTGACTTTGAACTTTGAACAATTGACATTCTGTCAAGACCCTCAGGATTTTGACGGGGAACAGTACAGCACAGGAACTGGTCCTGAGGCAGAGTGTCTGTGCTGAACACGATACCAAATCAAACTCATCCCTTCTGCCTGAACACGATCCATATCCCTCCATCCCCTGCAGATTCTTCTGCCTGAACACGATCCATCTCCCTCCATCCCCTGCAGATTCTTCTGCCTGAACACGATCCATATCCCTCCATCCCCTGCAGATTCTTCTGCCTGAACACGATCCATCTCCCTCCATCCCCTGCAGACTCTTCTGCCTGAACACGATCCATCTCCCTCCATCCCCTGCAGATTCTTCTGCCTGAACACGATCCATATCCCTCCATCCCCAGCAGATTCTTCTGCCTGAACACGATCCATCTCCCTCCATCCCCTGCAGACTCTTCTGCCTGAACACGATCCATATCCCTCCATTCCCTGCAGATTCTTCTGCCTGAACACGATCCATATCCCTCCATCCCCTGCAGATTCTTCTGCCTGAACACGATCCATATCCCTCCATCCCCTGCAGATTCTTCTGCCTGAACACGATCCATATCACTCCATCCCCTGCAGATTCTTCTGCCTGAACACGATCCATATCCCTCCATCCCCTGCAGATTCTTCTGCCTGAACACGATCCATATCACTCCATCCCCTGCAGATTCTTCTGCCTGAACACGATCCATATCCCTCCATCCCCTGCAGACTCTTCTGCCTGAACATGATTGATATCCCTCCATCCCCTGCAGATTCTTCTGCCTGAACAGGATTGATATCCCTCCATCCCCTGCAGATTCTTCTGCCTGAACACGATCCATATCCCTCCATCCCCTGCAGACTCTTCTGCCTGAACATGATTGATATCCCTCCATCCCCTGCAGATTCTTCTGCCTGAACATGATTGATATCCCTCCATCCCCTGCAGATTCTTCTGCCTGAACACGATCCATATCCCTCCATTCCCTGCAGATTCTTCTGCCTGAACACGATCCATCTCCCTCCATCCCCTGCAGATTCTTCTGCCTGAACACGATCCATATCCCTCCATCCCCTGCAGATTCTTCTGCCTGTCTGAATGCCTTTTAAATGTCTCTCTCACCCCTGGCAGCCCACTCCAGACACTGGCACTCTGTAAAATAATTTGCCCTGCTGTCAGGAATGGGGGCAGATGGAGCCAAACGCAGGACACAGACACTGAAGTACTAGCGGAGGACAGGATGGGGATGCCATGGCATTTAAGGGTAGAGCTGGGATTCAGGTAGATAGAGTGTCAGGCAGGCAGAGTGGAGCGGGCTCCCGGAGGTCGAGTTCAGATAGACAGGCTCCCGGGGTTCAGGCAGACAGGCAGACAGGTCCCCGGGGTTCAGGCAGGCAGACCGGTCCCCGGGGGTTCAGGCAGGCAGGCAGACAGGTCCCCGGGGTTCAGGCAGGCCGGCAGACAGGCTCCCGGGGTTCAGGCAGGCAGGCAGACCGGTCCCCGGTGTTCAGGCAGGCAGGCAGACCGGTCCCCGGGGTTCAGGCAGGCAGGCAGACAGGCTCCCGGGGTTCAGGCAGGTAGACAGGTCCCCGGGTTCAGGCAGGTAGACAGGTCCCCGGGTTCAGGCAGGTAGACAAGTCCCCGGGTTCAGGCAGGTAGACAGGTACCCGGGTTCAGGCAGGCAGGCAGACCGGTCCCCAGGGTTCAGGCAGGCAGGCAGACCGGTCCCCAGGGTTCAGGCAGGCAGGCAGACAGGCTCCCGCGTTCAGGCAGGTAGACAGGTCCCCGGGTTCAGGCAGGTAGACAGGTACCCGGGTTCAGGCAGGCAGACAGGCTCCCGGGGTTCAGGCAGGCAGGCAGACAGGCTCCCGCGTTCAGGCAGACAGACAGGTCCCCGGGGTTCAGGCAGGCAGACCGGTCCCCAGGGTTCAGGCAGGCAGACAGACCGGTCCCCGGGTTCAGGCAGGCAGGCAGACAGGTCCCCGGGGTTCAGGCAGGCAGGCAGACCGGTCCCCGGGGTTCAGGCAGGCAGGCAGACCGGTCCCCGGGTTCAGGCAGGCAGGCAGACCGGTCCCCGGGGTTCAGGCAGGCAGGCAGACCGGTCCCCGGGTTCAGGCAGGCAGGCAGGTCCCCGGGGTTCAGGCAGGCAGACCGGTCCCCAGGGTTCAGGCAGACAGACCGGTCCCCGGGTTCAGGCAGGTAGACAGGTACCCGGGTTCAGGCAGGCAGACAGGCTCCCGGGGTTCAGGCAGGCAGGCAGACAGGCTCCCGCGTTCAGGCAGACAGACCGGTCCCCGGGTTCAGGCAGGCAGGCAGGTCCCCGGGGTTCAGGCAGGCAGGCAGACAGGTCTAGGTGGCTAGATAGGCTGGCGGAGAGCCCTCCCTGGGTGGGCCGCGTATGTCCCGGGTAGGTCCATCTCCCAGGCGGAAACACCAGAGGCCTGGGCACGCCGCGGACCCCTAGGCAGGTGCAGGGCACAATCCCAGGGTTCGGGCGGAAGAGGAGGATGGGGTAGAACCCCCGCCGGGCAGTGGCGGGTCGGCAAGTGGTAGGAACAGGCATAGGTCCAGGGTGACCAACACAACAGCCATGATAGCAGGAAAATCGGAAAAGGCCGGCAGACAGCATGACTGCGCAAGCAAAACAAACGAGCGGAGAAGTGGGACCAGTGCATGGGAAGAAAGGTGGGGCGGGGGGACCAACCTGGCAGTACTGGTACGGGGCAGAGAAGCACGATGAGGAGTAGATCTGAGCCCGGGCAGGATAACAGAATAAGAGAAGTGTTCGGAGCTGGCGGGGAAACAGAACAAAACGACCACCAGCCTGGTCCCAGTCCCAAGGCCCCTTATAAACACCTGCAACTCAATGAGTCACAGGTGTGTCTCCTTGAGCTAGGAGGGTCCTAACTAGTTCACCGGTGACGGGAGGGGCAACTGCAGGACCCGGAGTCCGGAGCACTCGGACCGGATCGAGACCCGGAACGCAGATTCCGGACCGGACCCTGACACCTGCACATCTCCTTTAAACTTTTTCCCATTGACCTTCAAACTACAGCCTCTAGTGTTTGATGTTTCAACCCTGGGAAAAAAGACTGACTGTCTGCCCTATCTATTCCCCTCATAATTTTATAAACTTCTGTCAGGTATCCCCCCACACCCCTCAGCCTCTGACACTCCAGATAAAACAATCTGAGTTTGCCCAACCTCTCTTTGTAGCTCATACCCTCTAATCCAGGCAGCATCTTGGTAAAGCTTTTCTGCACCCTCTCCAAAGCCTCCACATCCTTCAAACAAAACTGCACACAATATCTGTACAATGTCTGCAACTCTGCCAATATTTTTTTGTCATCAGAAAAGTTACCATCAACCTTGAACACTAGTCCCAAAGCTAAAGTAGTGACAAACGTTAGATTTCAACACCATTTCAGTTAACAAGGTCAACTAGACAAGGTTGTCCACTATCCCCTGCTTTATTTGTATTGGCGATAGAACCATTAGCTGGATTAATTAGAACTGACTCAGATATTATGGGTTTCAGAGTTAACTGGGAGGAATATAAGATTAATCTATTTGCTGATGATGTTCTGATTTATCTAACAAACCCATTGCATTTGCTGCGTAAATTATCTTTTAGATTGGAAGAATATGGGAAAATATCAGGGTACAAAATAAATTGGGATAAAAGTGAAATTCTGCCTCTTACTAAAGGAGATTATAGTTAATGTCGATTAGTAACTCAATTTAGATAGCCAGTAAATGGTATAAAGTATTTAGGTATAAGAGTTGATAATGATATAAAGAATCTATATAAATTAAATTATTTGCCATTATTGAAAAAAGTTCAAGAGGATCTTGATAAATGGATGATGTTACCAATAACATTAGTAGGCAGAGTCAATGCTGTAAAAATGAATATATTTCCTAGATTACAGTATTTATTTCAAACATTACCAATACAACTGCCGTAGAAGTTTTTTCACGAGTTGAATAAATGTGTGAGGAAATTTCTTTGGAAAGGTAAGACGTCAAGAATATTGTTGGAAAAATTGACCTAGGAAGATTATAACTCCCAAATTTTAAGAATTATTATAAAGCAAATCAACTTAGATTTATTGCATCTTTTTTTTGCTGAAGATAAACCTGCATGGATTAGAATAGAGCTAGATAAGATAGGAGAAAATTTCAACATTTTCATATGAATTAAATGGTCTGATCCTGAACCTTATTGTTACTATCCTGAATTGTGTGGATGGAGGTTGGGAGTCATTGGCACTACTGTATGTATTTAACATTATGCAATTACCCATGTTAGTTAGTTTTTTTTAGTTTTTTTTTTAGTTGTTTTTTTTGGGGGGGGTTTTCTTTTCTTTTTTTTTTCTTAATTCCTTTACATTATACTATGAGTTTGGGAGACTTTATGTATGGATTAATACATATTTGATTGTAAATTAATCTATTATGTACTCTCAAATGTTTTGTACTTATATTTTTCTTATGTTTTTCTTAAAAATTAATAAAAAGATTTGAAAAGAAAGAAAGAAAGATAGGAGAAAATATACCAGAAGATTTTATATATAAATGGGAATCTAAATGGATACGAGAAAAGAAAGAATCCCTTATATTAAAACATCTGATTGATTTATGGAACAAGACAAATGTTGATGATCAGATAAAGAAATCTTTATTAGCAAAGAGACCTCTAATTCAAAACAGACTCATTCCTTTTTCAATGAATAACCAACTTTTATATAACTGGTTTCAAAAAGGGATTAGATATATAGGAGATTGTTTTGAAGGAGGTATATTGATGTTGTTTGATCAATTAAAAAATAAATATAAAATATCAAATAACACTCTCTTCTGTTATTTCCAATTAAGGGCTTATTTAAGAGATAAACTGGGTCAAACAATGTTAATGCCGAAAGCTAATGAAATAGAAACTTTATTCAAAAAGGAAAAATTAAAAAATTTACTTCTTGTATGTATAATTTGATTCAAAAACAGACAATTAAACAAGGAATTCATAAGTCAAGACAAAAATGGGAAACGGATTTGAATATTAAAATTGATGAAACAAGTTGGTCAAGATTGCTTTGACAGTATGACAAATATAATAAATGTTCAACTTGGACTAGTACAATATAATTTTCTACATCAACTATATATTACACTGCAAAAAATAAATAGATTAAACCCTAACCTATCTGATCAATGTTTTCGATGTAATTGGTACTTTCCTACATTCTACTTGGTCTTGTTCTAAAATCCAATCTTTTTGCATAAATTTAAGAGTTTCATTGGAACAAATTATTGGAATACAACTTCCACATAACCCAATATTATTTTTACTAGGTGACATTGAAGGAATAAAACTGAAACTTAAATTGAACAATTATCAGAAAGAATTTATAAAAATTGTATTGGCAGTAGCCAAAAAGGCTATTGCAGTTACTTGGAAATCGGATTCATACTTAAATATGGAATGTTGGAATAATGAAATTTTTAGCTGCATTCCACTTGGAAAAAATTACTTATAATCTAAGGGATAAATATGACACATTTCTGAGTATTTGGTGCCCTTATTTACAAAAGATAGGATGGTATATATAGGTACTCCAAAGATAAAGATGTTGGTCCTTTGGGGAAATAAGTAAATACATATATTATACTTATTTTGAATTCCATGGAGCATGTGGTGATCTTCCGATATCCAGGCAGTTTTTCTTTTCTTTCTCTCTTTTTTTCCTCTTTTTTTCTTTCTTTTCTTTTTTTTCTTTCTTCTTCATTAGGGATATGTTATGGGGAGGGGCAAGAGGAGGGAGGAGGGTTATTAATCTTCTATGTAATCAATTAAATTCAATAAAAAAATTTAATCAGTAAAATAAAGAAAAGTTACCATTTAAATTTCCATCCAAGTCACTTCTGCATTACAAACAACAGAGGTCCCAGCACAGATACCTACAAAACACCACGAGTCACAGACCCCCACCCAGAATAACAACCATGCAGAAGAGCGTGGCCTCACTCTTACACAGCACAGCAGTAACAGAGAATGCTTGAATCAGCTGCTGAACAACAGCAACAACGGTAGGCTTCCAGTCTCCAGCTACAATGTCGTGTTTTGATAAAAATGTTACAGCACACTGTAATTGTAGGTTTTTTAAGGTTTTATTTAAAGTATAAAACAATCAGCATTGTAAACTTGTTCGGTTGTTAGATTTTCATCAACAACGATCTTTGCAAACTTATCACTGAGTTCCTCTGATCAGAAGATGCTTTATCATTGGGGATGGTCAGCTTGGCTTTGTGTGTGATAGTTCATCTTTAACCAATATTTTAAAGTTTCTTGAGAAAGTTACCAGGACAATTAATGAGGGCAAGGCAGTGGATGTTGTCTACGTGGATTTTAGCAAGGCATTTGACATGGTTCCACATGGGAGGTTGGTATGAAACGTTCAGACACTTGGTTTTCAGGATGAGATAGTAAACTGATTCATCCATAATTCATTGGAAGTTGTGTCATGGGTAGATAGGGTCATAAAGAAAGCTTTTGGCACATTGGCCTTCATAAATCAATGTATTGAGTACAGGAGATGCTTAGGTTGAAGTTGTCTAAAACTTTGGTAAGGTCTAATTTGGAGTACAGTGTGTAGTTTTGGTCACCTACCTCCAGGAAAGATGTAAATAATTTTGAAAGAGTACTTTTCATTATATTAATGCCAGGAGCTGGAGGTTTTGCTACTATTCTTCAACTATAATCAGTGTTGAAAATTTATTTCCACAGGGATCAGTGCTGGGTCTGTTGTTGTTTGTTATCTGTGTCAACAATCAGGTTGATAATGTGATTCACTGGATCAGTAAATTTGCAGCTGACACCAAGCGTGGGGGTGTCGTGGACAGCGAGGAAGGCTGTCATTGCTTGTGGGGGGATCTGGACCAGCTGGAAAAATGAGCTGAAAAATGGCAGATGGAATTGAATGCAGACAAGTGCTTGGTGATGCACTTTGGGCAGACCAACCAGGGCAGGTCTTACACAGAGAATGGTAGGGCAGTGAGGAGTGTGATAAAACAAGAGCATCTGGGAATACAGGTCCATAATTTATTGAAAGAGGAGTGGAATGTTATGTTGAAGTTGTATATGAAATTGGTGAGGCCCAGTTTGGAGTACTGTGTGCAGTTTTGGTCAACTACCAACAGGAAAGATGTAAATCAGGTTGAAAGAATGCAGAGAAAATTTGCAAGGATGTTGGAGGACCTGAGTTACAGGGAAAGATTGAATAAGTTAGGACTTTATTCCTTGGAAAGTAGAGGTTTGGGGGGAGATTTGACAGAGATTTTGAAGGGTACAGATAGGGTAAATTCAAGCAGGATTTTTCCACTGAGGTTGGGTGGATCGACAAATAGAGGTCATGGGTAAAGTTTCAAAGTGCATTTATTATCAAAGAATGTGGAAATTATACAACGTTGAGATTTGTTTGCTTACAGGCAGTCACAAAGCAAGGAACTCGAAGGAACCCAATTGAAGAAAATGAGACCAACTCCCCAGTGCCCAGAGAGAAAGAGAAACAGAAACACCAAAACAAATCAGATAAACAATAGAAGCGAGCAACAACAACAGCATTCCGAACCAAACTGAGTCTTTAGATCCAAATCCCTGGAGCAGCCTGGAGTAGGCCCAAAGCCTCGGTATTCACTTCATCATTTTAACGGGGTAAACAGCTGCAAAGTTCACAGACACGAAGCACAGCAACTGGGGGCAGTCTCACAGTCTTAGCGTCGCAGAGAGAGAAACCCTCAGACTATCTGAGCCAGTGTTTAAATTCAAAGTTCAAAGGACATTTTATTATCAAAGTATGTATACATTTTATAACCTTGAGATTCGTCTCCTAACAGACAGCCATGAAACAAAGAAACACAAACACTAACCCTGTATATCTGGAAAAAACCTAACACCCAATGTGTAGAGAATTAAAAGAAACATGTCCAGAGGAAAGTAAAAGAATAAATTAACCCACAAAAAAGACCTTTGAGCCTCCAAACCTCAGTGGTTGAAGTTGTTGGAACCTCACACTAGAACCCAGGCCCTGCTACTGGTGAATCACTACAGGCTGAGATTTAGCTTTCGAAAGAGCTGTTCTCGATCTCTCCAAAACGGCTCATTGCCCAGAGTGATCCAACCTCGTCCAACTCTCGACATCCTGCCTTTCCAGTCTCTATGGGCCAGCATTTAGATGGTCCAAACAGCAGATTGTACATCATATTAGGAGCCTTGAAAAAGCCACCCAGCGATTCGGTTCAGACCCGGATTTCACTGCTGAAGAAGCCGTTCTTGACCTCTCCAATTTGGCTCAGTGGTTACAGCGATCCATCCTCATACCCAGTTAGTTGGACGGACATCGAACTCCTCCGTCCCGTCTTCTCCCCTCTGAATCATTCACTCCAACTAACACGGTTCTAACTCCAAGTGCGGTGATCTTGCAGCGCACCAGCAGGGCACATCCTGTGAAATTTGCTTTGTCTTTGCTCGCTTCGTCATTGCTTGTGGTGGTAGTTTATCACAATTTATTTAAAATAAAATGTTATTAATAATGGGTTTAATCAAATTCCTTTGCTTTCAAACTAGCAGTGAGCTGTCTCATGCATTTGGTAGCGTCATCTTAAACTGGAAAGGTGAAAGTTTAAGAGGAAACTTGTTCATTCAGAGGGTCGTGAGATTCTGCATCAAAGTGCCAGCACAAGTGGTGCATGAGAGATCAATTTCAAAGTTTAAGGAAAGTTTGGATAGGTACATGGATGGTAGGGGTATGAGGGCTATGGTCCGATGCAGGTCGATGGGAGTAGGCAGTTTAAATGGTTCGGCATAGACTAGATGGGACAAAGGGCCTGTTTCTGTGCTGTACTTTTCTATGACTCTTTAGGTCCTGGCAACATCCTTACACAAGTCTCCTGTGCACACTTTCCAGCTGATGGCATCTCTCCTGTAGGAGGGTGACCAAAACTGCTTCACTACTGTAACAGGACTGGGAAATTTGTTAACATTCAGTGCTGGAAGGGAAATTGGTAATGAATGGATGGTATGCATCATGGGTAAGTTTAATGTGGAGAGGTAATGGGATAAAATCTAGACTGAGATAAAATTCCATGATGGGTCAACAAAGACAAAGAGAAAGGAGAGAGGCTGATGAATAGTCTGACCCACAAGTCTCCATGGAGACAGGAGACTGATGACACTGGGATCAGGAACAGAAAACAAGTTGCTGGAGGAACTCGGTGGGTCAGCAGCATCTGTGAAGGTAAAGGGGTTGCACACACAAAATGGTCCTGCCGAAGGGTTTCGGCCCGAAACATCAACTCTACTTTTCTCTGCCTGGCCTGCCGAGTTCCTCCAGCATTTTGTGTGTATTCCTCAGATTTCCAGCATCTGCAGATTTTCTCTTGTCTGAGGTAAAGGGGTTGTGAACATTTCAGGTTGAGACCTGATGCAGCTTGTTTTATTTTTACACAAACATTCACGGTTTGGTTCATATCGTTGAAAAACATCAAGGTGATGACCTGGGGGATAACTTTGGATTCTAGTTCATCCTCAGACTGTTCACTGGGCAAGAGCTGAATCTATTTGTGATTAGTTAAACCAGTTTATCAGACAACGTGTTTGGGCCTGTTAATCTTGAGTGAAAGTGATGGAAGTTGAGCTGATGGGCAGAGTCTCAGGTAAATGAGTTATAGTTATAATGGGGAAAGGGGATTTGGTGATATGAAGAGGGTTTGATTCAACACCTCAGTAACTCCTGCGATGTGGACGATAAGTTTGGGAATGTGAAAGAGCATTTGTGAGGAAATTGAGAGAAACTCTTTTTCAGTACTGTGGGGTCTGAAGTGGGTGGGAATTTAGGTGGTGGGTGCAAAATAAGAAACCAGCTCTTCCACCCTCCCTTTCTTGAGAGCAATTGGAAATGAACAAAAACCACTACAAGAGAGGTGTCCTTGGATCGTGTGCACTACTCACCACTGGATGTCCTGGACAACCTCTCCCCTTATCTGTATTAAATATCCCAGCATTTGGACAGTTCAGCCTGTACCCTTGAGCTGTTTAGTTTCAATGTTGGAATAAGCCACTGCCTGATGCTGTGAGCAGCTGTTCCAGTCCTCGGCATCAGAACAGGATTCACAGTCAAACAGTGGAACCTCAGTGTTACAGCTGGGGTTGGTTTTTGTTAACACTGGCAACTTGATGTCAGTCTCAGCCCTTGAGATCATGAGGGAATACAGCAGAGAATATCGACAGTGGGCTGTTGCCTTATCTGCTGGACATGTCCAGAGGGAAGCTGCAGTCTATCTGTTTCCACATGCACAGTCACTGGCTGAGGGTTTATCTAAGTTATCAAATGTAAAACAAATCCTGGTAGCAGCCACAAACTGTGTTTTGTGTCTCTCTGAGCTCCCCATTTGCTGCAGTGGTGAGTGAACTCCTGAACCTCCTTCAATCCAAAGCTCTGACATCTGATCCATTTCAGAGTTGTTTGGGTTGCTTGATGTTTAGGACATGCAATATCATCACCAATCGAAACAACCTGAGTCAATCTCTGTTACCGGGACATTTGTCCATTGATGCACGTGTTAAATCATTTATATTGTGTGGTTATCAAATGTTGTAAATTTCTTTTTATTTTTGAAAAGGGTCTCAGATGATCACAATTTGGGGGAAGTTGAAAGCCATCTGTGATATTGTCCTCATCAATAGTTTCATCATTGCCTGGATCGTCAGCACTACGATGTTTGGTATGTGGTCAAATAAACTTGTATGAAAATAATGAACTCAGTTCTCTGCAGAGTGGTTGGAATGCATTGAGTATCTCAGTCAGTACATTGTAAGATGCTTTATCAGGACCACCAGCATCTGCAGTCCTCAGCCCCACAGCTGGGTGACAATGAGCATTTTGTTTGTGTCAAATAACCACATGTACGTCAATGTTCCCTCCAAAAAACGGCATTCTCTCCTCAAATGTACCCAGACCACATCATTGATAGCAGCAAGAACTACCTCTTGCAAAAGTAATGGGAAAAATTAGTTGACAAAGTGTGGAATGGAGCCAGTAAGCAATTGTACCCACCCACCCCTGCGAGGGTTAATGACTGAGCCCGGTTATCCGTGGTAGATGAATCAGAAACTGATAATTTGAGATTGAAGTTGGGTGATTCAGTGACTTTCCAGTGAAATTGTGGGACAGCTCCATAACCAATTGTTGTGGATGTCAGGAGAGTCAAACCATGGACCATGTGGGATGTCTGGCTGCAGTGTCGTGCACTCCTCAAGGTGTGGCCATTGGAACACCAGAAGATGCAGCCAGTGCAGAATATTGACAGCAAGTGACCAGATAGATAGATAGATAGATAGATACTTTATTCATCCCCATGGGGAAATTCAACATTTTTTTCCAATGTCCCATACACTTATTGTAGCAAAACTAATTACAACCAATATTTAACTCAGTAAAAATATGATATGCATCTAAATCACTCTCTCAAAAAGCATTAATAATAGCTTTTAAAAAGTTCTTAAGTAGTTTACTTAAATACATTGAGTCCTAACCCCGGCACTTTAACATATCTTACTCCTGGCGGTTGAGTTGTAAAGCCGAATGGCATTGGGGAGTATTGATCTCTTCATCCTGTCTGAGGAGCATTGCATCGATAGCAACCTGTCGCTGAAACTGCTTCTCTGTCTCTGGATGGTGCTATGTAGAGGATGTTCAGGGTTTTCCATAATTGACCGTAGCCTACTCAGCGCCCTTCGCTCTGCTACCGATGTTATACTCTCCAGTACTTTGCCCACGACAGAGCCCACCTTCCTTACCAGCTTATTAAGACGTGAGGCGTCCCTCTTCTTAATGCTGCCTCCCCAACACGCCACCACAAAGAAGAGGGCGATCTCCACAACTGACCTATAGAACATCTTCAGCATCTCACTACAGACATTGAATGACGCCAACCTTCTAAGGAAGTACAGTCGACTCTGTGCCTTCCTGCACAAGGCATCTGTGTTGGCAGTCCAGTCTAGCTTCTCGTCTAACTGTACTCCCAGATACTTGTAGGTCTTAACCTGCTGCACACATTCTCGGTCTGGAATAACAGGTCAGCATGTTGTTATCCCACATCAGAGGCCATGCAGAGTCAGTTGGTTCAGTCATGTAGACAAAGTTAGCAAGTCTGGGCAGAGGTTGGTATATTTCCTGCCCTGTGGAGATAAGTGGAATAGTTTGGTTCTTTGCATCAATAGGCAGCTGTTATGGTCATTTACCTGATGAATTGTTATGTTTACTTATTTAAATTTATTTTTAATTACAGGCCTTTCCACCACGGGAATTGTCAGTATTGTCTTGTCAATCGTACTGCCATTTGTGTTCATTTTACTTCTGACGTGCCGGTCCATTAAACAGGATTTGGACAAAGGTATCTGTCATTGTATTTTCACACTTGTGTATCAACTCCTGTCACATCTCCAAGTAATTTTAGACTCATTTTAATAAAAAGATAGATAAGAAAAAAAGCTGAATAATCCTCACCCCCACCGACCCCTCTGAATTCCTGTGACCTGTGGGATGAAATTGTCTGACATTTTTCCCAGTTATGAAATTCTGATTTACAGTGTCACCACAGCTGGAATGATTCTGGAGTCGCCTCTGATCTGACTCCAGAGGGTCTTTAGAAAAAGTAGTCTGGAGAGGAACGTGTCTCAGCTCACTGGTGTTTGATCATGGTGTTGTCAAATTTCAGCATCATATCAGGTTGGTGTAAAGGATCCCAATGATGGTGAGGGGAGTGAGTGAGCGTTTGGGGCCTTTCTCATCCTTGATACAGTTGGGTGTGGGAAGGCCTCTTCTTCAGGCTGTTAATCATCTTGCTTAGATATTTGATTAAATATTCTTGTTTCAGACTGATACAGCTAAAATGCACAACTACTTCCAAGGTCAGTACAGTCAACAAAGATGTCTTAATGCATTTAAACTAACTATCGCTGCTTAAAACTGACGGAAGCGACTCTGATTGTGTATGGAAGTGCCCACGGAGGAAGCGTGGCTGTAGATCGGGGTTACAAAGTGTGTTTAAGGAAACGGGGTTTTAAACTCCCAATACCGACTATCTTGCTGGTAAATGTGCAGTCTCCAGTGAATAAAATCAATGATCTCAGAGCCAGGGTGCTGAATCAGAGGGACATTAGGACTGCGTCTGTCCTTTGTTTCACAGAATCCTGGTTAACCCTTTCCGTACCGGATGCAGCGATTCAGATCGATGGGTTTACAATACACCGTCAGGATAGATCTATAGAGTCTCTCAAAAGCAGAGGTGGAGGAGTATGCCTCATGATCAACTCTTCTTGGTGCACAAATATATCAGTGATGTCCCAATTCTGCTCATCAGACCTGGAATATCTAGCAGTTAAGTGCTGTCCTTTTTACCTACCACGGGAGTTCTCCGGGGTCATTTTGGTAGCAGTACACATTCCACCTCAGGCCAATATCAATCAGGCTTTAGATGATCTGAGGAATGGGATCAACATGCACGAAACCGCGCATCCTCATGCCTTCACCATTGTTTTGGGAGATTTTAACCAGGCCAGTCTGAAAAAAATCACTAAGCAACTACCATCAACAGATCACTTGCAATACCAGAGGAAACAACACATTGGACCACTGTTACACCACCATCAAAAATGCCTACCGTGCTATTCCACGCCCTCACTTCGGGAAGTCTGATCACCTGGCTGTACTTCTACTCCCCGAGTATAGACAGAGACTGAAGCCTGCAGCACCAGCAGTGAGGACCAAGAAGGTTTAGACAAGGGAAGCACAGGAGTGCCTACAGACTGCTTTGAATCGGTGAACTATATTTAGGGATCCATCTTTGAACCTGGATGAGTATGCTGCAGTTGTTACCAACTACATCAAACCCTGTGTGGATGAGTGTGTGCCTACAAAGATTTACTGCACATTCTCAAACCAAAAGCCGTCGATGAACCAGGAGGTACGTCGTCTGTGGAAGGCTAGATTTGTGGCATTCAAGACTGGCGATCCAGACCTGTACCAGAAAACCAGGTATGATTTGCGGAGGTACGAGGAATTCTGCAGATGCTGGAAATTCAAGCAACACACACGAAATGCTGGTGGAACACAGCAGGCCAGGCAGCATCTATAGGAAGAAGTACAGTCGACTTTTTAGTCCGAGACCCTTCGTCAGGACTAACTAAAAGAAGAGATAGTAAGAGATTTGAAAGTGGGAGAGGGAAGGGAGGGGGAGATCCAAAATATAGGAGAAGACAGGAGGGGGAGGGATGAAGCTAAGAGCTGGAAAGTTGATTGGCAAAAGGGATACAAGGCTGGAGAAGGGAGAGGATCATGGGACGGGAGGCCTAGGGAGAAAGAAAGGGGGAGGGGAGCACCAGAGGGAGATGAAGAGTAGACAAGGAGTGATTGTGAGAGGGAAAGAGAGAGAAAAAAAGGGGGGGGGGGAGAGATTAATAAATAAATAAATAAATAAAGGATGGGGTAGAAGGAGAGGAGGGGTATTAACGGAAGTTAGAGAAGTCAATGTTCATGCCATCGGGTTGGAGGCTACCCAGCCGGTATATAAGGTGTTGTTCCTCCAACCTGAGCATGGCTTCATCTTGACAGTAGAGGAGGCCATGGATAGACATATCAGAATGGGAATGGGACGTGGAATTAAAATGTGTGGCCACTGGGAGATCCTGCTTTCTCTGGCGGACAGAGCATAGGTGTTCAGCAAAACGGTCTCCCAGTCTGTGTCAGGTGTCACCAATATATAAAAGGTTGCATCGGGAGCATCGGAAGCACCAGAGCCTTAGAAGAATAATGTGAGCTGCCTTAATGACGATCACCCGGTAGCACTCACATCAACAGTGATGAAATGCTTTGAGAGGTTGGTCATGACGAGACTGAACTCCTGCCTCAGCAAGAACCTGGACCCGTTGCAATTTTCCTTTTGCCACAATAGGTCAAGGGCAGATGCAATCTCAATGGCTCTCCACACGGCTTTAGACCAGCTGGACAACAGAAGCACCTATGTCAGGAAGCTGTTCATCGACTATAGCTCGGCATTTAATACCATCATTCCCACAATCCTGATTGAGAAGTTGCAAAACCTGGGCTTCTGTACCTTCGTCTCCAATTGGATCCTCGACTTCCTAACCAGAAGACCACAATCTGTGTGGATTGGTGATAATATATCCTACTCGCTGACGATCAGCGCTGGTGCACCTCAGGGGTGTGTGCTTAGCCTACTGCTCTACTCTCTATATACCCATGACTGTGTTCAAATATCATCTATAAATTTGCTGATGATACAACCATTGTTGGTAGAATCTCAGGTGGTGATGAGAGGGTGTACAGGAGTGAGATATGCCAACTAGTGGAGTGGTACTGCAGCAACAGCCTGGCACTGAACGTCAGTAAGACGAAAGAGCTGATTGTGGACTTTCGGAAGGGTAAGACGAAGGAACACATTCCAATCCTCGTAGAGGGATCAGAAGTGGAGAGAGTGAGCAGCTTCGAGTTCCTGGGTGTCAAGATCTCTGAGGATCTAACCTGGTCCCAACATGTCGATGCAGTTATAAAGAAGGCAAGACAGTGGCAATACTTTATTAGGAGTTTGAAGAGATTTGGTATGTGAACAAAAACACTCAAAAACTTCTATAGAAGTACCGTGGAGAACATTCTGACAGGCTGCATCACTGTCTGGTATAGGGGTGGGGGGGGGGGCACTGCACAGGATGGAAAGAAGCTGCAGAGGTTTCTAAATTTAGTCAGCGACATCTTGGTTACCAGACTACAAAGTACCCAGGACATCTTCAGGGTCCAATGTCTCCGAAGGCTGCGTCCATTATTAAAGACCTCCAGCACCCAGGGCATGCATGCCCTTTTCTCACTGCTACCATCAGGGAGGAGGTACAGAAGCCTGAAGACACACACTCAGCGATTCAGGAACAGCTTCTTCCCCTCTGCCATCCGATTCCTAAATGGACATTGAACCCTTGGACACTACGTCACTTTATTTTAAATATATAGTACAGGCAGTCCCCGGGCAACGAACGAGTTCCATTCCTGAATCCATCTTTAAGTCGGATTTATACGTGTGTCAGAACAAGTACATCCGGTATTATTTAGCGTCAGTTAGTCAAACATTTGTCTTAATATATAGTATATATTTTACCTTTCTATGCGTATAAAACACTTAAGAAATGTATGTATTCTAATAATTAAACCACTGCATTGCTTAGTAACAATTGTAGCTTTAATCGGGACAGAACCTTTCACATGCTCCATTATTCTCACTTTATCCTTTAAAATTGTTCCGAACATTGATCGACTGTAGCCTAACACTTTTTTTAATGACCGATGGCGTTTCACCTCTTTCCGATCGCTTTATTATTTCCACTTTATTTTCAAGCGCAATCGCTTCCCATCAAGGGAACAGAAACACTGCGGGTGGCGGGTCCCGACCTCTGCCGGCTCCCGAGGTCCGCTGAGTCCTCAGGACCACCGCACTGAGACAGGTTAAATGGGACAAGTGGGGGCTCTGCTGGGTTTGGGTATTTGATCCTCCACAATATTTACTATAATATTTAATCAATATTTAATATTTAATCAATTTCAATACTTAATCACAATATTTGGGAATTTAAACTGGAGGTGGCAGTGTTTTTTTTACGATGTCGAGTTGCGAGCTCAACATCCACCCGGCACGGACGGTACGGGAGTCACTGGATCTACATCCACCCGGCACGGACGGTACGGGAGTCACCGGATCGACGTCAATCCGGCATGAACGGTACGGGAGTCACTGGATCGACATCAACCCGGCACGGACAGTACGGGAGTCACTGGATCGACGCCAACCTGGCACGGATGGTACGGGAGTCACTGGATCGAAATTAAACCGGTACTGGAGCGGTCTGTCACTGGATCGAACTCGGGAACTTAAGGAACCTCCGTTCTCCAGCCCAGCGCTGATCGCATTGCGCTACCAGCCGACCAGAACGGGGAGGTGGTGGCAGTGTCAGGGTGAATCTTGCTAAGAAAAATTTAAGCCAAATACAAAGTTACACACTCAACACGGTGTCAGTGGCAACGACTTACAATGGCAGACGGCGTTCTCCTTCCTCAGTTCGTAAGTACAAGTTGTCCGTAAGTCGGATGTTCGTAACTTGGGGACTACCTGTATTTCTGGTTTTTTTGCACGATTTTTAATCTATTCAACATACGTATACTGTATAAAGTATATTGAATAAGATTTATTTATTTATTTTCTTCTATTTTATGTATTGCATTGAACTGCTGCTACTAAGTTAACAAATTTCACGTCACATGTCGGTGATAATAAACCTGATTCTGATTTTTGTTTTCAACAACACCTTCCAATCAATGAATGCAAGGGAACACCACCTTCTCCCTCTTCCTCCTCAAGTTATAAACCATTCAAAGTTCAAAATATTGACATTCCTTCCTCATGGCCTAACTTTTGCAAGTCCTGGCTAAGTTCACTTTGAGAATAACTGAACCACACAGACTATAGTTATCTAAGAACAGTACCAGTAGCTACTGGTGTTTGTAGTGTAAATGTTCTCTGCTGATTCACAGACTAATTACCAAATGCAGTCTGTCACCGAGAGACAGGAATCAGGAAAAGGGCAGATGACCCCAGGTTTGGTCAGGGAGTTGTGTATTAAAGAAGAGTTTAATGGATCAGGGAGGGATAGAGAGCTTTATTGGGGGTAAATTCAAGATAAGGAACAAGACAGCTCAAAGCACAAAGTGATGATGATCAGGTTGTCTCAGGTGGAAAGGGATGCAGAAATACAGAAACTTGTAGACTGAGAGAGACGGGGAGTGAAATGTAAAGTCAGAGGGGTCTGAAAGAACAGATCAGCATTTTGATATTGAGCCATTGTCTGAGGGAGAACCATGTGGGGCAGTAAACTGGGTACATTACGATCACCAGGGAAGAGGTACTGAGCACATTGTCAGAGCTTCCATCTGCCAAGTCCCAGGTCAAGATGGACTTCATCCTGGGGTCTAAAAGAATGAGCTAGAGTTATAGTTTATGATCAGTATTAATTTTCTCAAGTTCCCTTGATTGGGAGAAGGTTCCATTAGATTTGAAATCCATTTGACACTCCTCAGCCCTCTTCCCTAAATGGTCAAAAATCCCCCTGCAACCCACAATAGCCGCCCTCACTATCAACGACAACACCTAATTTTGTGTAATATGCAAACTTATTGATCAAGCCTTGCATTTATGCATCCAAATTACTGATGAAAATATCAAATAACAAGAGTCCCTACACTGATACCTGCATCACACCATGAGTCACCAGCTTCTATAACGGAAAACAATTTTCTACCTCGGAGCCAATTTTGAATCCCTCTCGAAGCCCCTGGATTCATGTCAGGATCATGTCAAAATAGATAACATTCATTGTCCTATCTACCCTTTTGGTTATCTCTTCAAAAACAAACTCTGAACAATTCATCAACTATGACGTCCTGTACATAAAGCTATGATGTCTCCTCCTAATCAGATTCTGTCTAATGAAATCCTGGTAGATCCTGTCCATCAGAATTCCCTCCAGTAACTTCCCCACCACTGATGTCAGGCTGACCAGGCTGTAGTTCCTGGGCTTGTCCTTGCTGCCCCTCTTAAACAACAGACCAACACCCAGCATCACCATGAGAACAACAGAGGTTCCAGTGGGAGGCTCACCATCCCCCTGTCAGGGTAAACGGACAGGGAATATCTGTGGCTTTACCAGCATCACCCACATTCCCAGAACCAGTGTGGAGGAAGTGTTGCACGTTGAGAGATCTCCACTTTTGGATGAGACATTAAGCCAGAGTCCCATCTGCCTTCTTCGGGAAGGTGTAAATGATCCTTTGGTGTTATTTCCAAATGAGCAAAGGATTTATCCCCAGTATCGGAAAAATAATTCTGTCAACCAACATCACAAATCATCGGCTATCTACCATTGCCAGACACTACTAAAATACAGAGATCGCCCAAAAACAAACCTCCACAAAGATCTGCTGGCTGAATTACGCGACGTCGGCTTGCTGAGGGGAACGGGCCTACAATCCTTGGACTTGCCTGATGCTGGGAGCCGGAGATGGAGACATCGAAAGCGATGTGCGAGGAATCAGAAGCTAGGCAAATGGGCAGGGGTCCGTGCCAGGCTAAAAGCAAACCCTAGCCGGCCGGCTCTCCCCTCCATTCTGTTCTCTAATGTCCGCTCCCTGGACAATAAAACGGACTACATCCAAATCCAACGTAATACTCGACGGGAGCACAGAGTTTGCTCCACGTATGTCTTCACAGAGACGTGGCTCACTGATGGGATTTCGGACGCTGCCATCCAGCTAGACGGGCTAGCTTTGTTTCGTTCGGACAGAGATGCAGCTGTCTCCGGTAAGACTCGCGGTGGCGGTGTCTGTGTTTACATCCACACGGAATGGTGTAAGAACTCTGTGCTGGTTTCCAGACACTGCTCATCGCTAGTGGAGTTTGTGGCAGTTATTTGCCACGGGAATTCACCTCTGTCCTTATATTCGGTGTCTACATTCCCCCCAGCGCTAATGCTAAGGAGGCGCTCTGTGAACTGTACGGGGCTATTAGCGAACTGCAGAATGCACATCCTGATGGTCTGTTTATTGTCGCCGATGATTTTAACCACACAAACCTTAAGTCAGTGCTCCCCACATTCCATCAGTATGTGGACTTTGCAACGAGGGGGGAAGAACGCATTGGACCTGGTTTACACAAACATTCCCGACGCGTACCGGGCAGAGCCCCGCCCCCACTTCGGATACTCAGACCACATCTCTGTTATGCTAATCCCAGCATACAGACCGCTCGTCAGGCACTCCAGACCAGTTCAGAAGCAGGTGAAAACCTGGACAGCAGGAGCCATCTCTGCTCTTCAAGACAGCTTTGAGCACACTGACTGGCACATGTTCAGGGAGGCTGCAACCGATAGCGACTCTACCAACTTAGAGGAGTACACAGCATCAGTGACCAGCTACATCAGCAAGTGCATTGATGATGTTACTCTGTTCAAGACCATCACTATACGTGCCAACCAGAAGCCATGGATGACCGCAGAGGTGCGTGTGCTGCTGAGGTCCCGCGACTCTGCCCTCAGAGCAGGCGACAAGGCAGCCCTAACAACAGCAAGGGCCAAACTGTCCCGGGCCATCAGTGGGGCAAAGCGTGCACATGTCCAGCTAATCCACAGTTACTTCCAGGACAGCGGTGACACGCGGCACATGTGGAAGAGCATCCAGGACATCACCAATTACAAGACAACATCACCTGACTGTGTAGGTGATGCCTCCCTCCCAGATGCGCTGAATAAATTCTAAGCCCGGTTTGAGGCGGAAAATGACGTGGCGGCGAGTAAGTCCACCCCTCCTGCGAATGACCAGGTGCTGTGTCTCACCGTGGCCGATGTGAGAAGAACCCTGTGCAGGGTCAACCCATGGAAGGCTGCTGGACCAGACAACATCCCTGGTAGAGTGCTCAGAGGATGTGCAGACCAGCTAGCAGATGTTCTCACTGACATCTTCAACATCTCCCTGAGCAGCGCCACCATTCCAACGTGCTTCAAGGCCGCCACCATCATCCCCGTGCCGAAGAAGTCTTCAGTGTCCTGCCTAAATGACTACCGTCCCGTTGCACACACATCCATCATCATGAAGTGTTTCGAGAGGCTCGTCATGAGGCATATCAAGACCCTGTTGCCCCCCTCACTGGACCCCTGCAGTTTGTGTACCATCCCAACTGCTCAACAGATGACGCCACTGCCACCACCCTCCACCTGGCCCGAACCCACCTGGACAAAAAAGACACATACGTTCGGATGCTGTTCATAGACTTCAGTTCAGCATTCAACACAATCATCCCTCAGAAACTGATCGGAAAGCTGAGCCTCCTGGGCCTGAACACCTCCCTCTGCAACTGTATCCTAGACTTCCTGACTGGGAGACCTCAGTCAGTCCGGATCGGGAGCAGCATCTCCAACACCATCACACTGAGCACGGGGGCTCCCCAGGGTTGTGTGCTCAGTCCACTGCTGTTCACTCTGCGGACCCACGACTGTGCTGCAACACACAGCTCGAACCATATCATCAAGTTCGCCGATGACACGACCCTGGTGGGTCTCATCAGCAAGAACGACGAGTCAGCTTACAGAGAGGAGGGGCAGCAGCTAACGGACTGGTGCAGAGCCAACAACCTGTTTCTTAATGTGAACAAAACAAAAGAGATGGTTGTTGACTTCAGGAGGGCACGGAGCGACCACTCCCCGCTGAACATCGACGGCTCCTCGGTAGAGATCGTAAAGAGCACCAAATTTCTTGGTGTTCACCTGGCAGAGAATCTCACCTGGTCCCTCAACACCAGCTCCATAGCAAAGAAAGCCCAGCAGCATCTCTACTTTCTACGAAGGCTGAGGAAAGTCCATCTCCCACCCCCCATCCTCATCACATTCTACAGGGGTTGTATTGAGAGCATCCTGAGCAGCTGCCTCACTGCCTGGTTCAGAAATTGCACCATCTCGGATCACAAGACCCTGCAGCGGATAGTGAGGTCAGCTGAGAAGGTCATCGGGGGTCTCTCCTCCCACCATCACGGACATTTACACCACACGCTGCATCCGCAAAGGAAACAGCATTATGAAGGACCCCACGCACCCCTCATACAAACTCTTCTCCCTCCTGCCGTCTGGGAAAAGGCTCTGAAGCATTCGGGCTCCTATGACCGGACTATATAACAGTTTGTTTCCCCAAGCTATCAGACTCCTCAATACCGAAAGCCTGGAATGACACCTTGCCCTACTGTCCTGTTTATTATTTATTGTAATGCCGGTACTGTTTTTGTGCACTTTATGCAGACCAGTGTAGGTCTGTAGCCTAGTGTAGCTTTCTCTGTGTTTTTTTTAATTACGTAGTTCAGTCTAGTTTTTTGTACTGTGTCATGTAAACCATGGTCCTGAAAAACATTGTCTCATTTTTACCATGTACTGTACCAGCAGTTATGGTTGAAATGACAATGAAACTTGACTTGACTTGACAAAGCCAGCTTTTACATGACTGTTTGTTCAGCCTTACTCAGTACAAACTGAGTCTCATTCCCTCCAACAGTGACTGCACTTAAAGTACTTCACTGTCTGGACCAGAGACTGGTAAAAGATGCTGTGAGATTACAGGTTCTGTTTCTCACGTGGAGAAGTTCACTCTGCCCCCGCTCACAGGAGTTGGCTGAATTTTTCAGTTCCTGTGTGACGTCATTGAAACGATATGAAGAATGTAAAGAGCTGTCAGACACACTCCTGTTCCTGGCACGATGCAACATCAGACCCTGATATCTGAAATAAAGTCGCTGGTGACAATAAGTCTGATGTGCAGGTGTCAGTCAGCTGTCTGGGCATCAACCTGCCCTTCACAAGGAGACTTTCTCTCCTCAAATGTGCCCCTGACCAGATTGTGGATATCAGCCTGAGCTCCTCTGGCTAAACGAGTGGGAGAACTTTTGTGACAAAATGTGGAATCGAGCCAGAGGTTGAGAGTTTCAGTGACTTTCCAGTGAAATTGTGGGGTAACTCCATAACCAATTGTTGTGGAAGTTGGGAAATCAAACCCTGGATCATATGGGTCAGTGTAGTGCACTCCCAGAGGAGTGGCCATTGCAACACCAGAAGGAGCAGCTGGTGCAGAATATTGGCAGGAGGTGACCTGGAAAGATTGGACTGGAGACCTCTGAGGACAACTGATCAGGGTCGTGAATTGTCTGTTCCAGGTTTCCCACCGTACAGGACAAGCAGTCGATAAGACAGGGCAGAGGTTGGCACATGCCCATCCCTGCAGGATGAAAGTGGAACAGTTTGGTTGTTTGCAACATTATGCAGCTGTTGTGGTCATTTCTCTGGTGAATTGTTACATGTTTTCTGATTTGAATTTATTTTCACTTGCAGGTTATTCCATCAAGGACTTTTTAATTCTTGCCTTGAAGTTCATTGGCCTGATGTTGCCATTGGCGAATGTTCTGTTTCTGTTTTACTTGATCTACAAGAAGATTTTTGATAAAGGTATGTGACTTTGTGTAATTTACCTTTGTGTATAAGCTCCAGTCATCTCTCCAAGTAATTTGTGACTAATTTTAACAAAGACATTAATTGAATGAAAACTTGAAAAATCATCCCCCTTCCCCCACAGAACCGACTCCCCCGCCCCCCCCCCCCCGACACACTGTGACCTGTGGGATGAAACTGCATCATTTTTCACCCAGTTGTGAAGTGTTGCTTCACAGTGATACCATCTCTTACCTGACTCCAGAGGGATCTTTAGAAGACGTCGGGTTGAGAGGAAGCTATCTCAGCTGTCTGGTGTTTGACACGTGGTGTTGTTCAACTTCAAAATGAAATCAGCTGAGGAATGAGGGACAGAATCCCCTTTATCCCAGTGATGGTGAGGAGTTTGCATGATAGGTATCCCTCTGATCCTCGATAGAATTCAGTGTTGGGAGGCCTCTCACCGATCTTTCCTGGATATTTGCAATAGTTTTGTTTTCAACAGCACCTTCCAGATAGTCAGCACAAGGGAACACATTCCCCCTCTTCCTCTCCAAGTTGTAAACTATCCAGGGGTCAAAATATTGACATTCCTTCCTCATGGCCGAATTCAAGCAAGGCCTGGCTAAGTTCACTTTGAGATCCACTTCACCATACAGGCTAAAGTTTTCCAAGAATAGAATCAATGTTTGTACAGTAAACATCCCCGGCTGTTTTACAGGCAAATGACCAAATGAAGTCTGTCACCAAGCCAAGTAAAGCAAGATGAGGGGAGATTACCCCAGGCTCGGTCAGACAGTGGGGTATCAAAGAAAAGCTTGAAGGATTAAGGAAAGGAGGTGAGCTTTAGTGGGGTAAATTCAGAGATAAAGAACAATTTGCTGAAAGCACAAAGATCAAACTTGCTGAGAAGGAGGGGATTAGAACAGAAATATAAAGGTTTAAAGACTGCAGAGAGGAAGGGGGAAGTGAGTTGTAAAGTCAAAGAGGTTTCTGAAAGTATTGATGGGCATCGAGCTGTAATCTGAGTGAGAACCAGTGTAGGGCAACAAATCTGAGAAAATGACAATCACCAGGGAAGAAATACTGAGTCAGTTGTTGGAGCTGCCATCTGACAAGTTGGATATCCAGATGGACTTCATCCTGGGGTCTGAAAGAGGCAGCAAATGACATACTTCATGAAGCAATTTAAATGTGAAATTTGGCAAGGAGATGGGGTAGAATATAGAGACAGATGAATCTGGAGACAGATACAATTTTCAGTACTGGAGTGATGGGTAACATTTCGAAAGGTTGATCCTGTGGGCAGATTGAAGGAGCAGAGACAGATGTATGATCTCGATCACAACCATCATGGCATCCTGATAAGTTGCTGCAAAAGTTAAAGGATGGAACTAAGGGATTATTTTTACATTCAGGATAATCTTTCAACACGTCTACAAAAAATGTTCCAGCATGTGGACTGTTCAGCCTGCACCCTCGTGGAGTTCAGTTTTCAATTTGAACCAGAACACTGTCCGATGCCATTGAACAGCTGGAAACAGTGATGTTGTGATTCTCTGCATCAGAACAGGCTGTACTGTCAGACATGGGACTCAGTCACTGGCAAAATGTTTAATTGCAGTCCACCAGGTCACTGGGATAATTCAGCAGAACTGATTTACAGTGGCCTGATATCCCATCCACTGGATGTACACATGGACAAACTATAGAGTACCTGTCATTTCTACATGTGATGCCTGTGGGTCAGTAAGTTATCAAATGTAGTGTTTCCAGAGGGAACCAGGAGATGCTTTTGGTCCCTCCCTGGTCTCTCCACTTGTTGCCAGTGTGACCCTCCTTCAGTCCAATGCTTGAATGTCTGGTCCAGTTCTGAGCTGGTTGATTGCCTCATGTTAGGACACTGAATATCACAATGAACCTGACCAAGCCCAGGTTCATCTCTGTTCACTGCAGCACTTCATTGATGCAAGTTTTGAATAAGTTGTGTAGATTGTAACTCAGGGAGATTACTACCATCAGGGAGGAGGCACAGGAGCCTGAAGACACACATTCAATGATTTAGGAACAGCTTCATCCCCTCTGTCATCAGATTTCTGAACGGTCCGTGAACCCATGAAGATAATCTCACTATTTTTGCTCTTTTTGCATGACAATATATCTCATTGTAATTTATAGTATATTTTATTTATTACACTGTACAGTTGCCACAAAACAACAAATTTCATGATATTTGTCAGTGAAATTGATTCTCATATCTGATTCTGAGAATTTCAAATAGTTGCAATTTCTTTTTTTTAGTGTTTCTGTTCTTCGGAGGTTTCTTTAACCTGATATTCTTACTTGTCATTTCTGTCAGCACTTCAATTCCAGGTAAGTGCTCAAACATTATCCTGTATTTGCATGAAATGATGTACTTGGTACTGAGCAGAGGGATAGAATGAAGTGTCTCTGTCAGAACATTGTGAGCTGCTTCATCTAGACCACAAACACATACAGTCCTTGGCCCCACAGCTGAGGGCAGGGAAACCTGCTGGAGGTTTAAAATATCTGAATGTCCATTTTAGTTTAAATCTCTGTTCAGAAGAACTGGCCACACAAAATTTCAGACAATTATCGAAACATTATGGAAAGTCAGATTGTGTTTCTGAACATAATCTCAGGGCATGTCATTCCTTTCTGGACTCAGTATTGAATTCAGTAACATTAGGTAACTTGCTTTCTCTGTTATCTTTGTCAGAACCAGCCATTTCTGCCAGTCATCCATCTGACATTACCTCACGTTTTCCTCTCTCTATTGACAAGTCATGTCCTACAGCCCTGTTATTTGTGATGTGTGACCCTGACAAAGAAGCTTTATGTGCTTCTAATTGCAACAATAACTCAGCATATCAGAGATATTCCCTTTGATCCACCCATCCCTGCCCCATCATCTTTGTTACAGAGTGAAAGAGAAGTGCAGCACAGAAACAGGCTCTTTGGCCCATCTAGTCCATGCTGAACAATTTAAGCTACCTACTTCCATTGACCTGCACTGTGTCCATAGATCTCAGTACCCCTATCATCCATGTACCTCTCCAAACTTCTCTTACAGGCCAAAATCAAACTTGCATGCATCACCTGTGTTGGCAGCTTGTTCCACACACTCGCGACCTTTTGAGTGAAGACATTTCCCTTCATGTTCCCCTTACACTTTTCACTATTAACCCATGACCTCGAGTTGAAATTCCATCCAACCTCAATGAAAAAAGCCTGAAATTTACCTGAAATTATCCGTTCATAACTTTGCATATGTATATCAAATCTCCTCTGTCTTCTAGTCTCCAAGGAATAAGGTCCAAACCTTTTCAATCTTTCCATTTAATCCAGGTCCTCCGGACCCAGCAACATCCTTATAAAATTTATCTGTACTCTCTCAACCTTATTTACAACTATCCTGTAGGTAGGAGATCAAAACTGCATACTGTACTCCAAATTATACCTCCCCAGTGTCTAGTACAACTTCAACATGACATCCCATCTCCTGCACTCAATACTCTGATTTATGAAGGCCAATGTGCCAAAAACTTTCTTGATGACCCTATCAATCTGTGATACCACTTTCAATGAATTATGGACTTGAAGTCCCAGATTCCTTTCATCTACCAAACTCCTCAGTGTCCGACTATTCACTGTGTTGATCCTACCAAAGTGCAATACCTCACACTTGTTTGCATTAAATTCCGTCTGACATTTTTCAGCCCATTTTTCCAGCTGGTCCCGATCCCCCTGCAAGCCATGATGGCTTTCCTCACTGTTCACTACACCCCCAATATTGCTGTCATCCACAAATTTGCTGATCTAGTTAACCACACTATCATCCAGATAGATGATATAGATGACAAATGATGGACCCAACGCCAATCCCTCGACACTCCACTGGTCACAGGCCTCCAGTCAGACAGGCATCAGGCCTGTAGTCTGTATAGAATCCATGTAAATTATGCATTTAAGATCTCCTCTATCACTTTTGGCTCTATGCATGTATTATCATTCTGATCTTCCAGAGGACCAATTTTGTCACTTGAAATCCTTTTGCTCTTAACATATCTGTAGAATCCCTCAGGATTCTCCTTCCCCTTGTCGGCTAAAGCAACCTCAAGCCTTCTTTTCGCCCTCCTGATTTCTTTCTTAACTGTTCTCTCATTTCTTATACTCCATGAGCATCTCATTTGTTCTTACCTGCCTGTACCTGCAATGTACCTCTTTCTTTTTCTTAAACAAGGCCTCAATATCTCTTGAGAACCAAAGTTCCCCACACCTCTTGTCTTTACCTTTTGTTCAGACAGGCACACACGAGCTCTGAATTCTCAAAATTTTATTTTTGAAGGCCTCCCACTTATCAAATGCACATTTGCCAGAAAACATCCTGTCCTTATCCACACTTACTAGATCTTCTCCTATATCATCAACATTTCTCCAATTTAGAAACTTAACCTGCAGATCAGACCGATCTTTCTGCATATTTTCTTCAAAACTAATGACATTGTGATCACGAGATGCAAAGTGTTCTCCTACACACACTTCTGTCACCTTTCCTATCTCATTCCCTAACAGCAGATCAAGTATCACACACTCTTTCATTGGGACTTCTAATACTGATTAAGAAAATTTCCTGAACACATTTGACAAACTCTATCCAGTATGGACCTTTGACACTATGGGAGTTCAAGTCAATATATTGAAAGCTAAAATCAGCAATTGTAACAACCTTATATTTCTTGCAACAGTCTGCGATCTCTCCAAAAATTTGTTCTAAACCCCACAGACTTTCGTATAATCTGTAATGTGCCCCATTAACGTGTTCACACTTTTCTTATTCCTCAGTTTCACCATAATGCCTCACTAGATGAGTTCTCCAGTCTGGCCTGGCTGAACACTGCCAGGATATTATCCCTGAATAGTAAAATATCCCCTCCTCCTTTAATCCCTCCCACTCTGTTGTGTCTAAAACAATGGAACCCCTGAATATTGAGCTACCAGTCCTGCCCCTCCTGCAACCAAGTCTCCCTAATGGCTACAATACCATATTCCCAGGTGTTGATCCATGCTGTGAGCTCATCTGCCTTTCCTATGATACTTCTTACATTGAAATATACACAGTTCAGGACATCAGTCGCTCCATGCTCAACCTTTTGATTCCCGTCTATCCCCACAATCTCTCCACTATCTGTTCTGACACTCTAGTTCCCATCCAGTTGCAACTCCAGTTTAACAACTCCTCCCCAGCCCCGTGCAGCACTCACAAACCTTCCCACTCGGATATTACTCCCCCTCCAGTTCAGGTGCAAACTGTGACTTCTGTACAGGTTCCATTTTCCCTGGAAGAGAGCCCAATGTTCCAAGAATCTGACGCCCTCCCTCCTACACCAACTCCTTAACCATGTGTTAAACTGTATAATCTTCCTATTTCTGGCTTAATTAGCAATCTTGACATCAGTGGTGGGGAAGATGCTGGAGTCAATTATAAAAGATGAAATAATGGCACATTTGGATAGCAGTAGCAGGATCGGTTCGAGTCAGCATGGATTTATGAAGGCGAAATCATGCTTGACTAATCTTCTAGAATTTTTTGAGGATGTAACTATGAAAATGGACAAGGGAGAGCCAGTGGATGTAGTGTACCTGGACTTTCAGAAAGCCTTTGATAAAGTCCCACATAGGAGATTAGTGAGCAAAATTAAAGCACATGGTATTGGGGTAGGGTACTCACATCGATAGAAAATTGGTTGGCAGACATGTAACAAAGAGTTAGGGATTAACGGGTCTCTTTCAGAATGGCAGGCAGTGACTAGTGGGGTACTGCAAGGCTCGGTGCTGGGACTGCAGCTATTTACAATATACATTAATGATTTAGATGAAGGGATTAAAAGTAACATTAGTAAATTTGCAGATAACACAAAGCTGGGTAGTAGTGTGAGATATGAGGAAGATGTTAGGAGAATGTAGGGTGACTTGTCCAGGTTGGGTGAGTGGGCAGATGCATGGCAGATGCAGTTTAATGTGGATAAATGTGAGGTTATCCACTTTGGTGGCAAGAACAGGAAGGCAGATTACTATCTGAATGGTGTCATGTTAGGAAAAGGGGAAGTACAACGAGATCTAGGTGTCCTTGTTCATCAGTCATTGAAAGTAAGCATGCATGTACAGCAGGCAGTGGAGAAAGCTAATGGCATGTTGGTCTTCATAACAAGGCGAGTTGAGTATAGGAGCAAAGAGGTCCTTCTGCAGTTGTACAAGGCCCTGGTGAGATCACACTATTGTGTTCAGTTTTGTCTCCAAATTTGAGGAAGGACATTCTTGCTATTGAGGGAGTGCAGCATAAGTTCACAAGGTTAATTCCCGGGATGGTGGGACTGTCATATGTTGAAAGATTGGAGCGTTTGGGCTTGTATACCCTGGAATTTAGATGGATGAGAGGGGACCTGATTGAAACATATAAGATTAAGGGATTGGACACGCTAGAGGCAGGAAAAATGTTCCCGATGTTAGCGGAGTCCAGAACCAGAGGCCACAGTTTAAGAAGAAGAGTTAGGCCATTTAGAACAGAGTTAAGGAAAAACTTTTTCACCCAGAGAGTTGAGGATCTATGGAATGCTCTGCCTCAGAAGGCAATGGAGGTCAATTCTCTGGATGCTTTCAAGAAAAAGTTATATAGAGCTCTTAAAGATAGCGGAGTCAAGGGATATGGGGAGAAGGCAGGAATGGGGCATGAATGTGAAATGATAGGAGAAGACCGGAGGGGGTGGGATGAAGCTAAGAGCTGGAAAGGTGATTGACAAAAGTGATACAGAGCTGGAGAAGGGAAAGGATCATGTGATGGGAGGCCTAGGAAGAAAGAAAGGAGGGGAGGAGAACCAGAGGGAAATGGAGAACAGGCAAACAACTAAATATGTCAGGGATGGGGTAAGAAGGGGAGGGGGCATTAACGGAAGTTAGAGAAGTCAATGTTCATGCCATCAGGTTGGAGGCTACCCAGCCAGTATATAAGGTGTTGTTCCTCCAACCTGAGTTTGGATTCATTTTGACAATAGAGGAGGCCATGGATAGACATATCAGAATGGGAATGGGATGTGGAATTAAAATGTGTGGCCACTGGGAGATCATGCTTTCTCTGGCGGACGGAGCGTAGGTGTTCAGCGAAATGGTCTCCCAGTCTGCGTCGGGTCTCACCAATATATAAAAGGCAACACAGGGAGCACCGGACGCAGTATACCACACCAGCCAACTCACGGGTGAAATGTCGCCTCACCTGGAAGGACTGTCTGGGGCCCTGAATGGTGGTGAGGGAGGAAGTGTAAGGGCAGGTGTAGCACTTGTTCCATTTACAAGGATAAGTGCCAGGAGGGAGATCGGTGGGAAGGGATGGGGGGAGACGAGTGGACAAGGGAGTCACGTAGGGAGCGATCCCTGTGAAAAGCAGAAAGAGGGGGGGGAGGGAAAAGTGTGTTTGGTAGTGGGATCCCGTTGGAGGTGGCGGAAGTTACGGAGAATTATTCATTGGACCTGGAGGCTGGTGGGGTGGTAGGTAAGGACAAGGGGAACCCTATTCCGAGTGGGGTGGCGGGCGGATGGGGTGAGGGCAGATGTGCGGGAAATGGGAGAGATGCATTTGAGAGCAGAGTTGATGGTGGATGAAGGGAAGCCCCTTTGTTTAAAAAAGGAAGACATCTCCTTCGTTCTGGAATGAAAAGCCTCATCCTGAGAGCAGATGCAGCAGAGACAGAGGAATTGTGAGAAGGGGATAGCATTTTTGCAAAAGACAGGGTGGAAAGAGGAATAGTCCAAGTAGCTGTGAGAATCTGTAGGCTTATAGAAGATGTCAGTAGATAGGCCATCTCCAGAGATGGAGACAGAAAGATCAAGAAAGGGGAGGGAGGTGTCGGAAATGGACCAGGTAAATTTGAGGGCAGGGTGAAAGTTGAAGGCAAAGTTAATGAAGTCATCGAGCTCAGCATGTGTGCAGGACGCAGCGCCAATGCAGTCGTCGATGTAGCGAATGAAAAGAGGGGGACGGATACCCGTATAGAATTGGAACATGGACTGTTCCACAAAGCTAACAAAAAGGCAAGCATAACTGGGACCCATACGGATGCCCATGGCTACACCCTTGGCTTGGAGGAAGTGGGAGGAGCCAAAGGAGAAATTATTGAGAGTAAGAACTAATTCTGCTGGACAGAGGGGAGTTGTGGTAGAGGGGAATTGGTTAGGTCTGGAATCCAAAAAAAAATGAAAAGCTTCGAGACCATCTCGGTGGGGGATGGAGGTATATAGGGACTGGACGTCCATGGTGAAAATAAGACGATGGGGGCCAGGGAACTTAAAATCACTGAAAAAATTCAAAGCATGAGAAGTGTCATGAGAAGTGTCACGAACATAGGTGGGAAGTGATTGAACAAGGGGGGATAAAATAATGTCGAGGTATGCAGAAATGAGTTCGGTGGGGCGAGAGCAAACTGAGACAATGGGTCTACCTGGACAGGCAGGTTTGTGGATCTTGGGTAGGAGGTAGAAACGGGAAGTGCGGGGTGTGGGAACTATGAGGTTGGTGGCAGTGGATGGGAGATCTCCAAAGCTGATAAAGTTGGTGATGGTATAGGAGACAATGGCCTGGTGCTCCTTAGTGGGGTCATGATCAAGGGGTAAATAAGAGGAGGTATCAGAGAGTTGTCGCTGTGCCTCGGCCAGGTAGAGGTCAGTACGCCAGACAACAACAGCTCCCCCCTTATCAGCAGATTACCTGGACAATTCCTCTTCCCACCCTGTCTCTTGCAAAAAGGCTATCCCCTTCTCACAATTCCTCCGTCTCCACCGCATCTGCTCTCAGGATGAGGCTTTTCTTTCCAGGATGAAGGAGATGTCTTCCTTTTTAAACAAAGGGGCTTCCCTTCATCCACCATCAACTCTGCTCTCAAATGCATCTCTCCCATTTCCCGCACATCTGCCCTCACCCCATCCGCTCGCCACCCTACTCGGGATAGGGTTCCCCTTGTCCTTACCTACCACCCCACCAGCCTCCAGGTCCAACATCTAATTCTCCGTAACTTCCGCCACCTCCAACGGGATCCCACTACCAAACACATTTTTCCCTCCCCCCCTCTTTCTGCTTTTCGCAAGGATCGCTCCCTACGTGGCTCCCTTGTCCACTCGTCCCCCCCATCCCTTCCCACCGATCTCCCTCCTGGCACTTATCCTTGTAAATGGAACAAGTGCTACACCTGCCCTTACACTTCCTCCCTCACCACCATTCAGGGCCCCAGACAGTCCTTCCAGGTGAGGCGACACTTCACCTGTGAGTCGGCTGCTGTGGTATACTGCGTCCGGTGCTCCTGGTGTGGCCTTTTATATATTGGTGAGACCCGACGCAGACTGGGAGACCATTTCACTGAACACCTATGCTCAGTCTGCCAGAGAAAGCAGGATCTCCCAGTGGCCACACATTTTAATTCCACGTCGCATTCCCATTCTGATATGTCTATCCATGGCCTCCTCTATTGTCAAAATGAATCCAAACTCAGGTTGGAGGAACAACACCTTGTATACCGGCTGGGTAGCCTCCAACCTGATGGCATGAACATTGACTTCTCTAACTTCTGTTAATGCCCCTCCTCCCCTTCTTACCCCATCCCTGACATATTTTGTTGTCTGCCTGTTCTCCATCTCCCTCTGGTGCTCCCCCGCTTTCTTTCTCCTGAGGCCTCCCGTCCCATGATCCTTTCCCTTCTCCAGCTCGGTATCACTTTCGCCAATCACCTTTCCAGCTCTTAGCTTCATCCCACCCCCTCCGGTCTTCTCCTATCATTTCACATTTCCCCCTCCCCCCACTACTTTCAAATCTCTTACTATCTTTCCTTTCGGTTAGTCCTGACGAAGGGTCTTGGCCTGAAACGTCGATAGTGCTTCTCTTTATAGATGCTGCCTGGCCTGCTGTGTTCCACCAGCATTTTGTGTGTGTTGTTGTTTGAATTTCCAGCATCTGCAGATTTCCCCATGTTTGCTCTACCTGCAGCTTTGTTTTTGCCTTTGACTGAAGCCTCTCCTCACTGAGGCCTTGAAGAGCTAAAGCCTCAAAATCTCCACTCTAACTCTGACCACTCCAATGATGGCCGCTCCACTAGCCACTGCCTCACTCTAATTTGTTCATTCCAATCGATCCTGAATTCTGGTTGGGTGCTGCCCAAAGCACCAAACTGCCATGAGACACTGCATTTTCTGCACAATGGGCGAACGGGAGTGAACTATGTCTCCTCAAGTGTCCAATCTCTCTGATAGGTCACTGCTCAAATGACTATCTTAAGTCATTCTCCCTATTCAAGGCAGGAACCGGGTATTGATAGTAGTTGATCAGCAATAATCTCAGAATGGCGGTGCAGGCTCGAAGGGCCGAATGGTCTACTTCTGCACCTATTGTCTATTGTCTATTCCGAGAGTGTCTAGGACCTGCAATATTAACTCTGTTTCACCTTCCACAACTGTTACACAAACTGCTGTGAGTTTGCAACATTTTTTATTTTTTATTAAAGACAGAGCTGATGGACTCTAAATAGTGAATATCTAAAAGCACCAGTGATCCGATCCCCATGGGAGAGCAGGGTTTCTAATTATTGATTAATATAATGTCATGAACAAGAATTGAAATTCATCAAAACTGGAGGAAAAGCAAGTTCCAATAAGGAAATTTCATCTGTACAATAGGATATCGATAGATTCAATGAGTGGGTGATAACTCAGCACATGGAGTTTCATACAGGAAAGTGTAAGATGGAGCCTTTGAGTAAGAGGAACCAGACTGTAATGTCAATGGAGAGGAATTGTAAATGAGTGAATTGCAGAGTGATCAAGATGTTCTTGTAAAGGAATCACAAAAGATCTGATGTGGCAAGTAATCAGGAACAGGAGACACATTAACCTTCATTGCAAGGGATTTGGAGTTTAGAGATGGGTAATTATTGTTACAGTTGTGCAGAGTGTTGGGGAGTCCACTTGCTACTGTGCACAGTTCTGGTCCCCTTGTTTAAACACAATTGCACTGACTGCAGGCAGTCCAAAAGTGATCCATAAGGGTCATTCCTGGGGTGAGTAGCTTTTCCCAACACAAGCAACTGATAGGTGTTTAAAGAAGAGATGGATAAATATTTGAAAGATTGGGGAATTTGGGATTGTGTGGGACTGGGACAGAATTGGCAGCTCTCCTGCTCATTTTTCTGGTGTATTGTTGCATGTTTGCTTATTTGAATGTATTTGTAATTGCAGGTTTTTACAGCAAGGACACTGTCACATTTGCTGTGTCAATCACAATGGTGGTGTTGCTTGTAGTGGCTTTTATTTCAATTGTGATTCTTTGGTGGACAGGTAAGTGCTATTGTCTACACTTGTGTTTAGCTGCATTTTCCTTGGAGAGATGATTGAAGTGTAATTTTAAGAGAAAAATCACACCTCCCGCCCCAGTCTGGGTCCATATAACCATATAACAATTACAGCACAGAAACAGGCCATCTCGGCTCTTCTAGTCCATGCCGAAACATGCCCCTGAGACATGTGGGATGAAATTCCCCTGTATTTTTGCCCAGTTGTGGAGTGGTGTTTCACCGTGACACCACTGCTGGAATGATTCCAGAGTCACCTCTGACCTGGCGTCAGAGATGGTACTTGAGGGTAAAATGTCTCAACTCAATTGTGTTACACATTTGACAATAAATGCAATGCAATGCTCCTCAGACAGGATGAAGAGGTCAATACTCCCCAATGCCATTAGGCTTTACAATTCTACCTCCAGGACTTAAGAACTTTTTAAAAGCTATTAATACTTTTTGAGACGGTGATTTAGATGCATATCATATTTATTTTTTTACTGAGTTAAGTATTGTATGTAATTAGTTTTGCTACAGCAAGTGTATGGGACATTGGAAAAAAAAAGTTGAATTTCCCCATGGGGATGAATAAAGTATCTATCTATCTATCTATCTATCTAATAAATGTTCTTAAAGGTGCCTTGACTCGTGATGTAGAGGTGAGGAGTGAGGGACCACTCCTCACTGCACACACATGGATCTTCCATGGAGAGAGGTAAGAGCACCAAGTTTCTGAGAGTCACATAACAGATGATCTCATCACCACCTCTTTGGTTAAGAAAGCAGAGCAGCATCTCCATTCCCTGA
The DNA here is from genome assembly GCF_048418815.1 of Hemitrygon akajei. Lineage (NCBI taxonomy): Eukaryota > Metazoa > Chordata > Chondrichthyes > Myliobatiformes > Dasyatidae > Hemitrygon > Hemitrygon akajei. The sequence continues at coordinate 182,576,637 of NC_133125.1, forward strand.
GGAGATTGTGGCTAACCCCCACCCCCAACCCCCATGACAACCAGTTTTTACAGGACCCCAATTGAGAGTGTCCTGACCGGCTGCATCTCTGTCTGGTACGGGAATTGCAAAGCATCTGACCACAAACCCAACAAAGGATCACAAGTGTTGCTGAGAGGATCACTGGGGTCTCTCTCTCACCTAGTAGATATATTTATCAGGAGTGTTACATACACGGGGCACTTAGCATTGTCAGTGATGCCTCCCATCCGTCCAGTAACCTTTTTGATCCCCTATCATCAGGCAGGAGGTACCGTAGCATTAGGACAAGAACTGTTAGGATGAGAAACAGTTTCTTCCCTCCAGGCTGTAATACTATTGAACTTCGTGCCACCACCCAGGTCTCATCGTGTATGGAGCACCAGTAGTGTTATACTGTTTACTTTTCAGTTGTATTATATATGCACCTTGTTATTGGTTAATTTATTTGTGGTGATATTACTTTGTGTTATGCACGTGAATTACATGTACTTTGTTATGAACATTAATCCAGAGGAAAGCTGTCTCATTTGATGTACATTTGGATTTGGTATACATGTATACGGTTGAATGACAATAACTTGAAAGTTGCTCATTAATCCTGATGAAGGGGAGGTGAGAGAGTGGTAAAGCCCCTCCTCATGACATGGATTTTAGCAAAGTTTTGTTAAAGTTCCTCATGGCGTACTCAAGAAACTAAATGTCCAAGGGATCCAAGAAAAGATGGTGTTGGAATAAAAATTGGTTAAGAGGGAGGAAGCAAACAGTGAGGATCAATGGGAGTTTCAGTGTCTGGAGGGCTATGTGTGGTGAGTTAAGCAGGGCTCAGTAACAGGTCCCTTGTTGTTTAAGGTTCATGTCAATGATTTGAACTTGAACTGACGAACACAAAGTTTCCTGTTGATCACAATATCAGCAGTTTGGTTGACAGTGAAGAAGAAAGGTCTGGGTCACAGGAAGATATCACCGGTCTCCTTGGATACACAAAAGAGGAAATGGAATTCAGTCTGGAAATGTTTACAGCAGTGCTTTTGGAGAGGGCAAACTAGGCAAAGGAACAAACAGTAAACAGAAGACTAAGGCATGGAGAGGAACTGACAACTCTCAATGTTCACGTGCACAGATCCCAGAAAGATGGGTTGCTAGGTTACCTGGTTTCTGTCAATTGCAGTAGCATAAGGTGGTAGACTTGATGTGGATGTGGAGATAAATGGTTTCAAGGGGAAGTAATCAGGAATGGACAGCTGAGTGAACTAGCATAGATGGGCTGAATGGCCTCCTTCCATGTGGTAAGGAAAGTGGGGTCTTGCATTTTGTCTTCTGCACAGAGCTGGTGATGGGAGATGTGAAAGGGTGAGGAACAATACCTGAGGAGAGGGAACTATTAGCAATGGCATTAACATTGGGACCAGGAGAGGATGTTGGTGATGAACAGGATCTAACAGAAAGAGGGTTGAGTATGAAAAAGAAATGGATAGAATCCAGACTCAATGGATACAATGATAGGTGGAGGGGCCGGTAGTGCTGAGGAAACAGAGTCAGCAGAGAGACTTGGATAGATTGGGAGAATGGGCAAAGAAGTGGCAAATGAAATACAATGTTGGAAAGTGTTTGGTCATGCACTTTGGTAGAAGAAATAAACAAACAGATTATTATTTAAATGGGGAGAGAATTCAAAGTTCTGCGATGCAATGGGACTTGGGATTCCTCGTGCAGGATACCCTTAAGGTTAACCTCTAGGTTGAGTCAGTGGTGAAGAAGGCAAATGCAATGTTGGCATTCATTTCTAGAGGAATAGAATATAAGAGCAGGGATGTGATGTTGAGGCTCTATAAGGCACTGGTAAGTCCTCACTTGGAGTACTGTGTGCAGTTTTGGGCTGCTTATTTAAGAAAGGATGTGCTGATGTTGGAGAGTGTTCAGAGAAGATTAACTAGGATGATTCCAGGAATGAGAGGGTTAACAAATGAGAAATGTTTGACTGCTCTTGGACTGTACTCCTTGGAGTTTAGAAGAATGAGGGGGGACCTCATAGAAACATTTCAAATGTTAAAAGACATGGACAGAGTGGATGTGGCAAAGTTGTTTCCCATGGTGGGGGAGTCTAGTTCGAGAGGGCATGACTTGAGGACTGAAGGGAGCCCATTCAGAACAGAGATGTGAAGAAATTTTTTTAGCCAGAGGGTGGTGAGTCTGGAATTTGTTGCCACGGGTGGCTATGGAGGCCAAGTCATTGGGTGTATTTAAGGCAGAGATTGATAGGTAACTGAGTAGTCAGGGCATCAAAGGTTATGGTGAGAAGGCGGGGGAATGGGACTAAATGAGAGAATGGATTAGCTCATGATAAAATGGCAGAGCAGACTTGATGGGCCGAATGGCTGACTTCTGCTCCTTTGTCTTATGGTCTTGTGGTCAATACAATTTAGATAGATAGATAGATAGATACTTTATTCATCCCCATAGGGAAATTCAACATTTTTTTCCAATGTCCCATACACTTATTGTAGCAAAACTAAATACATCCAATACTTAACTCAGTAAAAATATGATATGCATCTAAATCACTCTCTCAAAAAGCATTAATAATAGCTTTTAAAAAAGTTCTTAAGTAGTTTACTTAAATACATTGAGTCCTAACCCCGGCACTTTAACATATCTTACTCCTGGCGGTTGAATTGTAAAGCCGAATGGCATTGGGGAGTAATGATCTCTTCATCCTGTCTGAGGAGCATTGCATCGATAGCAACCTGTCGCTGAAACTGCTTCTCTGTCTCTGGATGGTGCTATGTAGAGGATGTTCAGGGTTTTCCATGATTGACCGTAGCCTACTCAGCGCCCTTCGCTCTGCTACCGATGTTATACTCTCCAGTACTTTGCCCACGACAGAGCCCGCCTTCCTTACCAGCTTATTAAGACGTGAGGCGTCCCTCTTCTTAATGCTGCCTCCCCAACACGCCACCACAAAGAAGAGCATCGACACCAGAGCATCGAGGGACATATGGGAGGGTTGGTCCAGTGGGCAAAGGGAAGTGGGGAAACTACAGGGGCAGGTGCACAGTCTGAATCCCAGCCATTCATGGGTTCAGTGCACATTGTTAGAATATTTCAGCATGGTGAATTGTTGAAACAGTGGTGAATTAGGGGTTCTCTTTGCATTTCTGCATAGTCTTTGGATAAACAATTGGTGAAGGAGAGCAGGACCTGATGATGCTGAATAGGGTGCAGCCAGATCTGACGATGGGCGTTTAAAGCCATTTTTCACTGAGGACACACCCACACTTGTATCTCTCATTTGAGGGAGTGCAGATGGAGGCTCCACCACAGCAGACACTCAGATGAGGGATTAATGTAGGTTTTCACAAATAAAATGAAGTGAGGCATTTTATGTTTACGGAAACCAATAACACATTTTATTGAACTCCCAAACCAACACACAAAAACGTGCTAAAACTCTTTACATAATAATAATATGAATAATTACATCTCACCTTCACTGAGAGGCACACTCACTTTGGCACACACATGCCTAACTTCCAAACTCATACAGGCTGGACCCTGAAACGAATTCTTCTCGCTCACGCTACTCAGCCGATAAGGAACTTCACACAAACACGCCATCCTGTGCCGATACCTTACTCACGAAAATCTGGGAAAAGCAGCTCCCAGCATTCGATGTTTGTCTTTGCAGAACATTGTAACTCCTCTTTCCACTCCACATGTGCATAAAGACGTCACTGTTTTCTCTTAAAGACACAGGCAGCTATTTTAGTGTTACCAGGGTGAATACACAAATATACTTTTAACAATAAAAAATAATATTCAACAGTCACCTGGTTACATTCTCCCCTGCAAACAGGTAAGCATCCTCGATTACTCACTCACTGCAAAGATATTTTTAACCTCTTTAACTGCTTCTCTGACTGAAACTGAACCTCGACCGGCCAGTATCTGTGACACTGCTGCAGGACTTATGGAGGCCACATCTCGGACTGACCTTGGTTCATGACGTGGGTTAGAGTGCTGTCCAGCATTTACTCTTTTACTCCTGTGGGGTACTACAACAGGAGGGCCACCAACATCTGACCCTGTATCATCAGTCACAGGTCCTACAGTCTCAGTTCCAGACATTCTTACAGTTCCCGAAGATATGCTGTCAAGGCTGGAGTCAAGATTCTGTACACCCTGTTCTGACACATCTTCTACCAATATCATATCATTCTCTAAATCCTCAGAATCTGATTCATGTCCCAGGGACATGAGTTTATAGTCTCCATTGAGGAGCTGGGGTGGGCAGGTTCTCACAGGGCCTGTTCACCCTCCTGATCAGCCCTCCCTCCAAAGGTTCCACAGTGTATGTGTTGTCTAGTACCTACACCAGCCTGTAGACAGTTGATTTCCAAGCATCCTGGATCTTATGGCTTTTCTTTACCCCATACAATTTGCAGAGCTCAGCTATGACCTCACTTTCGAAGTCTCAGGAACACCGTAATTCATAAACCATTCGCTCGAGAGCACCTTTGCTGTGGTATCTGCCTTTTGATCCTGAGCTGGGAATGCTTGGGTAAACTTTGTAAAAAGGTCTGTGACTACTTAGACATTCTCACACCCATCAGCTGTCGGTTCAAACACAGTGAAATCTACAGCGACAGCCTTCAGCGTCCCAGAAGCAAGAAATGATTTCATGGGGGGACGGATCTTAAGGTGAGGCATCTTAGTTAACACACAATGTGGACAATTTTTGATCCACCGTGCCACATCCTTGTGCATGTCCACCCAAAAACATCTGCTTCTCAACAAGTGTGGAGTAGGCTCTATGCCTTGATGCCCCATAGAGTCATGTACATACCCAAACACTTTACCCCTCAAGCTGGTAGGTAGCAGAAGCTGATAACACTCCCCATGCTTCTCATCCTCAACTACACGATACAGTAACTCCTTACACTCCCTGATCAATACGTGGGAGTGGGAACTCTCATCAGTACACGGACTGGGAACGCATCATTATTGGTCTTAAGATTCAGTCTCCGATAATCTACACAGTCTTATGCTGCCATCAGTCTCCACTATGAAAGGGTGTGTGAAATCGCAGAGCTGAGGATGGGTGAAATGGCTAGTTTTTCTTTGAGCAAGTCAAAGGCAGTTTGACATTCTTCTGTCCAAGACTGTTTTAACAGCTGGTTTGTTTTACTCGGACTCCCTGCATTAAAACACAAATTCACTACATCATGCAGCGGACCTGCAATCTTTGAGAATCCCTGAATGAGCCGTCGTTAAGAACTGCAAACGCTGATAAATGACCTTAAGTCTTTGACTGTAGATGGTACTGGCCATTGCTGAACAGCCGAGACCTTCTCGGGATCTGTGTCTATCCCTTTGGTTGATATCTGGTGTCCCAAGAACTTAGCCTCTGACTGCAGGAAATGACATTTTTCCAATTTCACCTTCAGACCAGTTTCCTTGAGGTGCTGAAGCTCAGTGTCAAGCCTCTCCAAGTGTCCCTGGAAAGTCTGTGAATGCATCAGAATATCATCCAGGTACACAAGCATAATTTGGAAGACTCAGTGATTCATGGTTGCCTGCACGAGTCTTTGAAAAGTCACCAGCCCATTGCAGACCCAAATGTCATGTGAAAATATTCATATAGAGCAAACGGGGATGAAAAGCAGTCTGATGCCTATCACACTCCTCTATCACTACTTGGTGGTAACCACTTGTGAGGTCTGTTGTTGAGAAAGATTGTGCTCCCCACAGAGCATCAAGACTTTCATCAATACAGGGGACCCGGGAATGTGACCTATTTGGTCTTGAGATTCAGTCTCCGATAATCTACACACAGTCTTATGCTACCATCAGCCTTCTGTAGCAACACTACAGGTGAGACATACACACTATTGCTCCTTCTGTACCAACACTACAGGTGAGGCATACACACTATTGCTCCTTCTGTACCAACACTACAGGTGAGGCATACACACTATTGCTCCTTCTGTACCAACACTACAGGTGAGACATACACACTATTGCTCTCCTGAATCACACCCTTCTTCAACAACTTTGAGATGTGCTCTTTCACTTCACTGTACTGATTGGGCGAAACACGACGGTGTGACTATGAAATAGGCTGGTCAAGAATTAACTGAATTTCATGCTTTACCTTGTCAGTGTACCCAAGGTCTTCATCTTCATCTGCAAAGATATCCAGGTACTTAGCCAGTAATGCTCTGAGCTGAGCTTGTTGTTCTTCACTACCCCAATGTCGAGCTTGTCTAGAATTGACTTTAACTTGTGGTTACTACCCTCCTCCTTTACACCAACAGTCACTTGTTCAATGCCAGCTGAGATCCGCTGAAATCTTACAGCACATTGCTGATCACTATCTACACACTCTAACTTTGACAGTATACCCAGTTGGGTCCTGGGTGAGAGTCAGAAATACCTCCTCTTGAGAGAGGTTTAAAATCTGCACTGGTACTGTACGACTACAAGTGTCAACGAGCATGGGAATAACTACTAGACAACCCGGTAGAGGGGTGTTAAGTGGCTCAGGTAACATCTTATGGTCACAACCAACATCTCCAGTGGCCTTCCTAGCCACAATGGTAACTACAGATTCAGCAGGTATGTGCTCAGTATCTTTTCCTGATACTCGGACGACGACTTTCTTTCCAGTAGTTCACATCTGCACTTTCTGGAAATCATCTCTCCAGCCAGAATCCAACTTTCCTTCCAGTGTCATGTCAAATCCTGCGTAGACAAGTTTGCAAGTAGATAAGTTTCCTAAATTGGTTTATAATGTTCATGCCTACAATGCATGGGACGGGTTGTTCAGTTTAACAGGATCCCTGATGACTAGAAAGCCACAATTGGGTATTTTCATGCCCATCGCTTGAACCTCCAGCTCCAGATACCCAAGGTAAGGAATATCAAGACTGTCAGTGGCTGTTAACCTAAGCCAGCCGGCAGTGGACAACATTTCCTCATCCTCTCCATTCAAGTGTTCTCGAAAGAACTGCTCAGTCACGGTGCTCACTTGACTACCTGTGTCCAACAGACAACGGACAGTGACACCTGATATCTTAATCTCAATGACAGTACATGGTCCTATGGCAAATTGCAGCAACTGGTCACAGGATGGCTGTACATTATCTACGAGGTTGCCCCAAATTGCCCGACTCACAACAACCTGAGGGCTGGAAGATGTGGGCTCTACATCCCTTGCACTTCACTTCTGTGGGAAATTCTTGACCACATGCCCCCCCACCTGACTTGAAACATACTGGTTGCCCATCCTCTGTGAATCTAGGCTGCAACTTGGGATTACTGTGAATTGCATATGCAACACCTCTCTGTACAGTAACATCTTTCACTGCTTGAGTCAACTCACAAATGGCTTTTCCCTGCTCTGTGACTACTTCAAGGACATTGTCTAGAGTGGCAGACTTGGATTCCTGAGATTTAGGAGGTGAGCACTGTGCCTGGCTACTGACACACTTTGACTTTACAGTCTTTGCATTTCCTGAGGACTCTTAAAAACCACAGATGAGCCTCCTCTCGCACTTCTAACTTCGAGGACCCAGGGTTATTCTGCACAGATCAGTGGAGCTCCCTTCCAGGGGAAGGATCTCTGATCCCATCTATAAATTGATCTCTGAGCACCACCCTTTCATTGGCCAGAGCATCAGGGGAACAGTTCAGTTGAAAGTTAAGAGCTTGGGCTGGGGCATGTGAAAACTCTCTATGTCTTCACCCTCACACTGTTTGTGACTATAGAAGCTATGCAACAGCTGGGGTGCACTATGCTTGTCTCTGAAAGCCTCCCTGAGACAGGTGAACAAGTCATCAGCCTGGTCATCACTGCACATCAGTGCTTCTTCTAGAGCTGCACCCCTGAGCAGTGACATAACAGAATCATACTGATCCTGGTCAGTCTAATTTCCAGCATGAAGTACACGATCGACTTCTTCAATAAAGTCATCAACAGACCTCCCATCTTTCTCAGCATCCCCCGTAAATGGAGTGATGTGTCTTTTCCTTGGAATGTATACATAGGACCTTTTGCTTAATTTATCAACAGTTGCCATGGCTTCCTCATGCTGACCAGGCATCTCACTAATTTGTTCATTGAAATCAGGTTCAGTTTGCTCATGCTCTGAATGTAACATTATGAAAACTCAAGTCCTTAAAAAGTCTCTACAACAAGCCTGGAAAAAGGGTTGCTGACATCTCCTGCAGAAAACACGATGACTTCACAGCCGCAGTTGCTCTGGATCACCGTCACAGTTCTACATCCTGGCTTCAGTCCCTGATGTCCCAACCCGGCATCAAGACTCTACCATGGTCTCCACGTGACACTGTCTCACGGGAACGACTGTCCTGTCCTTCACCACTACCCTATTATGTATTGTATATTGTACTGCATACAAACATCAAAAACCCTCTAAACTGGCTTGGAATTTCCCCACTGCTGCTACCAAATTTTGTAGTCTGGGAAGAATACACACTCAGAACAACAAATACTTTTTCAAGTCTTTAATTCCTTTATCTGTTTGAGATACTTTAATGCAGAAAGCAACTACCAAAAGCTTAACTTTGGTCCACACACTTGTGTGTCAACTAGTTATGTGTGCAGTATGAAAATAAATAAAATAAAATATACAAAACCAATATGGTAGTGGCAATTCTAAAAAAAACAATACAAACAATATTTGAATTCCATCAACCTGTACCTTGTACACAACATCAAAAATATCAATAAATACATCTTATCTTAACTAAGAGGTATACTCACTTTGGCACAGAAGTGCTTAACTTCCAAACACGTACAGACTAGAAGAGCCTTTCTCAAACTTTTTGCTCTGAAGGAATCCCTGAATTAATTTTAAGGTCTCAGGGATCTCCTGATAAAAATTATTATAAATACAGCTCACGGTACATTAGTGTGATCAGTAAGTTGTAGATATAATAATCCAAAAATCATTGCCAATGCTCTTTTGAGTAGAGAATGAATTCTTAGCCAAATGTTCTTGAAAAAAACAGGCAGTTAAGCTTAGCTTACCATTCTTTTTAATCACTGATATTTATTGCAATACCAACAAATTACATTCAATACAAACAGTTGCCGATTACATTTTGACTATATAACCCAGCCACCCCCAACCTTCATATTCCCACCCCCCTCCACCCCTCTCTCTCCCCCCCACACCCCTCTCCCCTCCACCAACCAACTGAATAGCAGTGCATACACAGACAGAGCATTCCTATTTTAACAGAAGATCTTTTAAGTTAGATATCAACTTTGTCCACATTAAGATTGTGTTTGGTCGTGCATCATTTACTCTTGCTGATGATAATTCCAGATACAAAATGTCCAAAAAGCTCTGAAGCCAGTGAGTATATGAAATATCATGGGGAGGTTTCCAACGCTGGACTACGATCTTCTTAGCTGCAGTCAGGCCTGCCAGCCTGATTTTGCGTGTTTTTTTCCTTAAGTGAAAGGTGGGAGTCATCATTTAGAAGATGTACAGTGGGGTCCATTGGTAATTGTACCCCCATTATTTCTGTAAGAGTACTGATAACCTTCCCCCACAAACCAAAAGCCCCTGGATATTCCCATGCAACATGTACAAAAGAGCTAACGGTTCCTTGGAGGGCAAAATGAGCAACATGGGTCAGGAACCAGTCCCATTTGATGTCTAATTCTCGGTGGTAGATAAGCTCTGTGACAAAATTTCAAGTGGATATGCTGATGATTTGGGTTTTTCGAAGCACTGGCAGCATTATCCCAAATCACATCCCAGTCTAAGTCTTGTCCCAATTCAGATATGTCCCTATCCCAGGCTTTGATTCCTGATGTGGGCATATAATTCTGGGAGTTTAATTTATCATAGATATATGACACTATCTGTCTTGGAGCACTCTGTATCCAACAGTGATATTCCTTTAAATCTGACCCCCAGGGAACCCCATAGGCTTTACAAGCTGATCTTACTGTAAAGTAGAAGAAAAAAGAGTGTTTATCAATGTTATATCGAGATACCAGTTCTTGGAAGCTAAGGATAGTACTTGCCCCATTAATATCTTGAAGAGTAGTAATACCTTTATCCTCCAAAGTTCTGTCAGTGAATGGTTTCCCCTCAGATAGAAAATGATTATTGTTCCACAATGGAGATGATTTGCACCATATGTTTTTAAATTTTAGTAACTTTTCTGCTGCTCTAAACACTTGTAGCATATGGGTTAAAATTGGACCGTAATACAAGTCACATTTTTCGGTAGACATACCTATAGGGAGAAAGTCCTTCAACCTTATTGGTGCTATTAGCTCTTGCTCTATATTTTTCCATGACGAAACTTTATCCTCCTCCATCCAATAGCTAAGACTTTTTAATACAAATGCCCAGTGTTAAAGTTTAAAATTTGAACATGCCAGTCCCCCATCCGACTTTCTGAATTGTAGAGCTGACCACTTTATATTGGGTTGTTTACCATTCCAAACATAGCATCGTAGTAAGGAGTCCAGTTTTTGCCAATATCTTGCTGGAAGTGCAAGTAGGATCATTGAGCTGATAAAATAAATGCGGGGTAAGATGTTCATTTTAATGACTGATATACGGGCTGGGACTGATGCTGGCAGGTGTCTCCATCTATTAATATCTTCTATTTTTTCAAAATTAAAGAGTAATTGAGTTACTCCTTCCCACCCCCCTTCCCACCCCCTTCCCACCCCCTTCGCATCACCCCTCCCATTCAACCCTTTACTTTGTAACATCTGTCAGTGTCACTTAGCAATGTCAGACACTGAACATTAACCGCCCCCCTCTAGCACCAACACATTAGAAAGGCAAAGCGGTTCTCATAAACAATCATATAAAAGAAACAAGAAAAAAATACCTGATCAGATCCTTTAACGATGACGACAGTGATGTCCAGGAACATAAACAACTCTACTGGAGACATAACCCGAAATGAACTTGTCCAACTACAGTTATTCAGAACAAACTGCTGTTTTCAGCTTCACTCTTGATGAGGTGTGACATTTGGGTGTGTTAAATATCACCTTAGAAAGTAAAAGATAAAAAAATATATTCTAGGCAGACTTACATCACCTTACCATGTTATCCTTGTACTAACAAGTTAACTGAGCCATTACCCTGAAACTCTGACGTGCAATACTCAGAAACAAACTGGCCCCTAATTAACGAAATACAAAAGTGCATCAAATGACTTTCCAATAAAAGAATAACTTCACACCTAGGATGTTAACTTGCCCGTGCCTGTTAGATTGTGCATACAGGCTGGTCCGAGCTCTTAATGCAGTTCCATCTCCTCCTGAGGGGCGTGTGGACTTTGCCCAGGGTCTTCTTCCATATCTCCCAGCACCGATGATTTCAGGGCTTCTTTCGCTTCCTCTGCCGAGTTAAATGACATCTTCATGCCCTTGATATTCACTCTCAAAATCACTGGGTATAAGAGGAATGAGTCAATCACCTTCTGTCGAAGCGTAGCGCGGATCTCCCTGTATCCTTGTCATTCCTGCATCGTGCCAGGGCTGTAGTTGGCGAAGAACTGCAGCTGGGTGCCATCGGGGAGAGTAGGTTTGGCTTTCCGCGTGACCTCCAGGATAGCCTGCCAGTCGGTGTACCGTAGAATCTAAAGACTATGGTCCGCGGTCTTGAGGTGTTGTTGGAAAAGATCCTATGTGCTCTATCGATCTCCAATGGAGTGCTGTGGGAATTCTGGAGTGCTGGAATCCAATTAGGCAGCATCTTCTGGAGGTAGCCTCTTGGACCGTCACCCTCAGCGCCTGTCGGTAAGTTAACCAGCCGCACATTGTTTCTCCTGGATCTATCCACCAAGTTCTTTAGCTTCTTCCGTATCTTAGTCACCTTCGCGAGACAGGACTTAGTAACTTTCTCATTCTTGTGTCAGCTAACCTGAATGTCGTCTATTTCGTTGAAGACCATGCTAATTTTTTTAGCATGAATGTCCACTTGCTCCTTTAACGACCGGAGAATGTTGCCATTCTCTGCCATATGCTTCTGTATGGGGTCGAGAGCCTTTTCCATCGACTCCTTTAGCATGTGGGCTACCGTTTCTTGCAGTGATTCCATCTCCGTTGCCATTGTTTGCTAAATTGGCATAGCTGTTTCCTCGGATGAATCACTAGCTTGGTGTCATCTGCTGGTATCTCGTTTCTTGGTTGAATTTGGTTCTTTTTTTGAGGTCATGACTTTAGTTAGATCTTTCTCCAACTCAACCTTGTAATAGGACTGTCTATGAGCCCTAAAGAATGTGAAAAAGGAGTGTTATATGTCAGTGTTCAGTGCTGTGCTGCCATTTTGCCTCGTGCCTCACCGGAAGTCTTAGCTTACCATTCTTCAAATGAATCTCTTTCTGTCCCTTTCTTATGAATTTTAAAATTTATAAGGCAAACATAACAAATTTCTATTAAATAACTGACTTAAGTTAGTAAACTGACTTAATGCTCAGTAAATTTAATTGAAATAAAGGTTGTAAATTGATTTTAATTAATGCTACTTACAACATGAAAATGTATTGACTACATTGACTCATAAAGTTACTAAAAATTGTAAGCCAATGAAATATGAATAAAAATATAGCCTCAGACACAATTTAATACAAGACTTTGAAAAGACATTTTCTTATTAAGTGATATGATCAAGCTCAAATATCAGCCTAGCACGTGAAACCTGTGTTTGTTTTTTGCTGCACAAATACTCAATTCTGGGTCAAACTTGAGATAAGCACACACAGATTTCACCTTCAATTGAAAGGAAATGATCTCTATTCTTGCTCGTGTGCTTGTTAAACAAAAGAAAGTTTGCTGACACATGTAAGAAATTGAAAACTGCAGCAAAATGTTCATTGTTTTCCAATGAATGTCAGGATACTCTTCTTTCACAGAAATCCAGAACTTGTCCAGGAGCAGGTCAGTAAATCCCATCTTGAGTGCACGATCAGACGGCATCTCACAAAGTTCCTCCTCTTCTCTCAAAGTCAAGTTTTCAGGCTGAGCAGAAGATTCAGAGAAAGGGTCCCTCACCCAGTCATACACTTGTGTTGAAAGGGAGGAAAAATACTGTTCAGTTTTGTTCTGCAGTTATTCCAGGGGGTTTTCAATAAGACTCGAGACTTTCTGATCCTTGCTCACTCTCAAGCCCAAGCAGCATTGGAAACATTTCAAGATTTCCTTTTGCAACATGATTTTCCCAAAGATTCAGTCCCTTTTAAATCCAAGATTTTTGTCAATTTAAGTCAAAGCATTTTCTCCAGCACCTTGCAGAGACTTGTTCAACTGGTTCATATGATGAAAAGTGTCTGCTAAGTAGGCTAGTTTCTGCAGACATTCTTCATCGTCAAAGCACTCAGTAAAACCTGGCCTACTATTTTCTTGCAAGTACTCCTGCAATTCCCCTTCCAGCTCAGACATCCTGTTGAGAACTCTTCCTCTGCTCAGCCCCCGGATTTCTGTGTGTGGAGGAGATTGGTGTGCTCCTTGTCCAGGTTTTCACACTTTTTAAACATTCTCAACTGAACTGGTCTTTGTTTAATAAAGTCAACCATTTCTGAAACATCATCCAGAACTTTTTCATTTCGTCTCCAAGAGTTGTTGACATCAGCACCTCTCTGTGAAGAAAGCAGTGTGTTGTGACACCATCAGGATTTTCTTTTTGACAAGAGAAATGAAACCTCTCATGGAGCCATCGAGGGGCAGCATCAGTACAGATGCCAACACGGTTCCTCCAAGACAGACCTTTTGTTTCCAGATATGAAGACAAAACATTAAATATATCTTGGCCTTTGCTTGTTTTGGGCAGCTGTTTGCAACAGAAAAAGTTTTCTTGAATTTCACCATCATTTGCAAATTTTACAAGTGCTACAACATGACATTTATTGGTCAAATCTGTTGACTCATCACCCTGGATAGAGAAGCTGTTGTTTTTCACTTTGTCACACAAAACCTCTTCAACATCATGTGACATGTCATCAACACATTGACTTATCGAACTGTTTGAGAGTGGCCGCCTTCTCACCCGAACAAAATCCATTTTAGAGCCCATTCTGGAGCTACTATTTATGGACAACTGTGCTCGTCTTATGCACACAGAGGACATGCTACAGGCTGCAGTCGCTCAGTTCACCAAGGCTGCGAGGGCTTTGGGGTTAACGGCCAGTCTGAAGAAAACAATGATCCTCCATCAGAAGCCCCCTGGTGGGGTTTACAACCCATCTCAGATCATCATTGACGACCACCCTCTCACCACGTTTGAGCAGTTCACCTACCTGAGCAGTGTCAGATCCAGTGACCCAACGGTAGTAAGGGACGTTGACGATCGACTTGCCAGAGGTAGCAGTGCCTTCAGATGCCTCCAGATACATGTGGAAGAACACCAGCTGAGTCTGTCCACAAAAACCCAGGTGTACAGGGCTGCCGTCATCACAACACTGCTATACGGCTCCGAAGCCTGGGTCTTGTACCGCAAGCATATCCAGTTGCTCAAGTACTTCCATCAGTGCTGCCTCTGCTCCATCGTGGGTATCAACTGACCGGATCGTGTCTCCAACAATGAGGTCCCGGAGAAGCTCAACGTCCAAGCATTGAAGCTACTTTGCTGCTCAGGCAGCTCTGCTGGCCAGGACACGTCTCACATGGACAATTCCAGGTTACCGAAAGCTGTACTCTACAGAGAACTCTCTCAGGGAAAGAGAGATCACTGTGTCCTGCACAAGAGGCACAAAGACCTCCGTGTAATACAGCACTCACCAATTATCAGCCTATGTTCCACCCCTCTGTACAGTACAACACTCACTATTTATCAGCCTACCGTCCTCCCCTCCATGCAATACAGCACTCACCAATTATCAGCCTATGTTCCACCCCTCTGTACAGTACAACACTCACCATTTATCAGCCTACCGTCCACCCCTCCATGCAATACAGCACTCACCAATTATCAGCCTATGTTCCACCCCTCTGTACAGTACAATGTTCACCATTTATCAGCCTACTATCCTCCCCTCCGTGCAGTACAGTTCTCAACATCTGTCAATGGCCAAATAAACACGGCCCTACTCTGCACTGCCACACTGGGCAGAGAGATCTCTAATGAGATTGCTAACGGGTCTGCTCGGTCACTGCCAACCACTGTGAGTGTTAGCATCACACGTTGCATGGAGTTCAAAAATCAAAGTTTATTTTTTCAATCACAAACTCTCACGGAACCCTGGTTGAGAAAGCCTGGAATAGATGGCTTTGCTGCCAAGTTTGCAGATGATACAAAGATTGGTGGTGGGGCTGCTAGTGTTGAGGAAAAAGGAAGGCTGCAGAAGGATTTAGACAGATGAGGAGAATGGGCAAGAGAGTGGCAAATGAAGTACAATGTTGGAAAATGCATGGTCAAGCACTTTGGTAGTAGAAATAAATGTGCAGACTATTTTCTAAACAGGGAGGAAATCCAAAAACCTGAGATGCAAAGGCACTTGGGAATCCTTGTGCAGAACACCCTAAAGTTTATCTTGCAGGTTGAGTTAGTGATGAGGAAGATAAATGCAATGTTAACATTCATTTCAGGAGGACTAGAATATAAGAGCAGGGATGTGATGCTGAGGCTTTATAAGGCACTGGTGAGGCCTCACATTGAGTATTGTGAACAGTTTTGGGCTCCTCCTGTAAGAAAAGATGTGCTGGCATTTGAGAGGGTTCAGAGGAGGATCACAAGGATGATTCTGGGAATGGAAGGGTTATCCTATGAGGAATGTTTGATGGCTCTGGGCCTGTACTTACTAGAATTTAGAAGGATTTTGAATTTTGAAAGGCCGAGACAGAGTAGATGTGGAAAGGATGTTTCCCATGTTGGGGAAGTCTAGAACAAGCTGGCACAACCCCAGGATAGAGGGGCGTCCATTTGAAACAGAGATGCTGAGAAATTTCTTTGGCCAGAAGATGGTCAATTTCTGGAATTGACAGCTTCACAGAATGTTTAACAGCTGAACAGGTGAGAAGACAGCTGAAACGTCTCCACCCAAGCAAGGCTGCAGGCCCGGATGGTGTCACCCCAGGGTGCTCACAGCCTGTGCCCCCCAGCTGTGTGGAGTACTTCACCATGTCTTCAACCTGAGCCTGAGTCTCCAGAGGGTTCCTGTGCTGTGGAAGACGTCCTGCCTCATCCCTGTACCAAAGACGCCACGCCCCAGTGGCTCCAATGACTACAGACCGGTGGCATTGACCTCCCACATCATGAAGACCCTGGAGAGACTTGTTCTAGAGCAGCTCCGGCCTATGGTTATGCCACACTTAGACCCCCTCCAGTTCGCCTATCAGCCCCGACTAGGAGTTGAGGATGCCATCGTCTACCTGCTGAACCGTGTCTACACCCCCCTGGACAACCCGGTGAGCACTGTGAGGGTCATGTTTTTTGACTTCTCCAGTGCGTTCAACACCATCCGCCCTGCTCTGCTGGGTGAGAAGCTGACAGTGATGCAGGTGGATGCTTCCCTGGTGTCATGGATTATTGATTACCTGACTGGCAGACCACAGTACGTGCGCTTGCAACACTGTGTGTCAGACAGAGTGGTCAGCAGCACTGGGGCTCCACAGGGGACTGTCCTGTCTCCCTTTCTCTTCACCATCTACACCTCGGACTTCAACTACTACACAGAGTCTTGCCATCTTCAGAAGTTTTCTGATGACTCTGCCATAGTTGGATGCATGAGCAAGGGAGATGAGGCTGAGTACAGGGCTATGGTGGGAAACTTTGTTACATGGTATGAGCAGAATCATCTGCAGCATAATGTGAAAAAGACTAAGGAGCTGGTGGTGGACCTGAGGAGGGCTAAGGCACCGGTGACCCCTGTTTCCATCCAAGGGGTCAGTGTGGACATGGTGTAGGATTACAAATACCTGGGGATATGAATGGACAATAAACTGGACTGGTCAAAGAACACTGAGGCTGTCTACAAGAAGGGTCAGAGCCATCTCTATTTCCTGAGGAGACTGAGGTCTTTTAACATCTGCCGGACAATGCTGAGGATGTTCTACGAGTCTGTGGAGGCCAGTGCTATCATGTTTGCTGTTGTGTGCTGGGGCAGCAGGCTGAGGGTAGCAGACACCAACAGAATCAACAAACTCATTCGTAAGGCCAGTGATGTTGTGGGGGTGGAACTGGACTCTCTGACAGTGGTGTCTGAAAAGAGGATGCTGTCCAAGTTGCATGCCATCTTGGACAATGTCTCCCATCCACTCCATAATGTACTGGTTAGGCACAGGAGTACATTCAGCCAGAGACTCATTCCACCAAGATGTAACACTGAGCATCATAGGAAGTCATTCCTGCCTGTGGCCATCAAACTTTACAACTCCTCCCTCGGAGTGTCAGACACTCTGAGCCAATAAGCTGGTCCTGGACTTATTTCCACTTGGCATGAGTAACTTATTATTATTTAATTATTTATGGTTTTATGTTGCTATATTTCTTCACTCCAATTTCCCTCGGGATCAATAAAGTATGTCTGTCTGTCCGTCTGAATTTGTTAACACAGGCAGCTGTGGAGGCCAGGTCGTTGGTTGTATCTGAGGTGGAAATTGATAGATTGTTGATTGGCCAAGGCATTAAAGGTTACGGGGAGAAGGCCAGGGTGTTTGGGACTGAGGAGGGGTAAAAAAGAATTAGCCATGATTGAATGGCAGAGCAGACTCGATGGGCCAAATAGCCTAATTCTGCTCCTATGTCTTATGGTCTTGTAGACTTCTAAACAATAATTACTGAACCCGTCAGTCTGAATGAATTAAAAATCTGGGTGAAGGAAAAGTGTCCCTTGGATCTTATGGTGGACAATCCCTCAGACATGTATCACTGGTTACCGATGGACTTCCTGGACAACCACTATCCTTATCCATGTTAAATGTCCCAGCATTTGGACAGTTTAGTCTGCACTCACATTGAGTTCAGTTTTTTTCTTGGACCAGAACACTGTTTGAAGCCTTGAGCATCTGGGTGTGGTGATGGTTCAGTCCTCAACAACAGAACAGGCTTCACAGTGGAACTTCAGTGCTGTAGCTGGGGCTGGGTATTGTCACCACAGGCAGGACCACATCAACTGAAACCTTCACCATCTCTAGAATAATACAAAGCTGATTTGCAGTGGATTGTTACCTCATCTGCTGGATATGTACACAGGGAGACTGCAGTGTATCTGCCAATTCTGCATGTGCAGACACTCGATAAGGGATTACAGAAGTTATCAAATATGTGTTTGTTTGTGTTTATCTGTTGTTTCCTGGATTCTCTGCTTGCTGCCGGTGTGAGAGAGATCCCTGGACTTTCTTCAGTCCGGTGTTCTGATTTCTGCTCCATTTCTGAACTGGTTGGATTTCCTTGTGTTTAAGAAGCCTGACTGACTTGGGGTCCATCTTCATTACCAAGAACACATTGTAAATTGATGCTTATGTTAAATAATTTGTGTAGATCTGCTACTATGGCTTTCAAACTGATTAATTTTCATTTCTCCAAAGGCTTTTATTATGTTTAATAATTTGTGTAGAAATCTCTCTGTGGGTTTCAAACTGACTAATCTTCATTTATCCAAAGGCATGGTTGGAAGACGGATATCTGTCTATAATGTTGGTTTTCTCATTGTCACCATCATTGCTACAATTTCCTGGATGGCGTTTAAAGGTATGTGCTGAAATATTATTCTGTATTTTCATGTAAATGATGAACTCTGTTCTCTGGGGTTTGGTTGGAATGAAGTGAGTATCTCAGTCAGGATGTTGTGAACTGCTTTACCAGGACCACCAGCACCTGAAGCCCTCAGTCCCACAGCTAAAGTCCTTTCCCACAGGGGGATCTGCTGGAGGTTTAGACCTTAATGGCATTTCACCGATGCTCATGGAACTGAAGGCAAAATGTTGACCTGAGCAGACAGTTGCCTCAATGGGACAAGGCAGAGTGTGGGGATAATTTGCAGGAGATTACGTGGCTCATGTTGGGAGAATGTGACTAATGGTGTCCTGCAAGGATCTGTGTTTGGATTACTACTTGTCTCAGATTGACGGAGGAACGACAAGTTGCATGACGAAATTTCCCAATGAAGCAAGGAGAAGTGGTAGCAGCTTTTTGGTCAACAGGGATTAATAGATGGGAATGAGCAACACCAGGGATAAATGCCACTCCACAGCCAGACAAATTCATGTGGGCATCAGGATTCTGACAAGTCATTAATAGGTCTTGGAGACAGAGAGGTATTTTGTGTCCCAAATCACAGGAAGGAGAAATTGATCTTTAAGGATTCTGGTGTACATTTACTGAGCAGAATCTGCAGAAACTAGGGCTGTGCTGAATGGATCTGAGACAGTTAAAGGGTGAAGTAGTTAAATTTTACAAAAAGTCAAATTTTACAAGAAAAAGAGCTTTGACAAGCATCAGAAGTTTGGAGAGGAGGGGACATCAATCAGGTTTATTTCTCGAGGATAAAAGGCAGCAGCAGGTGACGGTTTAGTGACCAGTCGCCAGTCAGTGTTTGGGATTGATTAGCGAGAGCAAGTTAAAGGAAGGCAGGGACAAGCCCAGTGTCCATCGTCTCAGTGGACATCGTCAGAGTGGTGATCTCGAGGCTTTAGCTCTTCAAAGGGAGGCTTCACTCAGAGAAAGCAATGAAATGACAAACTTAAGTTTTTTTTTCCCCCTTCTCTTCTTTATATTTGCCCAGTTAGGACAGCAGAGATGCCAGGCAGGATAGTGAAATGCTCCTCTTGTGTGATGTGGGGAGGCAGGGAGACCTCCAGTGTCTCTGGTGACTACAACTGGGAGAAGTGCATCCAGCTGCAGCTTCTAACAAATGGTGTTAAGGAATTGGAGCTGGAACTGGATAAATTCCAGATCATTCATGAGGCTGTGGGGGAGATAGATTGGACATATTGAGGGGTAGTTACACCCAAGGTGCAGGACACAGGAAACTGGGTGACAGTCAGGAAGGGGAAAGAGGTTAAGGAACAAGTGTAGAGTACCCCTGTGGCCATCCCCTTCAAGAACAGGTATATCACTTTGAGACCAGTACAGAAGGGACGGTTTGCCCCTGAACAGGAGAGGGAAGGTTTGTTAATGCTTCATGCTGGGATTTAAACTGGAGTTGCAGGGAGATGGGAACCAGGGTGTCAGAATAGTCAGTGGAGAGGTTGTGGAGGGAGATGTTAGTGAAACCGCAGATGAAGATCAAAAGATTGTGTCCTGAGCTGCAAATATTTCAATGCAGGAAGTATTGTATGAAAGGAGGATAATGGTGACCAGAGTTGTCCCACAGGGGTCTGTATTGGGACCGATTCCTTTTACGTTATATGTCAATAATTTGGATGATGGAATTGATGGCTTTGTTGCAAAGTTTGCAGACGATATGAAGACAGATGGATTGGCAGGTCGTTTTGAGGAAGTAGAGAGGATACAGAGGGTCTTAAACAGATTAGGAGAATGGGAAAGAAATAACAGATGGAATACAGTGTCAGGAACTGTATCGTCATGCTCTTTGTTGGAAGAACGGAAAGGGTTGACTATTTTCTAAATGGAGAGAAAATACAAAACAATGAGGTGCAGTGGGGCTTGAGAGTCCTTGTGCAGGATTCCCTAAAGGTTAATTTGCAGGTTGAGTCTGTGATGAGGAAGGCAAATGCAATTGTTAACTTAGCAGCAACAGTTCAATGCAATACATAATCTCACAGAGAGAAAAAAAAATTAAAACATAATAAATAAACAAATTTCATGTCACATGTCGGTGATAATAAACCGGATTCTGATTCTGAATGGAGATGAGGAGGAATTGTTCAGACAGAGAGTGGTGAATCTGTGGAATTCTTTGCCACATGCAGCTGTGGAGGCCAAGTCTTTGTGTACGGCATATTTAAGGAAGAGGTTGATAGATTCTTGATTGTTCAGGGCATGAAGGGATACAGGGAGAAGGCAGAGATTGGGGCTGAGAGGAAAATTGGATCAGCCATGATGAAATGGCAGAGCAGACTCGATGGGCCAAATGCCTAATTCTGCTGATATATCTTATGGTCTGAATAAAAGTCACGGGGAGATAGAGAGTCCTGTTGATGCTTGAGGGCATCTGGGACTGGGAAACTTGGAACTGGAAATTTAATTGCAGAACATTGGTTTGTTCCAGTGTTTTACAACTGGGAATCCCTTTTCCTGTGTGAAAAAAGAGTAACACACACTGTACGAATTTAACCGGGCACTGTGGGTGCCGGTCACCCTCATACCCCATCATTTCCATGTCAGAGACACGTGATGCCATTCCCTGTGCAACACTCCCCTCTAGTGGACCTTCAGGGTAACTGCATCATGTGTTTTTGGCCACCCCTGTAACTATTGGATTCACTATGGCAGCTCTGAACTGGGACACCTGCAGCTATTAATTACTGACCTTCATTCCTCTGGGGTCCCAAACACCCCGACAACAACCATTTATTCTGCCGGTGCCGATTTTCTTTCCCCCTCCCTCCATTCCTTCCCGTGACTGCTGATTCTCTGTTTTAGTTTTGCCATTTGAGTGAGTGTGGTGTAGATTTCCCAGATCTTTATCTGGATCCCGGGGGTTCTGGTCTCAATCCCCGTCCCCACAAAGCCTCCGTAACACTGGCCGTGTGGAGCTGGGTCATTTGTCAGCCATGAACAGTTCGAGGGACTAAATCACCTGCTCCTGGAATTAAAAACTGAATCTGCTGGGAATCCTCAGCAAGTAGCAGGTGAAGCACGGACAAGAAATAGGTTGCAGGGAAATAGGGGGGTGGTTGGGAATGGGGTTGATGAGATTTGCTCTGAGAACTGACAAAGTGTCAGTGACGTCCCTCTGTATCATGAGGAAATATGAAACCAGCATCACTCATCAGCTTGTCGGTTTCTGTCACACTGCTTTTTGTTCAGCCTTGCTCAGTATAAACCACGTTCCACATCCCCTCCCACACTGACTGCACGAGATCATTGGCAGAGATCTGCTCTTGAACAGAGTGTGATGAAAGGTGTGTGAAATTGGAGAAGGTCACTGCTGTCCCACTTCACAGGAAATTAGCTGAGTTTTTCAGTTCATGTGGGCATCAGCCTTCTGTTCAAGAGGCAGCATTCTCTCCTCTTATGACCTCAATTTGTTTACAGATACAGTTAGTCAACTGTTTTTAATTGCAGGCCTCAGACCAGAGGATGTAGGAGTTGCCGTTACATCGATCCTGGGACTGGTGTTATCTGCAGCATATGCTATTATATTCATGTGCTGGTCAAGGAAAAAATACCCAGGTACCTGTTGCTGTCTAATTTGCATTTCAGCAGAAATACCAAGTGACTCATGTTGACAAAATGAACTCCTCCCACACCCACCCCCCCCATCCCCACAGAGTCTCTGGATTCCTGTGGTACCCAGAATGCAATTGTCCTACATGATTGACAGGTTGAGATATGAAGTGGTGACACAGAATGTCTGGAGTAGTTCAGGAGTCAACTCTGACCCGACTGCAAGGGAGGCTTTGGGAGAAGTGGTGCTGAGGAGGGTGGGTCAATTCATTCATGATTGATATGTCATTCTGTCAAATCATAATATAACAGCAAGATAGCTTCGAGGTGAGAAAAAGGTGCCCCTTCATCCTGAGGACTATTGGATGCGTGATGATAGCCAACTCTGAAGCTGCAAAGATTTGGAGGTGTGGAATGCCCTCCCCCACACTTGACAATTAGGATGGTGAGATCCTCCTGCAGCAAAACACAGCAGGTTCCATCTCATTGGATCTTCATACAACCCTGAAACATCTGGACAGCAAAGATGCATAAATCAGGATGCTCTCTATCGATTACAGCTCAGCTCATTATCCTGTCAGAACTCCCGGTGCCATCATTTCTCTAATAAAACTTGCCCGCACATCACAGAAAACAACAGCAGCCCAGATTACTCCAGTCTTGGACAAAACAGCTTGGATTCAAGAAGCAGCACAAAGAGGAGAGGGAGGTGAAGAGTTGGAGAAGTTTAGAAAGGAAATTCAGAATTTCAAGCAGAAGCAGCTCAAAGTACACCCACCATTGCTAGAGTGATTAAATCAGGAGATCCCCGGAGGACAGAAGTCAGGTGCAGTGATTTAGAAGGCCTTTAGAGTAGGTTTGGAAATTGCAGAGCTGGGTCTGGGGAAACAGAGAAACGCAGGGATGAGCATTTTAATATTGATCTGTGTGTGAGAGCCAACAAACCCTGGGGGTAATAAGTGAGCAAGATCAACACAGGGCATTATCAACACAAGAGATTCTGCAGTTACTCAGTGCACACATGAAATGCAGGTCAGGCAGAACCTATGGAGTGGAATAAACAGTGGATGTTTCAAACCAAGATCCTTCATCAGGACTGGAAAGGGAATGGCAGAAGCCGAAACAAGAAGGTGAGGAGAGGGCAAGTAGAAGCTGGCAGGTGATAGGTGAAATCAGGTGAGGGGGAAGGTGTGGGTAGGGGAGGGAGATGCCCTCCCCCGCTGTATTAATATTGAACAGACATTGATGGAGTGGATAGCAGTTACCTATATCACAGTCTGTAGATGAGTTTAGCAGAAGCAGGCTATTTGCACGCATAGTCACACAATAATTTGTAACCCTGATCTGGCCTGCTTCAGTTCTGTTGTGAAAGCTTGAATTGAGGGAGAGTTGGCCAAGGATTTTGGAGAGATCAAATTGTACCATGATTTAGAGGTAAAGGAGTTGTTGGTGAATGGGGCCATGATGTCTTGCAATTATGGTTTTCATAGTCGAGAGTGGAGTATTGGTGGGAGATTGAAAACCAGGAGAAAAGTCCCTGAGATGGAACCATTAACTGAAAGTTGGAAATTATCAGGATCAAATTTTAAGAGTAAATTGGAGAGAGAAAGTCTTAGAGTCTAGAGCAAGTGTTCTGAAGCTTTTTTATACCATGGACCTGAGGGGTCAAAATTAGCCAAGGGGTCCATGGACTTGAGGTTGGAACCCCTGATGTATGGAGAGAGGAAATTTGAATGCTTGGACAGCTAGGAGTATTCAGGAAGGTTGGTGCAGTGGGAAAAATAGATAGATAGATAGATAGATAGATAGATAGATACTTTATTCATCCCCATGGGGAAATTCAACTTTTTTCCAATGTCCCATACACTTGTTGTAGCAAAACTAATTACATACAATACTTAACTCAGTAAAAAAATATGATATGCATCTAAATCACTATCTCAAAAAGCATTAATAATAGCTTTTAAAAAGTTCTTAAGTCCTGGCGGTAGAATTGTAAAGCCTAATGTAAAATAATGAAAGGAGGGAAGCTACAGAGTCATTTAAGTTTTATGCTTATTGTTGAAAGGCCATAAGAGGGTGAAATACAGAGACTGTCATTAATTAGACCCTAATTGCACCAGGATAACCTTTGAAAAAGCAGTTTTGGTGATGAAGAATTGGACCTGTGATGGAGCTAGGTTTGGTAATGGATTTAATGATTTTTTTTCACCAAAAACAATAATGCCTGGAGTTTTAGTTGTGAAGGAGTTGAGCTGGTGGGTGATCCATGCAGAGTGACTGAGAAAGCAGTCTGACTGGGTCAGGAGACTCAGTGATGTTGCAGAAGGTGTGATTCAGGAGCTGAGTAACCCCTGAAGTATTTTACATGTTTGGGAATTGATAATACAGTGGGAAGGAATGTGAGAGGGTATCTGTTCCAGGAGTGGGTTTTAAGAGTGTAGAAATATGTTTGCGAGGTAAAGCAATGGGCTAGATTGCAACTACCTTAGAGAAACTGTAAATGAACACTAAGTGGTGTTCCCAAGAGCAACAGCCTGGATGAATTGAAGAAAGACATCTGGTGAAGGAGAGGTATCCCTTGGATCTGGTGATGAACTTCCTGGGCAGCCTCTACCTTCATTTACCATTAAATGCCCAATCTTTCATGCTGACCTGCCTGTCCCCATATTGTCACGTTTTCACCTTGGATTAGAGCATCACCTCTCACCACCGACACCTTTGAGCATTGAGGTGCCGTAATGTTCCAATATTCACCATGGGGACGGGGTTCCCAGTCAAACAGTGTAACTCCATTGCTGAAGCTGGGACTGGTTATTATCACCACTGGCAAGACCATGTCAATTGCAGCACTGGATCACTGGGATAATACGACTGAGCTTATTTACAGTGGGGTCTTGTCTCATTGGCTCAGTGTGTACACAGAGAGACTGCAGTCTTCCTGCCATTTCCATCTTCACGGCCTGAGGATAATGGATACCCAGGTTTTACAATATATTTCCAGAACTAACGACAAGGTCTTTAGTCTCTCTGGGGATCTCCACACAGACAGGGGAGTGAACTCTCTGAACCTCCCTCACTGCATTGCTCTGACACCTGGTCCTTTTCCAACCTGGTGGGATTGTCTCATGTTTAGGACATTCATTATCACAGCCAACCTGACCAATCCCAGTCCATGTCTGTTATCTGGAACACTTGTCCACTGAAACATATGTAGAACTGTTTGTGTTGATCAGTTTTGAAACAGTTTGAAACAGTTCTAATGTTGTTGTTCATTTCTCCCTGTGGACTCTAGAAGACAAGCAGTGGTGGTGGTGCCTGAATATTTGTAACATTGTGGCTCTTGTCTTCATCCTCATTGCCCTCATTTGCTGGATTGTGTCTAAAGGTATGTACACAAATATTCTTAAATTACATATAACATGCTGTAAGGTTTCACTGCTAATGTAATGGCCTTTCTGTAATGTTCACTGCTAATGTAATGGCCTTTCTGTAAGGTTTCACTGCTAATGTAATGGTTGCTCTGTAGCAGCAATGTTTGGGTTATGACTAAAGATAACAGGGCTTTGGAATGTGGGGCTATCCAATGAGAGAGATGTTTTTCTTGTGGGTCTGGAAGAGAGATTTTTGCAGGTTTTTGTTGGCGAGAGAAGAAGAAGGAAGATGTGTGTGGAGAGAGCTGGTAGACCACTGGATGGACTGGGCTGGGAGTGAGTGTCCGAAGGTCAGCAACACTTGGAGTAAGTCAATGGTTGATGAATGTCTGTATCAGTGAGCTCCAACGTGCACTTGGACACTTTCCTTAAAATGGAACTTTTTTCTTTTTATTTTCTTTACTAACTCTATATTCAGATTAAGATTTATAAAGTTCAATCATTTAATTACATATGGTGTACTGCCTGATATTTTGCGGTGTAGATTTGTAACTGGGCAACACATCACACCATATTTCACAAACGAGATTTCTCAGTTTGGTGGGGCCAGAGGCTGTCTTCCCCTAGATGAACACATGCTGCCCCAGCCTGAGGGTTTCAGTTGGGGGGGCTCATCCAGGATTGAATCTGTTAGATGCTGTGTGATTGCCCTAAGCATTGAACCAGTGGGCTGTGTTTAGATATGTGCTGGTATGGATGCTGCTGGTGTGGAGCAGTGCTATCCTCCCACGAGGTTACTGGTAACTAATGCATGATTGTTGAATGGGCTGGATATTTGTACCCTGCATGAATTGTTAATTCGATTTTTGAGTACGGTTAAAGCTATTGGCAAAGTTGAGATCATAGCATGGAGTTTTAATAAAATGGTGGGTTCAGACCTTGTTTTACTTCAGACTAGCACTGATGTAATGGCAGTAGGACTGCCAGCGTCTATCGGGGCCCCAGGTGAGGTGGGACCATAGCCCCTGCCTACTGTCGGGGGGGAGGAGGAGAAGCTAGTGGAGTGGACTGAGTCACAAGTCGAGTTTCCCGTAGATGGGGGCGGAGACTTCAGAAAGGGTTCTATCATTTCTGAGGAGTGAGGGAAAAGAGTGGTCGGATTTGGAATGTCTAATTAGTCCACGTCCCCCAGTGAAGAGTGAGAATTCTGAGTTACCATCAGCCCTTATCTCTCTGGCGAATAAGTGGCCCAGTGCACAGGGAGAGGGTCCCCACCAGAAGCTAAAAGTATTTTTACTAGAATAACACCCGCTCCCGAGGGGTAAGAGGAGTATGAGACTTGGGCGGAACAGACCTCTCAGTTGTTAGATGAGTGACAGTGCTCTGATGATGTAGAGTGACAGAGATTGGTTGAAGGGGTTGGCTGTGAAAACTCGCCAACCCTTGGCTACCCTTGTCGAGTATCTAGATGCATTGGAGAGTGTTTTTGGTCTGACAGGGAGCCCACTGAACTTCATGACAGGGTTTTAGAACATGTGTCAGGAGAAGGGGAAAAGCTTTCTGCTTACATTTTTCAGCGAGAGAGGCAGCTAAATTGTTTGCGGCGCCAGGGGCTCATTCAGGTGGCTGAGGTGGATCAGTTAGGGATGAACCAGATAACCAAGGGTGCCCAGTCCCAGGACATGATTGTTTGGGGTCTCTGACAGTCCTGTAAAACGTGCCCCCCTCCCTCCTTTGTTGAGCTGATTAGAGGTACGGGAGGAGGAGAACTTGTCGGAAGCACATGAGGGCTCGGTCAGCATGGCACAGTCCTCGGTAGTAGCCCCTTGTGGTGAAGTGACTGTGGCTAGCCCGACTCAGGGAATGGTAAAGGAGATTGTGGCAGAGCTAGTAGTAGCTTGGGAGAAGAATGGGAAGGTGTGGACTATAGGACTCTGAACAGGCGCACTGTCCCTGACCAGTATACTGTCCCGAGGGTCAAAGACATGCTGGCCGGTCTGAGTGGTGCGAAGTGGTTCAGTGTGCTGGATTTGAGGAGTGGATATTATCAGATCTCCACGAGTGAGGCTGACAAAGAGAAGACGGCATTTATATGTCCCCTGGGATTCTTCCAGTACAAATGGATGGCCCAGGGCATATCAGGAGCCCCTGCAAACTTCCAGCGGGCCATGGGAAAGACAGTGAGGTGTTGAAGAATCTGGATGACCTTATAGTGTTTGGATCCATCTTGGAGAAACATGAAGTGAGGCTACTGAAGATGCTCAGCTGCCTGAAAGCTGAAGGGTTAAGACATTCCCTGGACAAGTGTCAGTTCAGCCAAATGTTTGTTAGCTATGTTGGGCACTTGTCTCACAAAATGGAGTAGCTACAGATCTGGCTAAGATGGAGGCGGTGACCACTTGGCCAAGATCCCAGACCGTGAGCACTCTGCACTCTTTCCTCAGGTTCTGTGGTAACTATCGGAGGTTCGTGAAGGACTACACAAAAGTTAGTCGCCCATTGAATCAGCTTCTGTGCAGTTACCCTCTCTTGGGGAAGAAAGGGAGGGGAGAAAAGGACAGGAGGGTGGAGAGTATCTTAGCCCATGGGAGCCCTTTGGACTGAGGCGGGGTGCAAAATGTGGGGAGGCCTTTCAGTCGCTGAAGGAGCTGCTGACCCAGGAGCCGGTGCTGACTTTTGTGGACGCCCGATTACCGGGTGTACTGCACACGGATGCCAGTGGGAGGGCTTGGGGGGAGTCCTGTATCAGGACCGGGGCATCGAATTGAGACCCGTTGCATTTATCAGCTGGGATCTGTTGCCCTCCGAGAAAACTATCCCATGCGCAAGTTGGAGTTTCTGGCGTGAAATGGGCGGTGGTGGACAAGCTGAGTGACTATCTCTACGGGGCCAAGTTTGAGGTGAGGACGGACAACAACCCACTTAATTACATCCTGACCTTGGTGAAACTGAATGCCACAGGCCATCGGTGGTTGGCGGCATTATCTACCTATGATTTCAACCTGAAGTACCAACCGGGAAGTCGGAACATTGATGCAGATGCTTTGTCCCGATGGGTGCACGAGGGACTGGTCAGGGACGAGAAGTGGGAGAGTGTTCCTGCCCTGGGGGTGAAGGCCATGTGTCAGTTTGCCATCACTGTGAGGGCAGTGGGTAAGGATGGGCAGGATCGAGCGGTAGATCAGTTGGCGGCTTCTGATGATGCCATTCCCCAAGTTTACTGTGACCGGACTGCTCTGAAGACAAATCAGCTGCCGGAATTGAGTTCTGGGGAAGTGGCAGCTGCTCAGCAAGATGATCCGGGCATTGGTACCATTTGGGCAGCGGTCGTAAAGGGAGACATGGCTCAGGCGCAGAAGATGAAACACTCGTCGGTACCTCCATTACTGCGAGAATGGCCCCGTTGGAGTTGAAGAACCAGAACTTATACCTGGTCACGTCACCCCCAGACTGACCTCAGCATTGCCAGCTGGTTCTGCCTGAGAAGTATCGGAGGGTTGCGTTGAAGTCACTTCATGATGATTCTGGACATTAGGGGGTGGCCAAGACCTCTGGATTGCTCAGAGTCTGGTTTTTCTGGCCCTGAATGAAGTCGGAGGTTGAAGAATACTGCAAGTTGTGCAGTCGCTGCATACGGTGGAAGACACTGCCTACGCGGGCAGCTCCTTTGTCACACTTTCAGAGTGTAGGGCCCCTGGACCTGGTGTGGATGGATTTCCTGGCAATAGAACCCGATGCCAGCAACACGACGAATGTCTTATTCATCACGAACTGCTAGACCAGATATGCTCAGGCTTTTCCTACTAAGGACCAGAGGGCATCTAAAGTGGCAAAAGTGTTATGGGAAAAGTATTTCATTTATTATGGCCTTCCGAGGTGGATGCATAAAAACCAGGGGCGGATCTCGGGAGCAGGCTCATACATGAGTTACTAGGCATGCTTGGAGTCGAGAAATCAGGGATCACACCCTATCATTTGCAGGTTGATCCCCAGCCATTGAGGCTTAACTGGACCTTGCTAGACATGCTTGGGACTCTGGAGGTCAGCAAAAAGAGCAAGGGTAGTTAACATATTGGACATCTGGTTCACAGTTACAACTGTAGACGAAATGAAGCAACTGGGTACTCGCCATATTATCTGATGTTTGAGTGCAAGGCAAGGTTGCCCATTGACCTTTGCTTTGGGACTGACGAGGGTGACTTACCACCGAAGACTCATTTGAAGTATGTGTCTGATATGAGAAAAGAGCTGAAAAGGGCTAATAAATTAGCTGGGGTTGCGGCTGCCCAGCAGAATCAAGGCAACAAGAGGATGTATGATCAAAAGGTGAGGTTCTTCCAACTCCTGCCGGGAGACTGTTGGTTGACTGCTGGGCGGCTACACCCGATGTGGTGGTGAGTCAGATGCCAAACCTACCAGTTTTCTGGGTGAAACCAAAGGGTGGGAATGGGCCTGTCAAGATTCTCCATCGAAACCACCTGCTGCCCCAGGGACAAAAGGTGCAGGTAGACCCCGAGCCTGACTTTCAGCCTACACCTAGTAAGAGGTGTAGTAACCCTGAGAAGGATACAGATTTGGAGGATGAGGACCTGGATGTCTGGTATACGCCCCCTTTTACTAACTCCCCACTAATTGAGGAAGAGACTACCAGCCATTCTCCCACTGAGTCAGGTGGTGGTGGGGGGGTTATCTGTGGGTGGCCTGGGTTGCAGAGGCATTCTGCAGAGGTGGAAGTGGAGTTCGGCCACAGAACAGAGGGCTCCGAGTTGTAGGTGGGCATGAGTGATAGGTTGGGGGGGGGGGTCTCGCCAGGTAGACCGGAAGTATCCCCAGTAGTGTCCGAACCTAAAGAGTTAGGTGAGGGAAATGGAGGTATCATAGAATTAGGAGACCACCAGATAGGCTAGACTACTCAGCATCAGTGGAACAAAGTGTGACCCCCCCCCCCCCCACTGTTTTGGGGAGCTATGTCACTGCCTTTTACACCTGGGTTGGTTGGACTTCATGTTTTGCAGGAAGGGTTGGCGAATTATCTCAACGTCATGAGGACATGACTAAATTTGGTAGGGGGAGAGTGTAAGGGACTGTAAGGCTTCACTGCTAATGTAATGGTTTCTCTGTAGCAGCAATGTTTGGGTTATGACTAAAGATAACAGTGCTTTGGAATGTGCAGCTATCCAATGAGAGGGACGTTGTTGTTGTGAGTCTGGAAGAGAGATTTTTGCAGCCTTTTGTCAGAAGGAGAAGAAGGAGATGTGTGTAGAGAGAGCTGGTAGACAGAGTGGGCTGGGAGCAAGGGTTCAAAGGTCAGTTACACTCGGAGGAGATCAATGGTTGATGAATGGCCGTATCGGTGAGCTCCAACGTGCACTTTGACTTTTTCCTTAAAATGTGTCCTTTATCATTTTATTTTCTTGACTTAACCCTACATTCAGATTAAGATTTATAAAGTTCAAACACTTAATTGCATGTGGTGTACTGCCTGATATTTTACGGTGTGGATTTGTAACCAGGCAACACATCACGCAGCTTCCACACAAATGAGATTTCTCAGTTTGGTGGGGCCGGAGGCTGCCTTCCCCTAGATGAACATGAGCCTGAGTGTTGCATACGTTAAAATGGTCGCCATGTTACTCGGTGCAGGAATGGAATGAGTATCTCAGTCAGTACATTGTGAACTGCTTTATATGGAACACCAGCACCTGCAGTCCTCAGCCCCACAGTCTACAGCTGGGGACTGGAAGACCTGCTGGAGGTTTGACCCAATATAGACACTGTAGGTTATACAGGGTGTGTCCGGACTTCCAGAAGCTGCTTGATAAACACCCAAAGGTGAACCTGATGGAACTGAAAGCATACGACTGACCAGAGTGGAGAATTGATGGTGGCAAGTCTGTTGTGACTGCAACTTTTCATCAGGTTGAGTCTGGTGATGGGATTTTAAACAGTCACAAACAAGTTTCCAATGATATTGTAACAGGGCAGCAATAAATCACAGAAAGTTGGTGCAAATGGGGAAGAATTATGTCAATGGATTTTAATGCAGGTGAATACAAAGTAATTTTTTTGCATTTATAAAGGACAGAACAGATGAGTTTCTAAATGGTGATCCATTAACCCTGTGTGGTCTGTGTTCATCAGACAATAACGTGTCATGGACATGTACACAGTGTCAGCAATGCAGTCAGTGGAATGTGGGTCTTTAGACCCAGAGTACCGGAGTACAGGGGAATAGGAGTTGTGCTACAGACATCAAAGCTCTGGTGAAACCACGTCTGCAGATCTGGGCCACACATCACAGGAAGGACGTATTGGTCTTTGAGGGAGGACAGTGGAAATTTGCTGGAATGTTAAATTACATGCAGAGATTACAGAAACCAGGGATGCACTAGACAGTTAAGGAGTGAAATAATTACAGTTTCAGGATGTGAACAGTGACTGACAGGTTGATTAGAAACTGTTTCTGCTGGTCAAGGTGTTCAGGATTTGGAAACTTCAGTACACCCAACCAGCCCAACAACAACCATTGACTCTGCTGGTGTTGTTTTGTTCCCCTTCACCCAGCTCCTTCAGTTGACTCTGCTGATCTCCATTTCAGTGAGGTGTGGATTTCCCAGAGCTTCATCTGGACCCTGGGATTCCAGTCCCAGTCCCCACCCCACAAATATCAGTCGCTTTATCCATGTGAAGTTGTCTCACAGGTCCCCCTTGGTCCTTTTGAACAGCTCAGGCTCTCAATCACCTGCTCCTGTTCCAGGTCTGTGATCATGTGCTGACCACGAGAGCCTTCTGAGTGTGTGTCACTGTCCAGCTATCACCAGTAAATGGAGAGTCAATCTCACCAATCACCATCTCCGTGACTTGTAAATGCCTGTCACTGGGTTACAGCTCAATAATGACCAGATAGTAATGATATCAGGTATCAGGTGAAGACAGGGAGGCAGTTTATTGTCACTGGGTCAGTATCCTGGAGTCCATACCAGTGTTACCATGAAAACAGCAGAGGTTCCCGAGGGAGACTCACCCTCACCATCTGAGGACAAGCAGATGTGGATCTGGTCTGACAGATCGAGAGAATATGGCCGGTATAAGAGGGTGGAGACAGAAGGTGCAGATCAAACTCTGACAGGAGATGGGTGGATCCAGGTGAGGAGGGATAATGGTCAGATATAGGAGGGGAGAGTGGGGTTCACACCAGAACGGGAAGGTGATGGGTGGAGATGACAAAGGGTTGAAGGGGATTGAATCTGATCAGAGGGAAAAGTGGAAAATGGAATAAATGGAACAGAGGGCAGGGCAGATGGAGAGGAGTTGGAGAGGGGAACCAGTCGGGGTGGTGTGTGTGTGTGTGACGGACAGATGGAGGAGTGGGAGAGGGGAACCAGTCGGGGTGGTGTGTGTGTGTGTGTGTGTGTGTGTGTGTGTGTGTGTGTGTGTGTGTGTGTGTGTGTGTGTGTGTGTGTGTGTGTGTGTGTGTGTGTGTGATTGACAGATGGAAGAGTGGGAGAGGGGAACCAGTCGGGATGGTGTGTGTGTGTGTGATGGACAGATGGAGGAGTGGGAGAGGGGAACCAGTTGGGGTGTGTGTGTGTGTGTGATGACAGATGGAGGAGTGGGAGAGGGGAACCAGTGGGGGTGGTGTGTGTGTGTGTGTGTGTGTGTGTGTGTGTGTGTGATGGACAGATGGAGGAGTGGGAGAGGGGAACCAGTCGGGGTGTGTGTGTGTGTGTGTGTGTGTGTGTGTGATGGGCAGATGGAGGAGTGGGAGAGGGAAACCAGTCGGGGTGGTGTGTGTGTGTGATGGACAGATGGAGGAGTGGGAGAGGGAAACCAGTCGGGGTAGTGTGTGTGTGAGTGTGATGGACAGATGGAGGAGTGGGAGAGGGGAACCAGTCGGGGTGGTGTGTGTGTGTGTGTGTGTGTGTGTATGATGACAGATGGAGGAGTGGGAGAGGGGAACCAGTCGGGGTGGTGTGTGTGTGTGTGTGATGGACAGATGGAGGAGTGGGAGAGGGGAACCAGTCGGGGTGGTGTGTGTGTGTGTGATGGACAGATGGAGGAGTGGGGAGGGGAACCAGTCGGGGTGGTGTGTGTGTGTGTGTGATGGACAGATGGAGGAGTGGGAGAGGGGAACCTGTCGGGGTGTTTGTGTGTGTGTGTGTGATGGACAGATGGAGGAGTGGGAGAGGGGAACCAGTCAGGGTGGTGTGTGTGTGTGTGTGATGGACAGATGGAGGAGTGGGAGAGGGGAACCAGTTGGGGTGGTGTGTGTGTGTGTGTGATGGACAGATGGAGGAGTGGGAGAGGGGAACCAGTCGGGGTGGTGTGTGTGTGTGTGTGTGTGATGGACAGATGGAGGAGTGGGGAGGGGAACCAGTCGGGGTGGTGTGTGTGTGTGTGTGATGGACAGATGGAGGAGTGGGAGAGGGGAACCTGTCGGGGTGTTTGTGTGTGTGTGTGTGATGGACAGATGGAGGAGTGGGAGAGGGGAACCAGTCAGGGTGGTGTGTGTGTGTGTGTGATGGACAGATGGAGGAGTGGGAGAGGGGAACCAGTTGGGGTGGTGTGTGTGTGTGTGTGATGGACAGATGGAGGAGTGGGAGAGGGGAACCAGTCGGGGTGGTGTGTGTGTGTGTGATGACAGATGGAGGAGTGGGAGAGGGGAACCAGTCGGGGTGGTGTGTGTGTGTGTGATGGACAGATGGAGGAGTGGGAGAGGGGAACCAGTCGGGGTGGTGTGTGTGTGTGTGATGGACAGATGGAGGAGTGGGAGAGGGGATCCAGTCGGGGTGGTGTGTGTGTGTGTGATAGACAGAAGGAGGAGTGGGAGAGGGGAACCAGTCGGGGTGGTGTGTGTGTGTGTGTGATGGACAGATGGAGGAGTGGGAGAGGGGAACCTGTCGGGGTGTTTGTGTGTGTGTGTGTGATGGACAGATGGAGGAGTGGGAGAGGGGAACCTGTCGGGGTGTTTGTGTGTGTGTGTGTGATGGACAGATGGAGGACGGGAGAGGGGAAACAGTCAGGGTGGTGTGTGTGTGTGTGTGTGTG
The DNA here is from genome assembly GCF_048418815.1 of Hemitrygon akajei. NCBI lineage: Eukaryota > Metazoa > Chordata > Chondrichthyes > Myliobatiformes > Dasyatidae > Hemitrygon > Hemitrygon akajei. Next base: position 182,611,375 of record NC_133125.1, read on the forward strand.
ATGGACAGATGGAGGATGGGAGAGGGGAAACAGTCGGGGTGGTGTGTGTGTGATGGACAGATGGAGAGGGTAGAGAAGGGGAAAGAGTTATCTGACTGATGGAGAATGAGGAGAGAGGGAAGGACTATCAGGGTTGGAGGAGAAGAGAGAAAGTGAGTTAGTGAAGGAGAGAGAAGATAGTGTTAGCATTTGCCTTTTGCAGTGTAATCAGTGCTGACTGTGTAGCTGTTAAGGACAACATAACCTTGGATCTTTGTGTGTGGGGAATTTTACAGGTTTCACATGTTTACCTCTTTCTAGGAATTAGTTTTGTGTTTGCATTTAATAAATTAAATATATTTAAATGAACAAGAGAAAATCTGCAGATGCTGGGAATCCAAGCAACATACACAAAATACTGGAGGAAATCAGTAGGCCAGGCAGCATCTGGGAGACCCTTCAGCAGTCTTTTTGATCTGATTGTTTGCCCAGACTTTGGCTATGTCCACACTAGACCAGATAACTTTGAAAACGCCTGTTTCACGTAAAAGCGATGGGCATCCACACTAGGCATTTTTAAAATATCTCTGTTCACATTAAAATGGATATTTTGGCGAATCTCCTCCTACTGAACATGCGCAGGACACATCTACTGAAAGCAAGTGACGTGTTTGGTGTCGAATCTCGCCGTAAAAGACTTGGTGCGCGTTTGTTCAGTTACAGACTAGAAAAAGTTAAATGACGGACAGCTGTTGGCTCTCGTGCAGGAGGACTTAAAAGTTAAAAAAAAAATACTGGAGCGTATGGAAGCAACTGACAGGGAGTTCACAGACAGTATGACCAGGCTGATGACGAACATTGAAAAACTAAGGAACCCTGTTGTATTAATAAAGCCCCTTGTTAAATGTATAAAACATGTCTGCATCAGTATTGTCTTGTATTTCCATACAATGTTACACATCTATTGTCAGAGAAGTACTTGCATAAATAGGTAAACCACCTTCATATAAGCAAGGACAGAAAATAGGTCAAAATGAGTATACTTATTTATTCAGTAAGTTATGGGTCAAAATATTTGGTGACTTCATTTCTAACTCTTCTGGCTTCAGTCTCATTGCCGTCTGTTCTGAAATTGTTAGGTTGCGTTTAAAAAAACAATGAAATAGCGCACTGCTGTCACCATCTGTTCCAGCATGTCATGACAGCGTTTTCAGATTTCTCCATTTACCCCGTCCACACTGCTCTGCCCAATCCGGCATTTTCAAATTTACACACTCTGGAGAGCGTTTCTGAAAAGCTCAGTTTTTGGGGGACGAAAACGCTGTTTTAGTGTCGACGGAGGTGAAAAACAAAGAGAAAAAGCTTCAGTTACAGATTTATCCAGTCCAGTGTGGATGTAGCCTTTGTTTGTGTGCAGTTATAAATTGTTTCTATTGTATTTCTCTATTCTACTGTGAATTCCTGCTGGAAAGTGAATCTGAAGTTAGTAAATGGTGACATATATATATATATTTTGATAATAAATTTACTTTGTTTTGATTAACTTGTTGCTATGTCTCATAAATGCCATTGGGCATATGACTTTGTTAAATGTACGTTTAAACTGGGAGTAGGTGTGGAGAAGCATATGAACTTGCTCAGTGGGTTCATTTCTGTACATTTCAGATCAAAGCTGCAAGACCAACATTCCAGTCTGGATCATATTGACTGTATCAGGGGTCACATTTGTGATAGCGTTATCCAGATTCTTTCCAGTTTACAGTAAGTATCAACATTAAAGCTTTTTCTAAAGAACTCAATTACTGTGAAAACTTTCCCCTGGTCTCACCGTCACTTTAGCTTCTAAAGGGAGCAGTTGAGGGGAATTGCCAGCACATTATCAAATCTGTCCTAGCTGGCTGCTGTCAGTCGGGAACAGTTCTGGCTCAGATTTTGCTGGATTCTGTTTGAGGTTCTGCACAGAGGTGCTGGGATCTCTGAGTAGGTGAGCTGATGGGGTTTGGGACTCCTGCTGGAGTGTGGAAGTCCAGAACTTTCGATTTGAGTTGGAGTGATTTCCATCTGTGCCTGCATGGAAATTATTGGAGAGAATTCAAGTCATGGGAGTAGTGTATAACCAGGACCAGATTAGGGATTGTCAGTAAGGACAGAGTCAGGATAACTGTATCTCTCTAATCTGAAGAGATGGCAAAGGAGATTGCTGGAGACAATGTGAAAGATGTTCTCCATGTGGACTTCAGTAAGTCATTTGACATGGTCCCACATGAGAGGCTGATCCAGAAGCCTAACACACCTGCGATCCAAAGTGATCCAGCTAAAGGGATCCAAAATCAGCTTGCTGACAGAAGGCAGAAGTCGTGTTGGAAGAATGTTTTGTTTTCCTGATTTGAAGTCTGCATCTAATTGTGTACAGTAGTGAATGGTTGTAGGACTTCTGCACTTTGTGATATATATTAATGACTTAGTTGTGGGTGTAGGAGGTATGATTAGTAAGTTTACAGATGAATGAGAAATGGTGTTTTGGATGGTGAGGAAATTTGTCCAAGTCTACAATAGGATATGGATCAGATGGAAAGTTGGGTAGAGCATTAGCAAATAGTTCTTAATTCTGACAAGTACAAGGTCATCCATTTTGCAGAGTTGAAATAGGACTCAGACATCTGCAGTACAGGGTAGAAATGTTGAACAGAGAGACTGAGGATTCCAAGTTCATAGGAAGACACACAAAATGCTGGAGGAACTTGGCAGGTCCGGCAGCAACTATGGAAACTAATAAACAGTCGATGTTGCGGGCTGAGACCTTTAATCAGGAATGGAAAGAAGAGGGACGAAGCCAGAAAAAGGAAGAGGGAAAGGGGAAGGAGAACAAGCTTGAAGCTGATATGTAAAGCCAGGTGGGTGCAGGAGGGGGATGAAGAAAGATGCTAGGAGGTGCTAGGTAGAAAAGGCAAAGGGCTGGAGAAGGAATATGATAGGAGAAGAGAGTGGAATGCAGAAGAAACATAGAAACGTAGAAAAGCTACAGCACAATACAGGCCCTTTGGTCCACAAAGTTGTGCCGAACATGTACTTAACTTAAAACTACCTAGGCTTACCCATAACCCTCTATTTTTCTAAGCTCCATGTATCCATCCAGGAATCTCTTAAAAGACCCTATCATTTTGCCTCCACCACTGCTGCCGGCAGCCCATTCCATGCACTCACCATTCTCTGAGTAAAAAAAACTTACCCCTGACTTCTCCTCTGTACCCACTTCCAAGCACCTTAGAACTATGTCCTCTCATGCTATCTATTTTAGCCCTGGGAAAAAGCCTCTGACTATCCACATGATCAATGCCTCTCATTATCTTGTACACCTCTATCAGGTCACCTCTTATCCTCCGTTGCTCCAAGGAGAAAAGGCTGAGTTCACTCAAGCCACTGAGTTCTCATAAGGCATGCTCCCCAATCCAGGCAACATCCTTGTAAATATCCTCTGCACCCTTTCTATGGTTTCCACATCCTTCCTGTAGTGAGGCAACCAGAATTGAGCACAGTACTCCAAGTGGGGTCTGACCAGGGTCCTATATAGCTGCAACATTACCTCTCGGCTCTTAAGCGCAATCCCACGATTGATGAAGGCCAATACACCGTATGCCTTCTTAACCACAAAGTTAAACTGCGTAGCAGCTTTGAGTATCCTATGGACTCGGACCCCAAGATCCCTCTGATCCTCAGCATTGCCAAGAGTATTGCCATTAATGCTATATTCTGCCATCATATTTGACCTACCAAAATGAACCACCTCACACTTATCTGGGTTGAACTCCATCTCCAGAAAGAGAGAGCAGGGGTAATAGGCAGGTGAGGAGAGAGGGACACAGTGACAAATAGCAGAAGGAGGAAGGGGAGGGAGAAAAATTACTGGAAGTTGGAGAAATCAGTATTCATGCCATCAAGTTGGAGGCTACCAGAAGGAATATGAGGTGTTGCTCCTCCAACCTGAGAGTTGCCTCATCATGGCAGTAGAGGAGACCATGGACTGACAAGTCAGAAGGGAGACTGGAATTGAAATGGTTGGCCACCGGGATGGTGTATGTTGTGGAGAATGATGTGCTGGATGCAGAGACCCGTGGGTGGTAGGTGAAAACAAGAGGAACTCGGTCAGTGTTAAGAATACAGAGTCCCGTGGGTGGGAGGTGAAGACAAGAGGAACTCGGTCGGTGTTAAGGATACAGAGTCCCGTGGGTGTGAGGTGAAGACAAGAGGAACTCGGTCGGTGTTAAGGATACAGAGTCCCGTGGGTGGGAGGTGAAGACAAGAGGAACTCGGTCAGTGTGTCCCGTGGGTGGGAGGTGAAGACAAGAGGAACTCGGTCGGTGTGTCCCGTGGGTGGGAGGTGAAGACAAGAGGAACTCGGTCAGTGTTAAGGATACAGAGTCCCGTGGGTGGGAGGTGAAGACAAGAGGAACTCGGTCAGTGTTAAGGATACAGAGTCCCGTGGGTAGGAGGTGAAGACAAGAGGAACTCGGTCAGTGTTAAGGATACAGAGTCCCGTGGGTGGGATGTGAAGACAAGAGGAACTCGGTCAGTGTTAAGGATACAGAGTCCCGTGGGTGGGAGGTGAAGACAAGTGGAACTCGGTCAGTGTTAAGGATACAGAGTCCCGTGGGTGGGAGGTGAAAACAAGAGGAACTCGGTCAGTGTTAAGGATACAGAGTCCCGTGGGTGGGAGGTGAAGACAAGAGGAACTCGGTCAGTGTTAAGGATACAGAGTCCCGTGGGTGGGAGGTGAAGACAAGAGGAACTCGGTCAGTGTTAAGGATACAGAGTCCCGTGGGTGGGAGGTGAAAACAAGAGGAACTCGGTCAGTGTTAAGGATACAGAGTCCCGTGGGTGGGAGGTGAAGACAAGAGGAACTCGGTCAGTGTTAAGGCACCGGGATGATGTGTGGAGGGCAGATGCCTGTGAAATGGAGGAGATGTGAGTGAGGGAAGTGTCAATTGTGGAGGAAGGGAAAAGAAAACCTCACCACACAGACACAATGGAACTAATAGAAGAGAATGGCATTTTTACAGGAGACAGGTTGGGTGGAGGTACACTCAAGATAGCTGTGGGATTCGGTAGATTTACAAAAGATATCAATAGACAGCTTATTCCCAGTCATGGAGACAACGAGAGAGAGAGAGAGAGAGAGAGAGAGAGAGAGAGAGAGAGAGAGAGAGAGAGAGAGAGAGAGAGAGAGAGAGAGAGAGAGAGAGGAGAGAGAGAGAGAGAGAGAGAGAGAGAGAGAGAGGAGAGAGAGAGAGAGAGAGAGAGAGAGAGAGAGAGAGAGAGAGAGAGAGAGGAGAGAGAGAGAGATGTCACAAATGGACCAAGTGAATTTAAGGGCAGGGTGGAAGTTGGACCATAGTTCATAGATCTCTAAGAAGGAACATTGGTTGATAGTGTGGAGAAGAACATACATGGCATGCTGATCTTCAAAATCAGGATAAAGGGAAGGAAAAGAATACTCAGTCAAACTGCATTTAATTCACAGCATGAGGATTATGAGGTAACGTGAGTGAACTCAGAGTGTGGATTGGCTCTGTGGACTGGGATGTTACAACCACAACAGAAACATGGCTAAGAGAGGGATAGCACTGGCAGCTCAATGCTCCAGAATACAGATGCTACAGCCATGACAGTAGATAGAGGATTGGGAAGCTTTTAAAAACGCTAGAGAGAGCAACTAAAAAAATTAATTGGAAGGTAAAAGATGAAATATAAAATCAAGCTAGCAAATAATATCAAAGTGGATAGCAAAAGTTTTTTCAAGTATGTTGAAAATAAAAGAAAAATTAGAGTAGATATAGGACTGCTAGAAGATGAGGCAGGAGAAATAATAACGGGGGACAAGGAGATGGCTGATGAACTAAGTGAGTATTTTGCATCAGTCTTCACTGTGGAAGACACTAGCAGTATGCCTGATGTTGTAGTGTGTGAAGGAAGAGAAGTGGATGCAGTTACTATTACAAGAGAGAAGGTGCTCAAAAAGCTGAGAAACCTAAAGGTACATAAGTCACCCGGACCAGATGAACTGCACCCTAGGGTTCTGTAAGATGTAGCATTAGAGATTGTGGTTGCATTAGAAATGATCTTTCAAAAATTATTGGACTCTGGGATGGTGCCAGAGGACTGGAAATTACAAATGTCACTCCACTCTTTAAGAAAGGAGGAAGGCAGCAGAAAGGAAATTATAGACCAGTTAGCCTGACCTCAGTGGTTGGGAAGATGTTAGAGTCAATTGTTAAGGATGAGGTGATGGAGTATTTGGTGACACAGGACAAGATAGGACAAAGTCAGCATGATTTCCTTCAGGGAAAATCCTGGCTGATAAGCCTGTTGGAATTCTTTGAGGAGCTTACAAGTTGGATAGATAAAGTGAATGCTGTGGAGGTTATATATTTGGACTTTCAGAAGGCCTTTGACAAGGCGCCACACATGAGGCTGTTCCCCAAGTTAGGAGCCCGTGGTATTACAGGAGAGATACTAACATGGTTAGAGTATTTGTGGACTTTCAGAAGGCCTTTGACAAGGCGCCACACATGAGGCTGTTCCCCAAGTTAGGAGCCCGTGGTATTACAGGAGAGATACTAACATGGTTAGAGTATTTGCGGATTGGCAGGAGGCAGTGGGTGGGAATAAAAAATCCTTTTCTAGTTGGCTGCCAGTGACTAGTCGTGTTCCACAGGTGCTGGTGTTGGGACCACTTCTTTTTATGCTGTATATAAATGATTTAGATGATGGAATAGATGGCTTTGTTGCCAAGTTTGCAGATGATACGAATATTGGTGGAGAGGCAGGTCGTTTTGAGGAAACAGGCAAAATGCAAAGGACTTAGACAAACTAGCAGAATGGGCAAGAAAGTGGGAAATGAAATACAATGCTGGAAAATGCACGGTCATGCACTTTGGTAGTAGAAATAAATGTGTGGGCTATTTTCTAAATGGGGAGAAAAATCGCAAAATCTGAGATGCAAAGGGACTTGGGAGTCCTTGTGCAGAACACCCTAAAGGTTAACTTGCAGTTCGAGTCGGTGGTGAGGAAGGCAAGTGCCATGTTAGCATTCATTCTGAGAAGTCTA